>NC_052507.1:68970356-69287856 GCF_014356525.2 Nilaparvata lugens | reverse complement strand
TCAAACCCCGTATAGTTATTTATCAGCTCTATCAACTGGTATGAGTTTCCTTCCTGGGAAACTAATGGGGGGTTCACCCCATCCTTGAGAAATGGACTTTGTAACCTCCTTCTCGTGCATGAGGTAGGTAGGTAGAGCAGTTTATAAAAAGAACACATAGTCGAGATATTTCATCTGTAGAACAGCTGTTTTGACGACTTTTGAAAAAATCATCGAATTTCACAATTTACACAAAGGAAAAAGTACTCTGAAAACAATAATACACATATACAGTAGTCTGATCGTAGTTTCAAATTTATGTTGTCGCCATTCGTCCATTATGTTATTCCCCTGAATTATTCTTGTTTCAAGAATGAGGCTTACAGTTCAATAAGCAAGGAAAGTTGTGTGAGTGTACCACACCAGATTTTTTATTGTGTGTTCGTGTTGAATAAAGTTGATTGATCTTTAAAAAAGTGTTTTAATAAATCTACATTGAGATGTTTTGGACCTCACAGTTACAATTTTTTGTCACGTGAAATAGTGCTGAATGATTCAATAGAAAATTCATCAGATTGAATTACCCTATAAGTAGTACTATGACAAGAGAACTCAGACGAACAGAGCTTGATAACAATTTGTTGGTCCGATAAAATCGATCAATCTATGTTTCGGTGATTCACACGTTGAAAATGTATCATTCGTATGTTAATAGGACAAATCGCTCGAATTCAAATGCATTGTTTCGAGAGCGAAGAAGATACGGCGCGGAATTGACTCATCAGTGACCCCTATTTGAAATTTCCATAATTTGTTTCCGTCATCCGTCGGCGGCTGTCCTTTGTTTGTTTCTGTTTTGAATGAGGAAGGGAGAAAGAGATCTGGGATGGGAGTAGGAGAAAGGGTGTGAGTGAGTGAAAGGGTGAGTGTGTAGCGTAGAATGCGACCAATAAATTTTCGGCTACAATTCAGAAGTTTGGGAACCTGTTGCTCTTCCATGGCTCAGCATGCACCGACTCAATGTTAATAACAGAACAATAGGAATGATAATCGGCTTGGCTTGTCTGGCTGCGATTAGATGACTTGTTGAACAGGTAACTAATTGAGTGCCTTCTACAATCTCTCCAATCTCTATAATATATCAAATCCCACTATTACGGATGATTAACGCTGACGCATATATACAGCAGTGCAATTGCTAATCTTCACTCATCAATTAGAACATCTGAAGGGAAGATTCCGATAGGCTTCCGAAGAAGCCTGATGATGCCATTATTGAAATGAACTATCATTTACATATTCGCTCGAAATAGCATTCAATTTTTTTTTATTTGTGATAAAGAATCAATCAATCAATAAAGAACAATAAATTTGTTTAATTTAATACAAAATGAGAAATTTGATAGCAATATTCTTCATAAATTTAAACATTTATGAATAATGTTAGAGTAAATATTAATTACTTTGAAGAAACTTCGATACTAACGATATCTTCTCCCTATGATTATACTCTAACGTTTGTGAGACGCAATATGTAAAGACAAATAGAATGGAGAGTATTAATATACTTATATTATTCTATGCTGTTTGAAGCCCTTTCCAACAGATTTGAATGGAGCTCAAGAGGGTTTCAGAATAGGCCTCCTCATAAGACATAGAGATGATAGATAGAGAGATATAAGTAGGTACTCAAGAGATCAATGAATAATAATGAATCATGCATTATATTCCTATGAAAATCAACAAGAACAATAACCGAAAATGGAAATTTATTTCCAATAAAAGATAGTGAGTAAAAAAAATATAATATTATTCTGACGGCTCACAGTTTATAGACTAGTTAGGTAAAGATTCAAGTAAAAGAACAAATTTTGATATTCGAAGTAAATTCATCAGCTTATATATTATTATTCTGTACAAGGAGTCCACTAATTTTTTGATCAAGTACACAAATCTACTGAGTTTGTGAGAAGGGGTTGACGAGATTAATTTACATTTTCCCTTTGTCTATCTGTATACTGTTTTTAGTCAGCCTATCCAATAATTTTACGAAATTAGCTTTCCTTGTACGAGTAAGTGTACTTCAAAAGAGTAGAAATACTGGAACAACTCAGCTCGATTCCTAGGGTACTTCTTAAAAAAGGCACTGCTTCTCAAGTGGTTCTTTTGAAGAGCAGTCGAGTAGTTTGGCAGTTCCTGGTCTCCTTCACTGTCCTGTTTCAATCAGACGATAGCGGCTGCTTGATTAGTCTACCAGTATAGAAATATAGTTGCTTGAATAGTCTACAGCATTAACATATTTATAGGAGACAGCAGTCTGCTAATAATACTTCATGGAATAATCCGCGTATTCCCTGAACGCCACATGGCTTAAATTTCAGTGATTGTTGACACCTACTATTCTCACATAAGGGCATTGGATAAGAACTGTGAATGGTGAGTGATAAATGGAGGGAGATACTCAGTTGCCACATACTCCATCAAAAAAACAGTGACCTAGTGACAAAAGAGTGACATAAAACAGTGACCAGTGGCTGAACAGTGACCTAGCTGCGACGTTTTTCACATTTCATTACAAAACAGTAATATCATGTACTCTGTAATGTTATAGTATGTCATACTATTTTCACTCGTACCCTGAATTTGAAAATTTAATTTGTGAAGGTACGGAATTCTCTTGCAACTGTTACATCAAATTACTGGTCGATAAAATAATAATATTTCTCAGGAATTTATTGGACTACCGACTACTACAGACACAATATGATAAGGTAGTATAATTCATACACGTTACTTTAGTGACTTATACACTTTTATAAGGTGTTTTGAATAATGATATTTGGGCTACTTCTGCTACAAATATTTACTTCCAACGTTTCAACAGATGTGAAAAGCACTCTGAAATAAGTCTACATTTCAAAAATCAGTACAGTTTTTATTTCAACTCCAGTTGAAATAAAATGGAGTTATTAGTTGGAATTTATTATTGATGTAATTATAGGCTACTCAATGCACCGTTATTGTTTTGATATAATCTCGTATCATGAGCTACAAATTATTGTGCAGTCTGATAAATAGAATGTTTGCCATCTCTATTCCTTTCTCTTTTCATTCTTTCTCTCTTTCCTTCATCCTTATTCCACTTTTTCATCATATTCTTTTATTGAATATAATATTATATGATTTCTTATTTCATCTTTTGTATGCTCTTAATGATTCATATTGAATTTGTATTAGCAACTTTAACTGATTGGTTTCTTATATTCTGCTGATAATTTTGTTTTTTGTATATTTATTGTTGTTGAAGAACCAATAAAGGATTTTTGATTTGATAAAAAAATGTTCAGTTTAATAAATGCTCCATCTATTTCACTTTGCCAACTGACAGCACGTTACTAACATCACATTCGCCAATAAACTGTTTCAACTTATAGTCGATTTTTCTTCGCTGAGAACGAACTAACGCTGGGGAAAAGCCAGAAAACCCCTACAACTCCGCCAGCAAAACACAGCTCGAAAATATTTCACGTGCAAGCCAGGCAAACTAGCAGACTCGCAAGTCGCAACGTCCTAAGTTTGTGTGTGTGAGTGTGGGTGGCGGGTACGTGTAAATGCAAGCACGCACGCACCAGAATTATCGCGCAAGAGCCGACTGGCGAAAATGTACAGCTGCTACCGCCAGCGGCGACTGACTATTATTGTATATATGTATATATGTATGTACGGTACCGTATATATGTGCCGCGGGGTTTCAGCCGTGTTCTATATAGGCTATATCTATGTAGGGAGTAGCTGTGCTCTATCGGGGACAGCGGTGGCAGGGTAGTTATCTGAACACGCTCACGGTTCAGGGTGGGTGCGACAGCGGGGTGTTTTCGCGTCGCGAGTTTAGGGGTTGTTATGACCGTGGGGGGGGGGTTAGTTGGCGGAGAAGGGGGGGGGGGTTTAGTCGCGTCAGCTGGCGTCACCAGAGTGCCAGTGGCTGTTTCAGGACGCACACCATCCATCCTCTTGGCTACTACTCAACTATATAGCACACAACATAGAGCCTTCCATTAGCCATTAGTGCTGCTGGCCTCCGGGTCACCGTGGTGGGGGGGGGGAAACTAACCCCCCTCCCCCCACCCAAAACGCCAGACGACGTCCGCACGATACGCCGCCTGACGAGTGGCATTAACTATTCAGAGCATTGCCGCGCGCGTCCTCAACTACACTTTATTAATTCAAACGCGAAATAACGTCCATTTTATTATTGCCCCGTCACACTGTCGTCAGCAGTCAGCGCGGGTCGACTATCCAACAAAGATGCAGGTGGCAATATTGATTGAATATTAGTGAGGCACGAATTTTCGCTAGGCACCTACGTGCCTGAACAGTAGTCGAGGTACTGTAATTATAGGGAAGAGATAGGCTAATTCAACTTGAATGATGGCCTGAAAAAAATAATTTTGCATTCATGTTGGGGAGACTGCTGAAGAAAGTTCACAAATAGGTAGTCCCTGTGACATTTACAATTCAAGTTTCAATTTTCAATTTAACATTTAACTTGGGCCCTTTTCAAATGTTATTCCAAGAAAAATGATTTGATGAAGTTTCTCACTGGTATTTTTTCAGAGAACTCAATTGACTAATATGACTTTTATTGTAGAAGACAAGGAATGTTCGCTGTATATTTTCTTGGAATTGTAGGATAATTTTACTTCAAATTCGTAATAATGATCCAGATTCATGAATTTGTGTCTGTCGTTTATATTAATTAATGATTTTCCGTGAACTTTCATGGGTCGTTGTTAGGAAACGTAGAGATTTTATAAGTAGAGATTGACAAGATAAATGGAGAAGTTGAAAGCTATGACCAGTAGTCTATATTTTTTGTGCTAAAAGAAGTCTGGCAGTCGTTTACAAGGGTGGACTTTACTGCAACTTCCTAGAAGCAAGGCTTCTACATATCTTTCGGAAAGTTTTTCAACTGCACCAATAAAAAATCATGTCGATGATGTAAGAATATTATGTAGTATATTGAGAATACCAAAAAATTACTCACCTAAGCAAACAATATATAATAAACTGTCGTCACTTACCTGAAAAACAATGTTGATTATTTTTTATCTCATGATATGAAATCTATATTATTTCTACTAAATGACAACTAAAATATGAATTATAATGTGTAGATCCAATTACAAAATTATTGTAATTATTTTATCAATAATTATTTGAAAAATTATTTTACATTGTAACAATTGAATCAAGTTTAAACAATTTTTCTATAGATGACGAAATTATACATATATTATATTCCAAGAAACAACACACACTTAGATCCAACTTTATTGTGAGGTTAATAATATCGTTGGCGAACACCATTCATGTTTGCTAAAAAATCAGTCTCTGATTCCAGAATTTGTGGGATCGTAAAAATCGACTGTTCACTCTACTCTCAAGCTATTATATATTTTATTTATTCATTTACAATAAATGGTACCGAGTGTACTAGTAACTTATGTGTATGAGGTCTGAGGTGTGCATTATAATGAATGTACTATAGTCATCTACTAAAGGTCATCAATTCAATCTAACTCTCATCCAACTGGAATGTAAGATTCCTGTTTCAATCAGATCCTATTTATACAATCACAATAAATTTGGATTTATTCTATCAATTCTCTTTCCATATTATTGTGTTTAGATACATCAATCGTTGAACGGTTCAAAGTCAAATTGTTCACTACTTATTTATTGTGATTAGTTTCCATCTACACTTCGAGCAAACTCACTTTTCATTCCGCATATTCAGAACTAATATTTACAGTGAGGGTGATAATTCCTTTCATATTAGGGTACGAGGGCTACTGTTCTCACTCTTCCATGTGATTTTCTTATAGGTAATGAATATTAAATGAACTAGCCTACGGAAATTAGTCTGATGAATTTTTATGATCATATTCAACCGGTAGTTATATTTTCTTGATATTTTTGTGTGTAGTTTCATTCTTTCTCCCATTTTCACGATCCCATTTCAACTTAAACCAGTCACTAACAAGGATTCAGAACACTTTTGAAACAAGTGTAGATTTTTTGATCGATTTCACTATTGATTGATATACCTATGATTGTTGGAGATATTATAATTCTCATTATCATACACGAAGTGTTGTTATCATGAGGTATCAAGTTCTCATAACTTTCATGATTCTAAATTAATTTGGTCACTGAATAAAGATTGTTTACTGTCAATTGTTGAAGATTTTTTTTATGCAGTTCCTGGCAGGGAACGAAAATTTTACATTTCATTGTAGACTATTTGCATGACATTATTTTGTGATGGAAACAGTAAACAAGACTAGATTAGTAGTCAACCGTCAACCGACTATGCTATGTGCATGAAAGAGAGGAGACAAGACGGCCGCATCTATTTGGTACCACTGGGCACTGGGAAGCCGCGGTCAACCTTGGAGCTGCTTGCTCTACTCTCAACCACCCCACTACCCTTCATCCTTACCCTCTGACAGCAGCACATCCTGGATTATCGGATAGAGGCCGTTCCCCCTCCACCCCGATCCTACAACTCACACACTAGGGGTAGTTCGCGGCGGCGATGGTTCTTCGCGTTCACGAAAACCACTCACCCCTCACCCGCTGCTGGTTGCTGGGCTCATCAATACACCGTCACCACCCTTCGCCCCTCGCCTACATTTAGAGGAGCCCCTTTGCAGCAGTGAGCTAGCAGTCCTTCGTTGATGACGATGCTGCTGATGCTGCTGAGTGGTGGAGAACTCTGCTCTCTCTGCAGTGTCCCGATATATACGACGACGTCGCTGGGGTGTCGTGGGTGGAGTGAGGGGGAGGTTTAGTCCGCGTTTGGCCCGCGGCTGCCCTAACCCCCCAGCCCACCCCTTCACCATGCCTTCCTTTCTTGAAACCCGACTCTTGGACTAATACCGTCGCGTTCACCACCACCCCTCCGCTCAACACCAATGCCTACCGAGGCACACGGGCCGGACCTGTGCACTATCTCTCTCACTTTCTCTCTCCTACACTTCACCCTCGCTCTCACTCTATCTCTGGCCACCACGACGGTGATCAATACAAACGTAAACTCTCCCGAGATCCTCTCTTTTTCGCTGTTCGAGACTCAATGGGTACGCCGCCGCACTGGGCACCCGGATAAAAAAAGTCCAAGCAGGCCAGAAAGTCTGCATAAAAACAAAAATGTTTGTTTTCATTCAAAAGTAATGACTATAGTTTATTTATTTCCACGATAAGTTAATCTGTTACAATTTTATTATGTAGCTCATTAATTGCAAATAGTGAAATTATGGTTGAAACAGTATGGCAACAAAAATTCACTTTGTCTGACTTCTCAGGTCAGATTTGCACCAAAATCCCGTGAGTAGCAGAAAAAATATAAAATCTTGTCTTCGTAATACATGTAAGCATAGGCTACTTATTTCAGTCTCTTGGTAGATGATTAACACCACATTATTGATTGGGGAAAATTATCATTTATGAAGATAAACTGTATAATTAACATACGAATAGGGAGCAACTTGAGAATGCAATGCAATTGCAATGAGAGGAAATGATCATATTTGGGTTCAGTTTCAATGACGTTCAATTTCCACTGCCCTGTAAGAGGTTTCACTCCCGAAGAGGAATATGCGCAATAGAATAGAATGGAGAATAGTCATTATTGTTTGTGAAAGAATATTAATTTATTCATTGGTTTACAATGAAGTAATGAAAAAAATAATTACTCTACTTCTCTACCGAGTGCCAAGATGAGCGACGATTTGAGTCACAAAATTCTGAAGAAGATATCCAATAGAATATAGTCAATATTTCGTGACTCTTCTAATCGGTCTACAATAAAGTGAAGAAAAAATAAGCTTCTCTACTGAGCACATGGACAAGCGACAATTTGAGCCACAAAATTTCAACAACGTCAGCGAATTTCGTCACGACATACATGAAGCTGCGAAGAGACGGCCCGCGGGACTTGGTGCGAGGACGTGGGCTGAGAAAGGTGCAATTACTCGATTTGGCGAGCCTAATCTGGAAGGCGCCTCGGGGCTGGCCGGTTGGCCGGGCAACGTTATCAATATTCAGACCACTTCGCTTAATTAATTCGTCGCTTTAACTCGCTTATCGGGACGGCCAGCACCATCCTCGGATCGAATTAGTGCTCGCTCCACTCTCCTAGGCGTAGTACGAGCTCTAGTACTACCGACCAACGTAATAGTACGCCAATAGTCTCTGGAGATGCCACTGCTTGGCTAGTACCACTAAATAGTAATGGCATGTGTGCTCTCAAATTCGGCCTCAGCTCAAATTTCGAGTCAGCCTGCTCTTCTCCTCGATTATAATCCACTATCTGGTCTCAGGGCGCAGGACGCTCGGTGTAAGGCTAGGCCACGAAATGATGAGATCTGCTGGCCGAGTTGCGTACGTGACCGTGTCACGATAAAGACTAATGAATTCCAGTCAGAATCATTGTACTGTGAATATTTAAATATTAAATTACTGAGAATATCTAAATTTCAGTACTGTAAATATGACAACTTCAACTCAACCACTGTAAATATTTAAATTACAGCACTGTAAAATATGACAGATCAACCAGTTTCAAGAATACAACACTCTTTTGCAGGTTTAACGTACTATACTACTAATATTAGTACTACTACTAATATTTTGGGGAATATTTGACTTCTGATTGTAACAAATTCGTCGATCTTGTGCCCAAATGAGGCTCATACTTATATTTAGATTATAAGGGATGGATAAGAATTGTTAGCGACGGAGATGGAAAATAGTAGATAAAATTAAGAAGGTAAATGTTGTTTTTTATAATTTTTTTGAAAGATAATGAATGTCATTGAAATCATTCATTCTTAGGTGGACTCTAAAATACTTGTATGGAGTAATAATGACACTATACACATTGATTTTACAGCTTTATAATGATAAAGATCAGGATGAAATATCTTAAGATTATACAGTATATTAAATCCAACTTATATTTTTCTTATTCAAAGCTCAATTTACATTATGACAAGCTTAATTATTTTTATATTTTTGACCCTAATTAGATTTAAAATACATTTTTTTACAATTATTTATGTGGTTTTTATTTCAAACTTTGGGAGTATTTATTATGAGCATGAGAAAATAATCAACAATGATCTCAAGTTTCACGCCCGATACGGTATGCCTTGTGAATGATTATAAATTTATTTTGTAACTGCTCAACAGTATTGTATAAGTAGGCTGGTTGTGGTAGTACTCTGTAAAATGAGAATAATAATTGTATGTAGTGATAACATTCTTCTCAACATCTCTACTAGCCTCAAATAGTTGACATTCCAGGTTAACAATTATTCTCTGTTTCAATCCCTCAGATTTTAAAGAAAGATTAGGAACCGTACTAAGGCATGATCTAAATCAGGGCCCTCCAACCTACGGCCCGCGGGCCACATCAGGCCCGCGGATGGATTTTGTCCGGTCCGCCGAGAGTTATAGTAACAGATTTTTAAAAATACTATTGATTCACATTTTTGACAACAAATGTGAGTTCAGTACTCTTCTCTTACTAGCCACTCCATTTGTATGTAATTTGTATTATTTTGTATGTAAATAAATAAATTTCTTAATTAGTGTAAAATTAGATGTGAACAAGCAGCTTTTTGGATCTACCTATAAGTGTGAGCAGACATTTTCAAAAATGATGTTTGTTAAATCCAAATACAGAGCTTCTTTGTCAGATGAACATTTGTAATAAGATCGGAACCACAAAGTTTGATCCTAAATGGGCGGACATTTTAAGTGGAAAACAAATGCAATCTTCTCATCAAAAATAAGTATTCTCTTTTAGCTTGGTAACTTTTTGTAAATTCGTATGTTGTCAAGTTTTTTTATGACCTTTTTACACTCAATTAATTGGACTTTGTATTAAAATGAAATGAATTGGTTTGTTTCTTCCTGTGTTTTAATTAAACGTACTTAAAACTCCTCATATTATTTTAATGGAAATATAATAATTTTACACCCCCCAAATCCCCCGTCGTGTGTGTCCCCACAAGTCAAATTTCACGTACATCCTTGCTATTGGCCCTCTAAGCCTCCCAAGAATTAACAATGTGGCCCTTGGATAAAAAAGGTTGGAGACCCCTGATCTAAATCTTTCACTAAGATAATATTATATTTGAATGAATATAGAATCTATGAGCTCACACGATTTCAAACTATCAAGCGATAACTGAAAAAACTTCAATAAACAGATTGTTAGATTAAACGACAAAATCTTGAGGCGAAAACATCTGAAGCTTTTCTACTTCAACTCGATTTCACTCATCCATCGCCACCTTCATTTCTTATTAATCATCTCAATAAATTATAGAGTTGATAGTTTTTAATATTTCCGTATGGAGATCAATATTGGATAAGAGAAATCTCAACCCTCCAATAACAATTTTCCTACCAGTTTAGCATGCTTTGGAAAAGGGATACAGGGGTTTGTGCGCTTCATTATCGTTATCCAATTTTAAGAGGTAATTGATTACTGACCACTCACCCTCTAATTCGCCATCTCTCTCCCTCATTCACTCGTCCGTCTTTCCCTCTCAGACTAGTCTAATCATAGCGATCTCCACCCTTCTGCTTTTAATTGCCCACAAGAACGATTCACACACGGCTCCAATTGCTGCCGCTCAACAACCTCTATACTTCCATCTCTTATTTCTCCACAATGCAATACGTGGTTTCAATTTTCCATTCTCATCAACGATTTAAAACAGTAGAATAGATTCTATCCTATACTATTAAACGAGCAATTTCTGTTTATATGTTCAAATATTTAGATGTTTAGATGTTTAGATGTTTATATGTTTATATAAACATATGTGACATTTATATAAACGTATGTGACCGGATCTCGAAAACGGCTCTAATGATTCTCACGAAATTTGGAACAAAGTAGGTTTATGATATGAAAGTTCGATTGCACTAGGTCTCAACCCTGGGATAGATAACTCGCTGAAGGACATTAAAAGGATAAATACGTCCTTGGAAAAACATCTGGAAATTTTGTCGTCTGTTGATACTGTAGGGCTAGCTACACACACATCGATTTTGGTCGTTCGAATTATTATCGTACGACCAAAACTTGAAATAGCTTTCAGACACATCGATTTTATAACGATTTTGATCGTGATTGTGCGTTTTTGATTATTCACATCACCTGTTTGCCATCGGTTTGCTATGTGGTAGTGAAGCCGTTCGACGCTCGACGTTCAAACAGAATCAGCTTTTCACACACATCGATTTTGGTCGTTCGGTGAAAAATCGGACGTCCAAATTTTTATAGTGGCGCAATAGAATGAATGGATGATAACAAACACGTCGATCAACTATTTTTATCGTACGGACGCCGTGTGGCAGCCGTCTAATGGAAGAGAGTGAACGAGTGCATGTGTGGGATCATCCAGCTGATCTCACGAGAAGAAAAATTCAGCAAAACTTATTTTCGTTAATTTCTCTTTTTTTAGAAAACATGTTTACTTCAGAAAGTCCAAAATAGTAACTAGATGCTGCTAGTAAAGAATAGTACATAGTATATTAACAAATATTGTAGCAAACATAGTATATCATTCTAAATCGAATTCATAGTATATCTATTTATAATTATTGATGATGTGTTTGATTTTTGAAGTGTGAATAAATTCTTGTTATTTTGATGAGTGATAGTAGCTTAACCTAGATTTTGATTTGGACTGTAGTATAAATTTGAAAAGGGAAAGTTTTGGGCATAAGCCTGTTGTGCCTCCTCATATAACTGTAAAAATAATTGTACGACTGAGAAAATGAATAAATAAATATAAACTATGAATTCAATCTTTCGTTACAGATTTTCTATGCTTTTACACTCCAGAGCAAAGCTCGGTCCCCCGATATTGTTATAATACACGAAACTGATAGCCATAACAACATAATATTAAGTACGGTACCATGAGATAAGGCCTATACGGTAAATAATGCATCAAGCAATTTCACGATGAATGTTTTTTTTTCAAAAAAATTCAAATACCTAATTATCATATTCAACACAAGATAAAAAGCAAGGAAGCAAGAATTTGTTTGAGTACAACAATTTTTAATCATAGGCATTTTTTTGGGAAACTCAAAATTCAAAATACTACATTACAGTGCTGCGTGAACTTGACATTCAGATATGCACAATGATGAATTTTCATTGGAACAAACATTTCAATTTCAATCTGCAATGAGAAAGAAGATTCTTATTTCAATCCGACTTTGAATTCACATTTCTTATCGGCATACAGTGTATTACGATAGCAGGCAGCGAGGTTTCAAATGGATAGAAAAAATAAATCACCCACGATTCTTTTAAACGAACAATTCAAGTAAATCATCCTGAGATTTTGAAGAATTGCCATTGACCTGTTTCCTTCATTCGTTGATTTACTAGCAGCAGAGTCCAGCAGTATGCACTCACGTTGGAAATTCGATTTTCTCACCAGACAAAGAAACTTTTCGGTTCGGCTACATTGTTTGAAAGTCTTTCAAAGTTGGAAGTTCAAGTTCGCCGTCTCAACGGTCGTTCGGATCTTAGCAAACTTTTAGGACTTCCCCTCAACACTTTCACACACCGGCGAGTATATACTGCATCACTCATCCCAAATCCTCAGTCACTTCCTAAACAAATTTCTTCGTTATCAACTTCTCCAAAATCACAATGGGATCAGGAGGACGACAGTACCAATGAACCCGTTGTTAAATCACAGATAAGCTGGACGATTTCTGAATATAAATATTCTCACATGAAATTGAGAGTTTATAAATTCTCATTTCGTTGGTTGTAGCAGTTTCAAATAAATTGAAGTGGATTGTTAAATCATAAATAAGCTGGACGATTTCTAGATATAAATATTCTTATATGAAATTGAGAGTTTTTAAACTCTCATTTCGTTGGTTGTAGCAGTTTAAAATAAATTGAAGTGGAAAGAATATTGTGATAGGTGAAAAGAAGAAATATCTTTCAATGAATTCATGTAATCAATGTAGATATTTAAATACTGTGAGGTATTAAATCTGAGGTAGACTTGATGTAGTTATTTCATGTAGATTTTGCATATCAGGATATCAGTACAAAAGAATCTTTCCGATCTCTTCAAATATTTTAGTAATTCCCAGTTTTTGTTTCATTCATTCATTCATTCATTCAGTCATGCAGTAAGAATGAATTGAGACTTCTGATTGCATAAATGCAGATCTTTAAATATTTGTCCAGATGACTTTTTAATAGTTTGTTTGTGCAATAATGAATCTTTTCCAACTATTCTTGTTCAGGAATAAACATCTCAACCTAACTAAGGTTGATCAAAAGATGCTGTAATTCATTTTATGTTGGTAGTTTTCGTCCCGTTTTCTAGGACACTTATAAAATCTAATGGAAAATTGAACTTATAGATTTAACGGTCCATTAGATTTTGATGTCTCCTAGAAATTGGGACTAATTCTAATTCATGTGTCAAACTTATGGATTGAAAATGAATTCATCAGCTTCCAATTGAGCATAATTAAAATATAATCCAATTCATTTTATCCCATCCAAACAAACCTGAAGTTCCAATTCTAATGGGAAAATTGAGTACCATACAATGATTCAATCAATTCTTTATCTATACTACAACATATCTCATATTCTCAGCAGAAAGTAGCCTACGGTCGATCACTCAAGGATTTTCAATATTCGGGGAAAGAAGGTGACCTATGGAATTGCACAGGCAAAAAAGAAAATAGAGAGTGCTTTCGAGGAAAAATCTGGAAAATCGCCGTCGAAACAATTCCAGTCGAGCAGCTGCATGGCTGCTAGACCACTTGCCTCCTCTACCTTCAGCTTCCCTCCTTTTTCTTCTACTTGCCTCCTTTTCCTCCAACTTGTCTCCTCTTGCTTCAGCTTGCCTCCTCTCTCTTCAACTTGCCTCTTCTACCTTGAACCTTCCTCCTCTACAACCATCTTGCCTCCTCTACCTTCAACTTGCCTCCTTCAAATTCATCTCGCCTTTCCCTCTTGCCTCTTGTCACTACTAGTTCCTTCCTTCTCTACCTTCAGCATGCCTCCTCTACCTTCAACCTTCAACTTGCCTCCTTCAAATTCATCTTGCCTTTTCCTCTTGCCTCTTGTCACTACTAGCTCCTTCCTCCTCTACCTTCAACTTGCCTCCTCTACCTTCAACTTGCCTCCTTCAGATTCATCTTGCCTTTTCCTCTTGCTTCTTGCCACTACTAACTCCATTCTCCTACACCTTCAATTTGCCTCTTGCCACTACTAGCTCCATCCTCTTCCACCTTCAACTTGCCTCTTCTCCTTGCCACTACTAGCACCATACTCGCACCCACTCGCCTCTCCATCAACTCGCCTCTACTCGTCGCAAAATAACGCTCGACTTGTTTTCGACGTCGACGACGATGAAAATCGAAGCCAGAGGCAGATGCAGTAGCATCATCATCACCATCATCATCATCATCATCATCATCGTCGTCGTCGTCAGCAGTAGTGGAGAGTAATTTTAGAGCTTCTAAGCGCGCACGGACATTGTTATCCAGGGCGTTCGCTGCTGTTACTGCTGCTGCTGCTGCACAAAATTCCGCGCCGCGAATCTCTCACGCACGCACGCACACCTTCCCACGCGAGCGAACAAGCGAGAATGAAGAGGCGTCGGAGGAGGAGGAGGAGGAGGAGGAGGAAGGGAATGAAGGAAAAAACGTCTAAACTGCAGCAGCAGCACGAGGCGGCCGCGAAGTCTGACTTCCGCACGCGAGGCGCAAGCACTAGCGGCACTGTGCGCTTTGTTCCAGAAGAAGGAAGGGTCGCCGAGAAGGGAGAAGGGAGACACGGCTAGCTAGCAAAGGGCTAGTAGGGCTGGGGAAGTAATAGGGATAGGGCTGCCAACAGCATTGGGCACAAATGACGAGCGGCGCCACCCGCGATTGAGAGAGTGAGAAAGAAGACGAAACGTGTGCAAACACACCACCCAAAACAGAGACAGAAAGAGATAAAAAAAGGCGCAACGACGCCAGCCAGCCAGGCAGGCATCCAATTAAAAATTTCTACCGTAAACTTTTCATTTATAATTTTTGTTTTAATTTACTCCCTCTCGACGTTTCAAAAATTCCTTCCGTTATTACCATCCACCCCCTCTTGCTCTATCTGTTTTAAAAACAACCACGTTCCACGGTCAAGGACGAAGGGTGGTAATCTCCAAGCACAATTCATTAATAATTATCTTCTTGCTGAGAATATCGTATTAAAAGGTCGACTAGCCCACCCCTGTAATTCAGAATGTAAGTGTGGCAAATTCTTCAAGAATTAAGAATTAGTTCTCACCAAATGGTGGAAATTCGTAATGAGAGGTCAAATAATCGGCTCTAATATGATCGATTTAAGAGAGAAAAGTGAGCAAATTGAAATTCATTTATCTCCATAAAAAGAAAGCAATTTAAAGTAGCCTATATGGTTTTCCCATTCATGATATGAAATCATACTTCAAGAATTAAGAATTAGTTCTCACCAAATGGTGGAAATTCGTAATGATAGGTCAAATAATCGGCTCCAATATGAATCGATTTAAAAGAGAAAACTGAGCATCATTATATCAAATTGAAATCAATTCATTGCCATGAAAAGAAAGCAATTTAAAGTAGCCTATATGGTTTTTCCATTCCAAACTTCGAAGAAAGCCGAATGCACTATTGTAATATTGTTTTCTTCTTCAAGGCAAATAAATGAATTTTAATGTGATATACTGATGCTCACTCATTTATACTGTGTGAGGTACTAGTTTATTGGCTATTCAGAGGCATTGAATTGTCAATTTGAAATCCTGTGCAAAAACATCGCAGTTTTTGAGGAGAGAGAAGAGAACCCTCCGCTCCGAAGTCACCATTACATGAGTTGTCTGGTGAAATTTAAAAATAGAATGAATTCATACTGATCCATTACATTGATGATAATTCATTTAAATGAGTAATTCAGAAAAAAACATACCGTCTTGTTTTGATTCTATGAGCTACTTGGATCTACAATAAAACTTCCACTGAGTTTTTCAATTCCTCATCGTATCAACCGACAAATTTACATCTATTGTAATTTATACTGCAGTCTACACTACATCTTATTTTGCAGTAGAAATTTAATGATACCGTAATCTAAAGATGAACGGAGAACTTCTATCAAACGTGAAGGTTAGGAGGAACGTTAATTATGATATAATTATCATTCAATTTATGCAGATTATTCAATCAACTTCTCCTCGGTGTCTTCATCTACCGCTCCATATTAAGCAAGTCAAGTTTCATTGAGCTGACATTACATTGATAAAATCTCCCAGGCATTCTCCGTAAGTTGATCAAGTGATTCATTCACTCTTTCAAAATAACTGTGGACATTTATTTCATGAACGGATTCCAAAAACGTTCTTAGCTTTGCTCGCTCTGTTATCCAATCAGATTGATTCTAGCTCTAGCAACTATAAGTTTTTCTAGCGTGGGGGAGCGAGGATCGGCTTAATCCTCCATGGCTCATGGCTGTTTGGACATACTATAGAGAAGTAGACATTCTCATTGAAAAAATAAACCTTATTTTTAATATTACCAATATTGTAGGGTATTATTTGAGCTTCAAAGAGGATAGTTTCTGGAATGCATCTAAATTCAAAATTCTGGTTTGTTCAAGTATTTTCGGACTGAAAATAATATAAAAGTGAAAACCTAACCTCTTTTCGGACTAGGTCATTTTATGATAATTCGGGAGAGAAGTAGCTCAAGATTAACCTTATTTCTTCTATCTCAATCATTTTGATATTTATCCTTAATGGTATGCGACATTTGTTGAAATAAAAAATGAAGAACTCTAAAAAGTAGATAGAGCTTAATTATTCCATAATAAACCAGGAGCCATACATGTTACATACAACCGTCCATTTGATCACCGTGAAAATTTAACACAGTCTTCTGTGCAATCGGGCCATGAATAAACAACATAACTTATAAGAGAGAAATTCATTTATTTATAAATATTGAATGAAAAAGACTAAGAAATTGTCAAAAAACCACTGATTTATTGATAATTAGAAAGACCGGTATCGGTTATTACACCATTGTCAATCTCTGATGAACTAAAACTAAATACAAGAGCAGCAGAATTTATACTAGTAGGCCAGTACTGCTATTAATCGAGGGCATGAACGCCTGCCATTGGCTTAGCTAGACAGTCTCCTCCCACTCAACGGTGTGACAAAATGGCGGCTTAAGCAACAGAATCGCCATGATAATAAAATTTACTTTCAGTACAAAATAAGAACCAAGAAAACAAGAGTGAAAGATAATAAAACAAATATGTAAATGGAAAAACTATTGACTTGCATTGACGTGCATTGATGTCAATTTGTATGCTTACAATTTTATGATAAAACTAAATTCGTAGTGTTGTATTGGTTGGAATGAATCTGGTCATTTAAACTATACTGGGATTTTTCCTTAATTATTCTTGTTATTTCTAAAGCCTCTAGAATATTTAAAGATCTGCCTTTGTTATTAACATGCGGAAACTCAAACATTCTCCTTAACTGTGAACTCGTGATTATTTGTTATCAAATGTTCTGCAAAGTTAGATTCCCCATTTTGTTTATTCCAATCTCTGACGTGTTCTTTAATTCTACTTTTGAAACTTCTACCAGTCTGACCCACATAACAAGCATTACAATCATCACATTTAAGTTTGTACACCCCGCTTTTATCTCAAATATCAATTTTGTCTTTACTCCAGCTAAATAGACTATTTAAAGTCGTTTTGGTCTTGAAAGCAACATGAAATCTATTCCTCTTCAATTCCCTACCTGTCTTATCAGATATAAGGCCTAAATATGGGATTGTTATCCAAGTCTTCTCTTCACAGTTTGAGCCTACAAAGCTAGAATTGATTGAAATTTCCTTTATTTAAAAATACAATTGAAAATCAACATCTATAAAACTACCGGGTTTGTGGTGAGGAACTCAGATTGGGTGGATTTCAATTTGTCTAAAGAACCTAAAATATAATGTTCAATTATGTTTTAATGGGGGAGGTTGAGTTTATACTTTTTTATAGTTAGTACTTTTTAGATGGCAATATATTGATATTATTAGAACTGTTTGATTCTTGAATAATAAATACAAATAATGAAAGGTTATTTGATCAGCTGTTTTAGCACACTAGAAATTTGGACAATATGAATGTCAACAATGCGCCATGAAGGTTCATTTTCGTTTGTTTGTAAACTTCCGCAGTCGACGACGACAAGCATTATAATTGAATATAATCTTTTAGGTTATTCAGACAAATTGAAATCTACCCAATCTGAGATCCTCACCCTGTCGTGGTCAACGACGGAATTTACACACAAACAAAAACCCAGCTTTAGAGAAACAAAATCAACTATATTTCGTTCATCTCTGATTATACGTAGTCTATATTCTAAAACTTAAAAACTGAGTTGAAGACATTGAAATGTAGAGAGCAAGGATGGATTAAATTAGTAGAGATGAAGAGAAGGAAGTTTAGATAAGAGCCACCATGTGAGTCCAATAAGTATGTGTGTGTTTGAAGAGAGATAGAGACAGTTTGATAGGGAGAAGGCGAACTAAACGGATCGATGCGGCTTTTGCTGGCGTCGCAAATGACTGCGGTGCGGTGCTGTGCAGCGGATAGCATAGGACAGGATAGGATAGGTGACGCGGCAACGGCGGCGACCTAATAAATATTGAGAGCCTACACGCGGGACGCGGGTCGCTTGGTCGCCGTGCCGAGAAAAGGCGTCAGCTTGGCCAAAGGCCACTCACTCACTCTCTTCTCTCTCTCTTTCGCTCTCTCTCTCTCTCTTTCGCTCTCTCTCTTTGTGCTGACAACCAAATCAAGTGTGCAGCAAATCAGTGACGCTGATGACGCCTCGCCCCAAGCCCAAGATTGCGTCGTGAAATTAAAAAAGCCTCCAACGAGATTCGTGTTGGAGAAAGGCCTTTCTGAGAGTGTTCCTGATGAGAAAAGCTTATTGCCTCACAATCGATTTTCTATTTTATTAGTTGATTTACGTTTTTAAGAGAACTGGACGATGATACGATCAGTATTTTAGAAAAGAGATTTCATATGAACTAGTACAAACGACTAACCAGAATTTTCCGTACACGGTACTGAGCTTTAGAATAAATAAACAAGTAAGACAAGGTTTTCCTGCTGGGATGTCATCCTTCCATTATGTGAAGCATAGACATTGATTCATGGTTCTCGGTTCAATCTGGTGAAGAGCTCTGATTCACAAAACAAGAAGATTTACAATTTTTTTCATTTGAAGATTTTCATTTTCATTCGTTTACAATATTAATGACAACATGTAAAGAATTTCTGCATTGTCATCATATACATTTCAACATATTATATTCGATTATATAAATCACAAATTCATAAAATACATAATAAAACACTTAATAAGTTTAGTAACTATTATAAGGCTACAAGTTTTCGAATCCAACCAATTTGGATCTAACTTAGTACCTTGTGTTTAGATAGGTTGGATCCGAGGGAGGAAAGCGGTCAAAAACAATAATTTGCAGATCATGTGCCGAATGTATAAACGACTCTTGGGAACCGAAGGCTTGGTTGCCTGATGACCAATAGCAGAACCAAACAGTTCGATTCTTTTCCAGTAATTAGATCAAAAGTCACAGAACTGAGCATATCGGATAAGAATGGTGTTTTTTTTGCACTACTATGAATAAAAGTAGTTTACTTGGCTTGGATAGTCCTAAAGCTGCGTTTACAGTTTACACCAAAGCTATTACCAAAATGTTAAGTTATTAACTTAATCTTTGTAGATTCTATTAGATTGAACATAACTTATCATACACATGATGAACATAATATGTGTTTGTCAAGTTTCGTTCAATCTAATAGAATCTAAATGATTGTGATTTGGTATAGAAAATTGTAATGGACATAACCTATGTATAATATTTGGACAATTTGAAACTAAATTAGGAAATTGAACAAGTTTTGGGCAATAGCCTGCTTTTTCTTTTCTGATCATTGTATTGTTTGTGCTAACCTAATAAATAAATAAATGGATAAATCCATAAAGATTAAGTTATTAGCATTTTGTTAATAACTTTGGTGTAAACCCAGCTTTACTGAGCTTACTAAGTTCGCATCTTCCTACGTGAATTACCATAAATCACCATCTTCTACAATTTTTAAAGCAGTGGTCATATTAAATAATATTGTCATGATATGCAGTCTCCAAAACCAGGAATCTAACCCAATTTTCTCAGTTTCTATTCTAGTTTTTGCCACTGACCTGAATGAGGGAAGTAGTTCTTATCCTTGGTAATTAGTTTTGGTTCAAGTAGATTAGGCTATCTATTGTTGGATTGATTGATTGAGTACTTTATGTAGATTACAATATATACTGGTTTTCAAACTTATAGCCTATATAATAGCTTACGATACAGCAGAATTATAGATGAATTTACATAATATAGACTAAAAAAATAATTATTTAACTGTATATGATATGAAAATATCAATTTGGAATAACTATAGATAGTATTGTAATGCATCTGCATAAATTGGCGGAGCTTTGGACAAATCAATGTCCATTCTTCGGAAAGAATATTCAAAATATCCGTCCCACTAACTCTCCAACAAATAGCTCTCTACCTTGGATGGAGAGCCTTAAGCCTTGTAAAATTGTACTATTTATCGACAATGCCAAATAATACATAATATCAATATAATAATGTTCATTTAGTTGGTAAAGTCAAATTTAAACATTTAACCATTAGAACTTGGAAGAAATCTATCTTAGGACTGCTACAACTCCAATTGGATAAAAAGTTTCAACTCCTGTTCATATTGAAAATATTGTTCATCATTTAATCAGACAACTACATTCTTTTTATTTGTCTCTTTATTTCTATGCTCATCCCAATACGATGATCATTTACATCAATATAATTTTTTTTTGATTTTAACATTAAAATCTTATGTCTTGGAACTTCATTTGTTATTCAATAAGTGAATATAATTAATGTGTTTTTGTCCTTAAAAATGTGTCATTTTCTTCACAAAATTACTCTTCAAATTACGCTATTGAATCAGTTAATTACAATTTAAGTAGCGGTTAGGTGTTTGAATAGAGGGGAACAGTTATTGCCATATTAAATAAACGAGCAAAGGATAGAGGCGACAAATCATCCAAATTAATCAAAGAGAACAACGAGGCGAAGTGATGCGAGGTGAAGATAATTTGATCGATTCAACAAGGACGATGCTACTACGATAAAGGGCGAAATATACAATAGGAGATGGAGAGAGATTTATAGAGTATTCACTGGCACGGTCACGGAGTTGAAGAGCTCTCCTTATTGTACAGTCATTCAATTTCGCTCTTTCTCTACCTCCCCATCATTCCATCTTTCTCCATTTTACTCTCACGACTCTACTACTACGAGCAACAAGGATTGTGAGTTTTATGAATGAATGGATTCTGGAGTGAGGAAAGGAGCAGAATGAGAGCGCAGAGTGGATTTTCATTGGAGCAAGCGAGATGGAGCAACGAGTGAATAGAGCTGAGCAAAATTGAGTCAAGAGCGATCTCGTACTAAATACGTAACCGAGTGTGATGGAGTAAATTTATTGGAAGTTTATAAACTGCATTATTCAATATAGAGCAGTCGTTCTAGTTGCTTGCCTCACACTCTCCTTTTATCTTCGTTATCTCTCCTCTTTTTCTCCACCCACTCGCTCTTTCTCTCTCGTTGCCATTCCAGGCAGCGTCCGAATAATAAATCTCTAATTCCTCCATTCAACATCCATTAAATTACTCTTTATACACCTCATTACTCTCAAGAACGAGCTCTTAACACTCTCACTGCTATTTGTCGTGCGATCTCCAATGGAGTGAGTGACGTCACTGTTATGTCAAACCTCAATCAACAAGTGACTACATTGATAACAGGAGGTGAAAAAATGAGATCGTCTCTTATCGAGTGATCGAAGTACTTGGACTGGCTCAGCACGGGAATTTTCAATAAATTACATCCACCAACTCAATTACTTACGAACATTTGGTGTTTTTATCAAGAGTTTCATGATCGAATTATGATTTATGATTCGTTTATGATTTATGAATTATATATTGATTTATTCAGAGTTATATTTGAATTATGGTTTTCGAGAGCAATGATAATCATGGAGAATTTTTGATATAATAAGAATGAAACATTTTCTTATGAAATAGAATTATTATAGATAGCGATTAAGAATAATTAATACTATCCAATGTTTTAAAAGTCAAGTATGAACTTCATAGATTCATTAAGCCACGTTTACATCAGATCCTTATAGATTCTATTAGATTGAACGGAACTTGACAAACACATATGATCATCATGTGTATGATAAGCTATGTTCAACCTAATAGAATCTATAAGAATTAAGTTATTAACATTTTGTTACTAACTTTGGTGTAAACGCAGCTTCAGTCATATGCCATAATGAGAGTTATTTTAGTATCTGAGTTTTGAAGTGATTTGAATCCGATTTCACCCTCACAGTGAATAGACCTATGTAAAGCATAATAAAGCTGTATTGATAGTAAACCTATTCTATCAGTTCAGCAGTACAATATCTTTAGAACGTCATAGACTAAAATTGATTAAAGTTTAGATAGTGAATATGACCCATGACCTTTCTGTAATATTTGATATACTCAATTTAAAATGCAGTGCCGACTGCAATCTGCAATGTTTTACAAAAACATCAATTGTCATATTGCTTTACCTCTATGGAAATCAATACGATTAAATCCATTCTAATAAATGAAAAATGAAAAACTGTTGTATCTGAAAAGAGTTTTCACCAAGTTTTCCTCGTTGGAAAAGCGTGGTTTTCCTCATCAGACAAGCACAGTTTTCCGTAAAGCCGGTTGAAAAACTGCATACAGTGCTCTCGAAATCTGGCTAGCCGAACTGCATTGTGCGATATTAACAGAGTACTGCAGCAGTACTGCTGGTTTGTGGAGTGACGTATATTTTTATTGGAAGTGGTTGGCGGTGGGGGTTGGGGGATGAAGGTTTTTGTGCAGAGCAGAGAGGCTGTTATCGACTGGCCTGGTCAGGGGGCGTGCAGCTGTCACCCGCGGGCAAACTGGCGCCCCCGGGACCCTAATTAATATCAACCACCCCCCTCGCAACCCTCGTTCACCGCACCACACAGACTGGTGCACTGTGCACCCCGCGTTCCATTTAGAGACCGCGGACTTAGTTGGTCGCTCTGCTCCGTCACCGCATTCCTCCTCCTCCTCCTCCTCCACCTCCTAGGAGTAATCCTCCTGCGATTGTCATCACTCTCCGTCGCTTCTACAAGCCCACCACAAATGTAACTCAACCGTTGCCCGGTCTTCCACCCACTTCGTCCCAACCTACCTGTTCCCATTAATTGTAAGACGTTAACCGATGGACACCGTGGGTGAGCGAGGGAGAGGAAAACTTATTAAGATGGAGAGGGAGTGAGAGAGAAGGTCGCGGACCCTTTCCTTGATCAGGATCGCCTGACATGGCTTCGCCCTCCCGGCTACTTGCTCAGGTCTTGGTCGCCCCTTCGCGATGCAATCAATATCACTCTATCACCTTCCCTCTCTCTCTTTCCCCATTACTCACCGGGGAGGCGAGAGTGAGAGGAGGAAGGCGAGTAGATGCCATCCTCGAAGCCGTGGTCCGTGAAACCGAACAAGATTCCCCCCTCGCGCCACGCCGGCCTCTCCTGGGATGCCGAGTTGAATTGAATTAGGCGACCTTCGCCCCCCTCCCCACGCACCTCCACCCCGGCTAAGCCAGGGGAGCCAACCAGGTCTGAGCTGCTCCCTCGGATACCTCGGGTTCATCTCGTCGGGCTCCTTGTGGGAGATCGTCTTGCCGTTTGCCCACATCCCTCGTCTTCTACATAATATTCTGAAAATTTAATATCGCCGATGGTGGCTAATGATTCTCACCAGGCTCCACTGCTAGCACTGATTATTATCCAGTCACATCAGCTTAATAATTTTTGATACTACTTTAGAAATATTCATGTATTTCTTTGAAATTATAGTAAAACCATATTCGATTTGAGTTACTTTCGAGAGCTACTTATGGTGTTACGATTGTATTACTTCAATATCTGTATCACTGACAACATGACAACTATCACTGACAATAACAATATCGCTGACAACATGAACTGTGCTGACAAGTCGATATAAATAATAATTATATTGCATTCTATTTGCGAAATTGCTCGTTAATCACCAACAAAGCTATGCCTGACTCTTACCAGCTACTTTAAGAATAATGTTATCACAATCTATGTAATTTATCAGCTACTATAAGTTATTAATATTCTGTAGTCCGATGTTATAAAATCATAGTCCTTTAATCAAAAAGTGAGCTGAATCTATTGTAATGATAATAATGACTGCTTTTTAGGCAGCCGGAACTCACGACCGATGTGGGACATCCCAAGATTTTTTCAACAAAAATCTCAAAGATATCAGTCTTCTAAGAGAATTTAATTTGGAACGAAATTCAATAACAAAAAACGATCCATGATCTTTAATTGACTTGTCTATCCAAAACATGGGAGTGGTCCGAGAATAATATGAATGCTTCAATATCTATGATTGATAATCTCTAAATCATTCAAATAGTTATACAGTAATGTGAGTGAAGTAAGAGGAAGTTAATTGATGGTGAAATTTCAGAAAATCAAGTGCCGCTGCAGGAGAAGATGTATTGAGACGAGATAGTACAACTGCAATGATACCGAGGAGAAAAAGGGAATAATGAATGCAAGTAGGGTAGTAGAGATGGAAGGTAATAGATAACAGAACTGAAAGAAAACAGAGATGAAAGAGTGAAGTGTGATTGGTAGTTTTATGGCTCGGGTGTGGGGAGGGGTTGAGCAGCCTATAAAACCCTGTGTTGTTGTTGTTTTCAATTCAACAAGTGACAAAGCATTCGACTCTTTTTTTCTACCCTCAACTTTCCGGCATACAGATTATTCCCCGAACCAAACTTCATTTTTGAACATTTCGCTCGTTAATTTGACAAAACGACTGGAAAGATCGTTGATTTCACGGTACGAACAATGGTCAAAGTGTTTTCAAATGAATGGTCACTATAGAATAGGCATGTATTGTGTTTGTATAGGCCTCATTCCACCACTAAACAATTCACAAAAGTGGGATGTCTGCCATTGTCTAGTGATTCTGTGTCTCTTGTACCATTCAAGGATCACGTCTCAACTACATCTGCTGCTGGATACCAGCAATGATGCTGAATAGTGATAGTGACCAAAGCGAATTATGACTAGAGTTACAATCTTTGTAGTAAAAATTCGTATTTCATATTAGCATAGAGAAACAATACCGTTTCTCTATGATATTAATAAGTAGTATAAACATGATAAATAAATAAAGTAAATATAGTTTTTCATGAAGTATAGCTTATATCATTGTAACTTTAACAAATAAAGTTATGTATTCCCCGAACAAGATCCTAGATTACTTGAAAATTGAGATTAAATTTTAATAATAAGATAATGAACTTGAATTATATTGTTAACATTATTTTTTACAGGAAGCATAAACAACCTTTTAGCTACGAGTCTCCAGTAGTTCATACACAATTGAATTTCCATGAAATGAAACAGTTTAAAATACTTTAAAACGATTGTCAGATTGGAAACTACTTTTTCCGATGCATCGAAGTTTACCGATTGTTTTTAACCGAATTAAATTTAAGTTTACATGAAAATTTGATAGATTTGAAATTGGTTGTAGAGAAATAAATACTGATGATCAGAACCGTGATTCAAATACAGTAGTCTCTTCATCGAACAAAGCGAATTTGAGTAACGTTATTCACTGAAAAAAATTTGAACATGTTAAGGGGTAAAAGACAATAGAATCATAGTGATAAAAATCGGAATCAGAATGTTCCATTTTCTTCGATCATAACATTAGGTGAATTAAAGATCTGTGTGGAATAAAAATAAAATATCAACCACAATACAATCCACATAAAAAATAGATCGAATTTGCAAGCACGGAAAATCATGTAGGAGAAGGATAGATGCATTGTCACTCCAGTATTGGTGAGGGACAAGGAAGTATGCACAGTCGACAGTAATCGGATAAGAATGCACTGAAGGATAAAAAACGAAGGACATAAAGAAGGAGAAAGGGATGGATTGCTGCTTCAACTGAAAAACTTTGTAAAAAGGGTGTGGAACAAAAAGGGTGAGGGTGAGGGAAGGTATGTGTAGGTGAGTGAAAGAAGATAAAATGTTGCTCTGATGAAGACGTAAGAGGAAGAGAACAGATTACGAATCTATAGCAGAGAATTGATGGCAACAAATCAGGAGACCAAGTAGCAAACCATGTTACGGTTGAAAGTGCAGGCTACCAAAACCTATCTATGATCTTGTAGTACATGGTATTATGATGGCTATACAACAACCTGTTCTGATCTCCAGACGAAGTTCACCAATCTTCTCCAATTGCTGACCAATTACTGAATCACGATTTGTACGTTCAATAGAGCCGCCACTGCGCCACTGAAAAGAACTACTTGAGTTACCGTTCGATTCTTTGATATCTCAATGAAGATCCTATCGAAGTCGGCAATTTATTTTTCAATGGTTTTCCTCTTCGTTGCAGAGAGAGTGAGAGAGAGATTATCTTGAGAGAGAGCTTCTGATGAAGTCATTTTCCGGATAACTTGATCATTGATTTTATTAGGCAGTTTATCACTAACTGCAAATAGTTTGAGATGATATTATATCATTTGCGTTCCTGATTTGAATGACAAGCCTGATAAATGAATATACTTAAAGAAAAGTTACAACAATACAATACAAGCTCCTTTACAATTAATTAAGTTTTATTTACATAACCTCTAGACCGTGTATTTCAAATTAAGGTTTAAAGCAGTTTTGGGCGAATGCCTGTTGTTTTTACCTGCATTGTGTTTATTGTCTATGAATAAATAAATAAATTCTCTACTATATACGCGTATAGTATTTGTTGGGTTGCAGAAACACAAATACTCCCTCTACATTCAATAGTTGAATAAGATCAAATAAAATATGGATGGAATGTATATGAAATAGAATTATAGTAGGTACCCTTTAGAAAAATGATAAAAAATTAAAAAAAAACAAGAATACAAATTGTAACGTAACTACTACAAGTTCTGCATATAAGTTCTGTGATCACACCATCGTCATAGGACGAAACTAGTAGCTACGTTACAATTTGTATTCTTGTTTTTGAATATTTTATCAATTTGAAAGGGTACTATAGTTCTATTTATAATTACAAGAAAGTAGCCCTGAATTAATCCATTTAAAAAAAAAGGATGGAATGATAGGTTTTCAAATTAACATATCAGAAATTATATTAATTAGAAATTCATTGAATCATTTTTAGTTCATTGATTGAAAATGTCTTTTCTACTAGAAATGGTATTAAATATCATCATTTCCGGGTATTGTGAAAATAAAATATTTCTAGTAGAAACATAATAATAGAAAAAAGCATCACATAATAATGTTAGTTTTGATGTTTAAAATTCTGGTAAAAAAATAAATTAGTATGGCTTTTTGTTAGTGGGAAGTCTCTTGCAGGAAGGTCCCACCTCGCCTGAATATATCATTTGAGCCGTCAATGGGTCCTACGACTGTCCTACTGCATCCGGGACCGACAATTAACGTTCCCATCCGATAACTTGGGAGTGAACTGGCTAGAAACTTTCGTTGTTATCTAGGTTTAAACACGGGACCTCAAACGTTAACACAAACATCACATATTTTTATTGTGTTTTATTCTACATCATCTCTAAATAAATTGATCAATTCAATATTTTTTTATATTTCCTTTTCCGACAAGAAGAAGCGCATTATTAAGGATCCCAATTTATGCAACCTGTTATTAAAACCATTATCCTAATAAATCCTATTTTTTATACAATGTCATTCCAGAACTGTAAAACAAAATGTGACATCAAAAAATGAAAGGTATTGCAAATTACAAATTTGGTGGCCTGTCAGACTGATGGTGGTACCGCAACGGTAATAACTCTCTGTCATTTTCGACTGCAAAATAGATGTAGAGGTCTGTAAAGGAGGGATTGTCTGCCACCAACCGGTTTGCAACTCGGTTGCATACTTATATCAAGTCAACAACGTATATAGATTTGTATAACTAATAACACGGGGAACACAGCATCCCCAACTCGCGGTTCATATCAGAGACTCCTGTTTTCATCGTTCTTGTATTCCCCTCTACTTTACTTAATTCTCTTTTTTATTTTTTCATTAACGATTCACTCCTCCATCTACTTGTATTCTAATTTTCCAGATGAATCTTTCAACTTTTCCTTATCGCCTTCATCTTCTGCACGTGTTGATTGTCTTCTTGTTCTCATTCTTCAACTTCAATATTGAAGTCCACCTATCTCCCCATTTCCTCACATTTAATTCATTCTATAAACTACTCCCATAACTCTAAACTACTACTTCCATAACGGAATGCGTTTAAACTGGTAGAGTTGACCACATGCCTCAAATGCTGTGTAGTGCTTTTCTTCTTTCCTTATCGTAATTTGGTGGTATGCACTTTTCAAGTCAATAGTACAGAAAAACTCATAATTCGCAACTTTATTTACAATATCATCGATTCTTGGTAGTGGGTAAGCATCCAGTAACGTAAAACGATTTATAGTTTTGGAGTAATCAATGACCATTCATTTCCTAAGATTTTCGTTTGTAACCGCTAACGCTTGAGCTCTCCATGGAGAAATGCTAGGCTCTATAACATCGTCTTTAAGCATTTTACTTGCTTCATTTTCAATAAACTTCAAATCATCTGTACTGTGTCGATGATATTTGATTGCAATTGGTTTACATTCCGGTTTTAAATTAGAAACTTTTTGTCTTTTCTCTTTAGGGCTACTTTTAATATAAATAAAAATATAAATCTGGGTACCCTTTTAAATTTAGATTCATATTTTTATTTATACTACTCCCATAATTATTGATTCACTATTTCATTTTGTTCTCCTTAATTGAGGACTCCACCTCATTTTCAAACCCTGACTTGCCTTTTCCTCTCCAGCATTCTCATCTTTCTCCTCTATTCCTTATTACTATTTCCTCCTTTCCTCTATACTTGTAATTTTTACTCATTATTTTGTTCAATCTTCCCTATTTTTGCCTAATCTTTGTCTATTTCATCTTCTGATACTTCACCCCAATAACATTCTCCTCCTTGCTCTTTTACCACTTTATCCTACTTATAAATGTTTCCTTTTTATTTCTCTTTCCTTGGAATCAAGAGTAAATTCTGTCAGAGTCGATATCGATAGATTTTCCCACTTTCTCAAACTAAATTTCCTAATATTCCTCTGTACCCCGCAGAGGATTCAAGAGTGTAATCTATATTAGGTAGTTAGTCGATGCTTGCCAATGCTGATATAAGATTTTTCTACAATAATTATTAAAACATAATTATTTTTTCTTTGTGAACACGACATGCAGTCAAATATTGGACATTTATAAGACATTAGACAATAATATAAGACATTTGACTGCATGTCATGTATAAATACATAGAAAAAGTGTGTTAATACATCGCAGCTCGGAATGGATCAAGAAGTCATCACCTCTAATAATTATTATTAAACGAAAGTCCCAATTAAATGCTGTAATAATTCACCCCGAAAACTTCTGCTCCTGCAAATATTAACAACAGAGTAAACAGCTGGATGGGAATTCGATGAGCGCTACTATACAAAAACTATTTGTCAGCCGGGAATCGAACCCAGTACCTCCTAATTGCCAGTGAGTAATGCTTACTCTTACACCAAACTGACGGTTGCCTAAAAAGCAGTCGTTAGGTCATGTCAGAGGCCCTGAAATTGATCCGTTGTGACCTGAAAACTCTGACACCAGACCTGAACCAGCCAGGTCACACGATATTATATTATTTTTTCCAAACTGACAATCTGGATAGCAGCACTCATTTTAAACAAAGCCATGCAACTTCCAATTTATTTTCATCTGTAGATGTTTCTACTTTGCTCAGCCAAATAGCAAGGTGATTCTCTCCTCCACAAGAATTCTCGTAGAGCTAAAACACTACCTGCTAGATTTCGACGACAGGCTAGGAAGGTCGATGGCGTCAGTCGCTGGAGGACATTTAACCGCGAACGAAGAGTGAGCAGCACGAAAGGGGAGCAGCGCAGCATAAGAGGTCGATAGGAGGGACGAAGAGACGTTGTTTATGGCGTGCTACCCTCTCACTCCTCTCTCTCAGTCTCTCTCAGGCGCGAGATTTTCGGCCGGTTGGAAATCGATTGTGTCGTGTCGCCAGTCGCCACTGCTGTCGCCTTTGGTCAGACGCGAGGCGCGACCGGCAAAAGCGAACGGACATGCCAAAGTGGAGCGACGAGGAGAGAAGGAGGAGGCGGAGAAGAACGAGCAGGCAAGAAGAGGCAGTGAGGCACACGAGCAAACAACCCGCGACCAAAGCCTTGAAACGTTCATCTTCTTCTTCCACATCAGTTTCTGCTCGTGGCCTTTTGAACTTTTCCCAATCACCAACGAAAAGACTTCTCTCCAGTCACACAAGAATAATTGATAGTTGAGATGAACTGATCTCAACAACACGAGACAAGTAGAAGGAGTAAATCATAGATAGATAGATATGTCTTTTATTTTCACTATATTGTGGGTATTTTCATAACTTGTCTTTTCTTCATATTGTGAGTCAAAAGTGTTAAAATGTGAGCCGCAGTGATAGAATGTTTTTCACAGCAGTCTTTTACACAGCGATAATTGGCTTACAGACAGGGCATGTAGATGTGAAAAATTTTTGGCGGCTAGTAATGATTTCCAATACGTCCCTTGCCATTCATGTGAATGGAAATTAGTGGAAAGTTACGTGATAAGAAGTACTGGTCGCCAATAACTTCCGTCTCCACATTCCCTGTCTAAGGCCCGCCGCAAAGTAGACCCACGCAAATCCACGAAAAGCAACCCACGCTGTGGGATGTTTTGTAAACCATTGCTATAGAATTATTCATAATCAATCAGCTGACAAGTGGTAATTGACATTATTCATTGCATGTATTACACAGATGTCTGGATAAACCTAGCAATGGTTTACTGAACATCCCACGGCATGGGTTGCTTATCGTGGATTAGCGTAGGTCTACTTTGCGGCGAGCCTAAATCGCTTCAACAGATCCATCGATTTAATTCCTATTTAGAACATACATAGCAAATAATAAAACAACATCAAATAAAATACTTTGTTCACTCAAAACAAGATTCACAAAATACTAAGAGAAAACAAATTTGTTGGTATGTTACTCTATGCTTGTATGGCAGAACGATACTTAATTAAACATTTACCGACATGAAATTTGAAAGCACTACAGTTCATGATTAAATAGATTGATTCTTATTACATTTTAATTCCTAACCGCATGTCGGTGTAACAGTGAAAAAATTGTGTATTTATACATAGATATTGTAATTGATCGAGAAACCATCATTCAAAACTATATCTAAACTATCAATACACTCTCACTATTCCAATGCAGTATCAATTTGTTGATTTCTTGTAGAGTAGAGATGTTCTAAAATACTGAGGTGGAAAAAAAAATAAATTCGTATGGCTTTTGTTGGTGGGGAGTTCCCTTTCGGGAATGTTCCACCGCCTGAATATATAATTTAAGCCGTCAATGGGCCTTACGACATACTAACGTTACTGAGGTGGAAAAACTATTCACTAGGCTACTATACGAGAGGTGTAATGTCCATCACTATATAATACCTCATATAATAGCAATTGGCCTACTAGGCCGCGAGTTATAACAAGACACTTCGAGTCACACAAACCAAGTTCGGTTGTGTATCATATTCTATATAGCGGCCTTTGATATCTGTTAGTTCTTATTCAGTTCAAACTATATTCCTAATATTGTTGTTATTTCCGAATTCGTATTCATTGTTTTCGCTATCTTGTACGTTTTACACCAATTCAGAAGTCAATCAAATAGAGTATATAATGACTATAGATGATGTAAATCATGTTAATGTAATGGGAAAGTATGGTCTGTTCTCAAGCAGAGAGAGTGGAGGAAAGAATTAGAGTGAAACAGACTGAGAGCGACAGAGAAATTTGGCAAGAATACCACCAACTTGAACATCTTATCTGTTTTGCTCATTGCAAGCAATCGTATTATCTAATCTCGTCAGCTGCGCGGACTTTTTTAAATGGATGCATCCGGTCACGACGCTTTGCCCTTCCTGCAACTACGTACTACATTAGCTGGCAACAGAGTCCTGTACACGCGGTGCATGCCCAATCTGACCCAAGTTGAGAGAGAGAGAGTGAGTGGGAGCGAGGAAGAGAGAGACAGACATTTGGCTCGGTTTGTCTCTCCGCGTCACCTTTTTTCTTTGTTCTCGCTGGTCCTCCTCTCTTGCTTTGTTCTTTTTAGTGAACCCGCATCGCACGGCCGGTCGACAATATTGATGTGATGAGAAGCGTTCCTCCTCGCGGTAGGTTTTCGCCCGTAGCCCCAGGCCTAGGAGGCACAAATAGCTGCACATTCCACGCAGCGCGCTCACACCCGCGAAAGTGCTACGGCGCCAGCCAACTTACACAAGGAGACCAGCGGAGTGAAAGTGAGTGAGTATCCATGTGTGAGAGAGACAGAGTAGCTGAAAGAGAACTGCAGATTGTTGAGGGAAATATGGTATGAGGGGAAGAAGAATATGACGTTGACAAGAACTTGAAAAGGACGTTAACGTCGATAAAAAACTGGACGTTGTCGATGACCGAGGGTCCGATGACAAAAAATTAGATCTAATTATGAGTATGGAATAGGGTAAATTATATCATCCTCATTTACAGAGTTTGACAAATTTACGACAGAACTTGAGTTTGTGGCCTAGGCCCGACTTAACATTAAACACTGGTGATAATAATATATGGGTTGATAATAGAATGTGGTATGGAAAGAAACAGAACCATGATTCGTGAAAGCTATAGGGACATGAAAAACACAAAAAAATAACAAGATAAAAGTTATAGGAGCAAAAACAAACAGAAAAGGTGTGCGAAGCTGCGTTTACACCAAAGTTATTAACAAACTGTTAATTTTTCCGTCCTTATAGATTCTATTAGATTAAACGGAACTTGACAAACACATATGCTCATCATGTGTATGATAAGTTATATTCAATCTAATAGAATCTATAAGGACGGAGAAATAAACATTTTGTTAATAACTTTGGTGTAAACGCAGCTTTAGAATAGAAAAATGGTTTTTTATTGAATTTGAGTTCATTTTCTATAATATATTTTTTCATAGAGTGAAAAAATAGTTCTTTTTATCTTTCACTTATACTAACCAACTATAAGAAGAAGCTTCTTCAAGTTAATTGAACAGAGTCACAGCGTACAGAGTGTTTGGAAATAGTAAATATTGGGATATGAAAACCAGAGATTTGAGATTATCCAGAAATATTTTGAAAATTGAAAGTCACGAGTATGAAAATATAATCAGAACAATAATTAGAAGAAGGAAATATATATCATCACCTTACCTTCACAAAAATGTGTATAATAATGAACGTACTGAGAACCACGATACAAATCTGACATGTTTCTGAAGTATGTGGGACTCTGGTAGTATTTGATTTGATAACATCAGGGAGCACTGAAAGAGTGAGCGATGGATAGGGACAACAATTAAACCACAGACAAAACTTTCTAGTATAATGAGTATCCTAGTAAAATCCTCAATGATTTAAACCAAGTACTGTTATGAAAAGCCCAGAAAAATGAGACACTTCCTTAACCAGGAGTAAAGAAAGAAGAGAGCAGTAGACAAAGGTTCAAGAGCGACAGAGAGTAGAAAAGTACGGATGATACCAGGAAGGGAAAGAATGAAGGCATACACTTATTACAAAGACTGACTGTGAAAAAAAGGATGGAATGATCCAGACAAAAGAAAAAGTGAACCACAAAGTGAAAACCCAGGCAAACTGAACGAAGATTGACGAAAAAGGTAGGATGAGTACAGTTTGAATAAATGAGTAACAGATTACCCTGCCATACTTCCTGGAAACAAAACTGTTCTAATTCGCAGTTCCGCGAACCCCTTTTCTTCGGAGTTAACTCACTGGATATTGAAATGCAACCCTGTTCCAGGGAGCTTGTCAAGAGTGGTCTATTATCCTATCACAGAAATTCATTGTGACTGACTACCGTGATTACCTCTGACGAGCGACGAATGAGTTGAAAATTAGTAATTTGTGGACATTTCTTTCCTTTGTGTAGTAGGCAATAGAAGTATCTTCCATCGCACTTTGAAACCCCATGACATAGCTAACCCCATTTAAGAATGTTTTTTTTCTAAAACAACACAGGATGGAAACTGAACAAGACAGGATAGTCAACACAAAAAATCACTCCCGTAGAAATTTATTTACATAGGGGAAATGCAAGAATTAAACTCATATACTGTTAGCAATTATTATTAACTCCTGATTCTAAAGCTTCGTTAATAAAAATATGATAACTGAAAATGTATAGAAACAAAGGATTGATATGTTTGTATTGATATCTAAAATAAAAAAAAATAAATGTTTATTTCCCAAAAAAAAAACTAAAACTACAACAAGTTTTATCTATCTATGTAATAAAAAGAAGTGATACTAAATTGTTAAGTATAATGGATTGCAGTCATGTAAACTATGTTCTTCTGATAATATGAAATAAAAATCGAAAGAAAAGAAACTCGATTCCTTTATTGACGAATTGTCAATGTTGTTATCATCAGTGAATCACTAAATCTTCTTCCTCCCCCTTTTCTTTTCAAGTGTTTTCCAGTAAAACAACAATAGTGTACTGTTCAAATATTAGTACACGTGAAATACCTATAATGAGAGAGTGCTCGCTGAACTTATATTTTGTGAACCAAGGTCTTGTTTTCTAACTGATAAGATTATTTTGTCATCGCATCAATAACATAATTTCTTTCAAGATTTCATTGAAGAGTAATCAGCAAATGGAGATCAATACCTGAGTTTCATTATCAACCTCCAAAAGGATAATAGCCTACTATATTATCATGAATTTATGATACAGTATTCATATTATTGACAATCTTCTTATAAAGGATTATGTCAACCAGCCATTCTCAAGAAATAACATGGCCAGCTCTAGCATACATTCACTATCTCTCCCACCAGAACCCATTTCGACAAGAACTTTTCATCGCCGCTGCTCCTAGCTCTCCATTTTCATCAGCTGCGCGTAGGATCCATTCTCAATTAGGGTCAAGCCGTTGTGAAACAGAGTGAGCGAGATTGATGGCCAGTGCTGGCGAGAAAGTGAGACAACGACACAGTGTTTGGTTGTCCGAACAAGGAGGAGGGCTTCCGTCGTGGATAGAGAAGGATGGAGCTACGGATGATAGAGAGGGGACAAGGATGGAGATAGTGACAGTTTGGTCCGCGAGGCCGCTGAGCTAGAGCACGTAATTAAACACGCGGCAGTTGTTGGGTGGGTGCGGGGGGGGAGCGAGTTGAAGCCGTGGTGGCGGCGTCGGCAAAAGAATAAGAGCAAGAATAATAATAATGGAAGAGCGTGCACGTCTCAACGGGGGTCCTCCAGACCCCGACTCTGGTGCCTCTCATGCTCATTAACGGGCGCGCCGTAAAAATCCAACAGCGCACATGTGTGTGGGTGTGCGTGTGTACTCCACGGGGTGGCTATCTACCCCCCTCGCCATCACAGCCCCCAACGGCTTTCCAAATTCAGTTTCTCGCCCACCACTGTACACTGTTCCTTCGCGCACCAGTCTTCCTTCAACTTGATAGAGCCTGCTCTGTTCCATCTTCTACTGATCTGATGCGTCCTCTCCTTCTAATTCCATATTCCATCCCTTTTGGTAGCCGTTGGCAGTGGAGCCAACGACGCTAAGGAAATGTCCTTTCTTCTTTGTGCAGACCGCTTCTAGTACTTCGCCTCTGTCATCCATTTTGCTCGTTTCGCTTCCTTACTTTCATTTTTCGTCATTTCTTCTCATGTCGTTTACCTCTCCTTCTCCTTTCACTTCCTATTCTATATGTATTTTCTTTATCCTTCTTCTCCTTGCCCCTTCACCTTCTTACCGTCCTCTTCCTATTGATTCTCCTTCTACCCCTCCTTTTCCCCATTGGCTTCTACCTCATCCAGATTATTCTCCTCTTCTTCCTTCTTCATTTCCTCCTCTTCCTTCTTTATTTCTCTTCTTCCTCCTTCTTCACCTGCTTCTCAACCTTTTCCTTCTTCTTATCCTCTCCCTATGCATTCTCCTCTTCCTCCCCCTTCTTCTCCTACTTCTATCCACCTTCCTCTTGTTCATCATTGAAACTCTCCTCATCCTCATTATTCTCCTTTTCTTCCTCCTCCTCATCCTTCTCCTCTTCATCATCCTCCTCCTTCACCAGCTTCTCCACCTTCTCCTCCTTATTCTAGTTTTATTCCTATCCTTCTTTCTCCAGCTCTCCTTCTTCTCTTCTTCCTCCTTTTTCTCAAGAAGTACTCCTCCTCAACAGCCTTCTCCTTCTCTTCACCTCGTCTTCTTCCTCCTCTGCTTTCTTCTCCATCACCTCCTCCCCGTCCTCTACCTCCTCCTCATCACCTCCTCCACCTCATCCCTCTCCACTACCTCTTCTTATACCTCGTCTTCTATGTTTCTGCTTCTACTGCTTCTTCACCTTCTCCTTCAACTTTTCCTGATCCTCCTCCTATTTTCTTCTGTGCTCTTGCATCTCCACCTCATTTCTTCTTCTTCTATCACTTTCTCTATCAATAACTTGATCTTATCTACCTATATAATTATTTTTCTGTTTTTTTCTCTTAAATATTCATATTAATTAAAACTTTTACAATATTTCCATTCATAAATAAATCCTTAGTTTAATCAATGAAATTAACGTTTTGGTAGAGAGTTAGTGGGAAAGATATTTTCAATATTCTTCCCGAAGAATGGACATTGATATGTCCAAAGCTCCGCCAATTTGTGTAGATGCATAAAAATATAATTATCTATAGTTATTATATTACAAATTGCTTTTTCATATCATATACAGTTCAATAATAATTATTTTCTTAGTCTATATTATGTAAATTCATTTATAATTTTGCTGTATTGTAAGCTATTGTATATAAGTCCATAAGCCAGTATATATTGTAATCTACAAAAATAAAGTACTCAATCAATCAACCCTCCACCTCTTCTTATACTTCGTCTTCTATGTTTCTGCTTCTACTGTTTTTTCTCCTTCTTCAATTTTGCCTGATCTTCCTCCTCTTTTTTATCTGTGCTCTTGCATCTCCATCTCATTTCTTCTTCTTCTATCTCTTTCTCTTCTGTGCTTCTGAATCTTTTTCACACTTCTTGTTTTTCTCTTTTCTCTTTTTCACGTGTTCTTTGCTGCCCATCGATCCACGATACAGGTCGCAGTGACCGGCCGGCCGGCCAGCATTGGGCACTGAGGAAGACGCGAAGGCCGCCTTGGCAAACACACGAGGCTGAGCTGAGAGGGTTGAGCAGACCAGAGTACCGAAACGACGACAATCAGCAAACAACGTCCTGTAGGCGTACAGTGTCAACCACTAACAGTATATCTATATCTACGTCTTTCAGACATAGAGTGTCAACCAACAGTATATCTTAGTATATCTATATCTATGTCCAGTAGACGTGCTGTGTCTACCACCAACAGTATATCTATATCTATGTCCAGTTGATGAAGAGTGTCAACCAACAACAGTATTACGTCCTGTGCACCTAGAGTGTCAGCCAACAGTATATTTATATCTATGTCCTTGTTGCATCTAGTCTCTATCTATGAAGATATAGGGTGAACATATAGACTATTCTAGACTATCCACGGTCATGACGACCGTCAACAACCGTCATCTGACCGATCACTACAATGATGATAATGATCATCATCATCATCATGGTTACGAGGAGGAGGAGGAGGTGTATGACCAGGAGTAGGAGAAGGTGAAAGAGAAGGAAAGTAGGAGGAGAATGATGATGAGGAAAAAGAGGAGAAGGAGGAGTATGATAATGAGGAGGAGGTGGATGACCAGGAGTAGGAGATGAAGGAGAAGGTGAAAGAGAAGGAAAATAGGAGGAGAATGGAGAAGGAGGAGTATGATAATGAGGAGGAGGTGGATGACCAGGAGTAGGAGATGAAGGAGAAGGTGAAAAAGAAGGAAAATAGGAGGAGTATGGTGATGAGGTAAGAGAGGAGAAGGAAGAATATGATAATCAGGAGGAGGAGGAAAACAGGAGGAGGTGAAAGAAGAATAGAAGAAGGAGAAGGAATATATAGGAAGGAGAAAAGAAGAATGAGGAGGGGGAATGAAGGAGGAATGGTAGTGCAAAAGATAAGAGGATGACAATATGATGATGATTAGAGAAGGAGCGGAAGGAAGAGGAGGAGGATAATTAGGATGACAGGGAGGATAATGACCAAAAGAAGAAGGTGGAAAAGAAGGAGGAGGAGGGAAAAAAGAAGGAGAAGGAAGAAAAGGAGAAGGAACAGAAATAAGAGAAGGAGAAATAAACAGGAAGGAGAAGAGAAGAAGGTGGAGAAGATGCAGGTTGTATGAAGGAGGAATGGAGGAACAGAAGATACGATGAAGAGGAGAATGAATTGAAGGAGAAGAAGGAGAAGGTGGAGAGGAAGAAAATGATGATATTAATTAGCATGAGGAGGACGATCATTACAAAAAGTCGAAGGAGGAGCAGAAGGAGTGGAAAGAAGAAGAAAGTGGAAAAGAAAAAGGAACAGGAATGAGAATAGGAGAAGGAATAAACAGTGAGAAGAGAAGAAAGAGAAGGAGAATGAGATGCAGGCGGTATGAAGAAGGAATGGTAATGCAGGAGATAAGATGATGAGGAGTCACAGTGTAATGATGAGAAAGCGGGGTGGGGGAGAAGTGAGTGACTGCTGTGGGTGTTTCTGCTATGTAGCAGGTCTATTAGGCCATCCATAGTCACAGCCTGCTGTAGTTCTTATCACACCAGTCCAGACTGGTCACAACCAGTAGCACAAAAAATAAAAATTTCCTTTGTTTTGAACACAGCATTTACTAACATTAGTTTTTACTCGAAACTTTCCTTAATAGTATATTTCGCACCTAGGGCCAAAAATTAGACATTTCCGGCTCGAAATCGGTTTTCAAGTCCGAGGCCGTAGGCCGAGGACTAGAAAAGATTGAGAAAAACATTTTTGCCCGTGGTGCGAACGCTATTTTTTGCCACACAGAAAAATCAACAATATATAATAATAATTGTTTACTAAGCACTTCCGAAAGCAGAAGTGGAAGGTCATAGCTCTAGCAAATCTGAGGTAATCTGAATATCAGGAAATTGTCCAAGTATTTTATTTTTTATTCTGATTTGTCTAAATAACCTAAAAGATTATGTTCAATTATGTGGGAGGTTGAGTTTATACTTTTTTATTCTTTCAAATGACAATAACATGATATTATTATAAATGTTTTAATTATTGAATAATGAAAAGTTTTTTGATCAGCTGTTTTTTGATCACCTTTCTTAATTTCATGTTAGCGGCTGGAAAGGGTACTCTTTCCGGCCTAGGCCGGAAAGAAACCTGTTCTGACGTCAGACGAGAGTCGTCTGCAAACAATGTCTTTCAGATCTACGTAGGGACTGCAGCTGCTTTCTGTGCAGTGTGGCGAAAATGTATTGTTTTTGATCAACCTGAAATTGAATATTTTCAAATCATGAAGACTGGGTAGTCTCACAAGACTCGCCATATTATAATTATGATGATGATCGATATCTAACTATCTTGCGATAAACAGAAAATACTTCAATAGCTTCTGCTCCTTGTAACTACTCCTATAATTACACCTAATAGCTACACTCCTTGTGATAATACGTGCCTACTTGACTACTGTATTGCAGAATACTAGTAGTCGCTTGTCTTTCTCAGCTACTGGCAGCCTTTATTACTTATGATTATTTAGGATCAACCTGGTAAATCTATAACATTGATTGTGATCAATCTTAATCTGAGATCATTACAATGCAAGTCATCAGCTGACTCAAATTCGTTGTTGATTCTGGTTGGTGGTGCTACCAGAGAAAAGTTATAAGTTAAGATAAGATATTATTGACCGAGCGAAGTGAGGTCTAAGATTTGAGTCGACGGTTTGGCATTTCTCTTAATGTTTAAATGTTTGAATGTTTAAATGTTTATATGTTTTTATGTTGCGCATTTACGGCGAAACGCGGTAATAGATTTTTATGAAATTTGACAGATATTTAAATATATTTGATAGATATTTCCTTTTTAAATTGCGCGTCGACGTATATACAAGGTTTTTGGAAATTTCAAGGATAATATAAAAGGAAAAATGAGCCTCCTCCATACGCCTATATTACCGTAAAAATCAGACTATAGAATTATTCATCATAAATCAGCTGACTAGTGGACTATAATACTATCCGTTCAAAAACATTGAACATCTTGAAAATGTATCTTTCCATTTACGTTAGTAGACAGACAGTTGACTATAATACTACCCATTCAAAAACATCGAACATCTTGAAAATTGTATCTTTCCATCAACGTTGTAGACAGTTGCAGCCAGACCTGATAACAGCACTCACACTCACATTCCGGGACGACACGTCACGGTACGATATAGGACAGAAAGCTCTTTGTTTATTTAGGATTTTTTCTACACATTTTTAATTGATAAATTATTTATTAATTTTTCAGAAAACATAACAACAGGTCAATGTAACTCGCTGAGCGCGAGGTCTACTGTTCACAGAACTACTAGTTATATTTTATGTCTGGTGCAACTGAGGTGCAACATATGCATGATCAGAGTTTTCTAATTTTATAGGCAGTATTCCACAGTCATCTAGTTTGGAAAGTGTAACAACATTGTTGATAGTAGATACATTTGAAGTTTGATTGAGAATTAAATTAAAATCTACACCAATGGATGATTAGAAGTTTGTGGACTTGATAAATGGGTAGCATCTACAGGCAATCTGACAAACATACAGTACTCATTGTTTAGATATCTATCATTACGGTAATCAGTATAAAAATGCTAATCAGTATGTTGTCACTTTTGAATCTGGAATCCTGCACCACAAAGGTCGATCATGATACTATTTTTTTATAAAGTGCATCATATTCATTCATGATAAAGGAGCTTCCTTACTTCAAGCACTCGTTCCTAACAAAAAACTCCACCTACACAATAGTATATTTCGCACCTAGGGCCGAAAATGAGATATTTCCGGCTCGAAATCGGTTTTTAAGTCCGAGGCCGTAGGCCGAGGACTAGAAAAGATTGAGAGCCGGAAATACATTTTTGCCCATGGTGCGAACGCTATTTTTCGCCACACCAAAAAAAACTTCCCAATATATAAGAAATTAAAAAATAATTAAAATTCAAACAGCCTATTTTGATAGTTTGAATCTTGGTTATGACAACTTTCACTGTCAATTAATTTCAATATTACTAATTAATAATTTACAATAGTGACAATATTTTTATACTATTAATATTTCGAATAATTGTTTGAATTTTTATAGCTCACGCTTTGCGCCTGGTGCAATATCTCATGGATAGATGGATGAATAGAATTTTCATTACTATTTTGAAATAATGTGATTAAAAAATTAATATAATTGCATATTTCACAGTTTTGTCTCAAAATATATCTAAAAAATTGATTGAAATTTAAATTACGGTAACTAATATAAAAAATAGCTAATAAAAGTCGAAATTCATCGACAAAAAAAAAATGTCACTGACCGAGGTTCGAACCTAGATCATGTTTGTAATTCTCTGAGCCTTGATGTAAAACGCCTTAACGCTCTCGGCCATTGGGTAATGTTGATCCTGTAGAGGCCTGTAAGTCAAGTAACTATGTAGGCTACTATAATATAGTGTATAGCGGCAAACTTTAAACTTTGTTTTCACAACAAAATATTGCTCTGAAAATAGTTAAATCATAGAGAAAACATTCGAAGATTCAATCTTGAGTGGGCCTAATGTTTTCTCTATATGGTTTGATATTGAAGAAAAATTATCTAAAAGTTTTAATAATGAATTACGGAAAAATTACTAGCAATTTTTCAGTCAAGGCTGAGTTTCACCAGTAGGCTTACCTTAAACTTTAGATCTCTGCTGTATTTTCCTATTATTATTGTTGATTGTATTGCATTAAGAAGTGGAATTCGATAATAAAAAAGAAACAATTATTACTGTACCTCACTTTTGAATATTGATACAATTATTGTACTTTGATTTCAAATTCGATTCTTCACTTTTAAATACTTGCGATACGTACCTTTCTGACAATGGACATTGCAGCCAACATTGTATTGTTGAGGCTATGGAGATATCATCGTATTCTATTGTTTGATATCAAAAACACAATAATAAATATTAAATTATGAAACAGTAATTCATAAAATATATTATAGACATGATACCGCGATTCACAATACATAATTATATAGATTATTACAGTCGTTATGAGATTATCTCTATGATTTTTGTGAGATCGGACACGATCAGCTGTTATTCAAGGTCATTTTACAGCCCTAGGGCCGTAAAGTTTTACCGGCCTGGTCGGAAAACAATCACTTTCGACCTCCATATGACGCACGTAAACCAGCTCATTACATCCAAGTGTGGCGAAAAAATGTTTTCCGCTTGAAATGCGACGAACAAGCAATGATGACAGAGATACGAAATTCACTTCAGACTTTATAGCTGATGTATTACCATCAAATAATGATGGTCAATGATTTGGAATACTGAAAACATAAACAGGTCGGGTACGCTACTCGGTTGATTGATGAATTGCTCATTCTGATCGGTTATTTCAGGGTAAACATGATCTGATCATGATTCTTGATTATGTCCGTTCAGCGAATAAAGCATTTACAGTAATCGGATTGATAATAATTATCTAATTATTTGCAAGCATAACACAAAGGGAAGAGATAACAAATATTCCAACCTGATTTAGGGACCTAAAGGTGCATTTTCGTTTGTGTTTAAATTTCCGCAGTCGACGACGAAAAGCAATGTTGGTATTCTTATTGTCCAAATTTCAAGTGTGCTCAAACGGCTGATCAAATAACTTTTCATTATTTTTCTCTATTATTAAAGAATTAAACATTTTTAATAATATTATCATATTGCTATTTAAAAGTATAAAAAAGTATAAGCACAACCTCCTCCATTAAAACATAATTGTACATAATCTTTTAGGTTATGTAGACACATTGAAATCTACCCAATCTGAGATTTTCTCACTGTCGTGGTCGACGACGGCATTTACGCATAAACGAAACCCCAGCTTTACTTAGGTTTTTAAGCGAAAAAATATGTAAAATATAAAATAGGGGTTTAATTTGAAAAATTGCATTGGGTGTTTTCAGTGTTTAAAATTAAACACTTTTAATCACTCTGGAACGAATAGCTATTATGATTCGTGTTCTTCAAAAATGTTCGCAGTATTTAAATAAATCTTCCACAAAAAGATTTTTGCTTCCACAGTAAGCTTTTATTCAGTACCTGTGTATTAGAGGGTACCTGAGTTTATTTAGTTCTTGGGTTAGAGTTCATTATGCTTCAATAAATTATTATAGATGTTCATAAGGATTATTTTTGTTAATATTTCATTTCTTTAAAAAACCTATATAAGAACAATTATCAGTAGTTTAACTTCTATTAAACAACTATTATATATCGAACATATATGTGTAATTTACTATTACATATATAACAATTTATGTCGAACAATAAACTCCATATTTCACTAAACTTCAAATTCATTCCATTTATTGGTTACATGCTTCTTGAAGCATCAATATGCTTAATTATTTAGCCATTGTGCTATATTTATTTAGCGTTAATATTAATGTTGAAAGTGATTGCACTCTCTAACCCCTTTATTATTAAATATTATCATAATTGAATGTAATTTCACCAATTCATCAGATAAATTCAATAATATCATGACGTTAAAGATTGGGGTGCAAGCACCCAGTTATCGCTACATAATGATCAGATAAAACAGCTTGATGACAAAATAGAGCTGTAATCATTACCTCTAATAAACTTAAACTAATTGCCATTATTAGTGTTGTTGATATAGAAGAGCGACAACACAAACACAAATTCAAAACAAGCACAGTTCGCTCGTTTAATTTTGATTTATGCGGTTGAGATTGGACAGCCAATTACCTCAGCCACGTCAAAAATATAAGTGCTACGAACAGAGAAACTGCCTGAGAGAGACAGAGTGAGAGTGAGAGAAAGAGAATAGTTGGAATAGCTTACGATAATAAAGGAGTGGGTGTTGTAAAACATGAACATTGAATAAAGATCTGTGAGAGAAAGGAACAGTAATAATAATAACGAATGCGTTCTAGTGGCCGAGTTGTAGACGTAGTAGTATTTTCATTCCATTCATAAAATTAGTATCGGTTTTTTACGCTACGAGTGTTTTTATGAATGGGGCTCCCTCCACCTTCCCGATCGTCATCTCTCCTCACGGAGAAACTTCTCTTTTGAATTTATGATTGTTAAATGCTGTGGAGAGGGATATCATTATACGGCGTGCACTGCACACAGAGATAGAGAGGCTTTAGACAACTTTATAATATATTCTCTGCCCCATCCCGAAGATACTTTACCGTACAATAGTTGTACAAACAGGGTAAGCCAGCGCACTCACACAACCTCACACAGACACACATTCCTTGCGCTTTCACACGCGCAAACTCCTGCACTCACCTACAAACACATAGAAAGTTGAGTTACGTCTTTCCCATTATCACAGTTTGTAGTATACGTTTACTATGTTTTCATTCATGAATCGCTGTCGACGTAGTAAAACCTCCTCCATTCCACTCTTGATCTTCCATCTCACTTTCAACAATTTTCCTCTCGGGGATGCTGAGGCTATAATTCACTTTCCGCTCGGAATGGAAACTGATTCAATGCTATTGAAGAGCAAAGTTATCTTTCTTCTCTCTCAAGAAGAACATTTCCTTGTAAGAACTTGATAGATCAATCTTGGTGTAGTGCACAACAATACCTTAATTTATGAGTTGTTGTATACAAATATATCCGCGTTGGAAATTAATGAGAAATTGCATTTATTCAAATGCTAATAAATTGATAATTATTACTCGGGGTGATTTACAACATTTTATTTGGATGTTCGTTTAATAATAATTATTTATAAAAACGTTCATAAATATGTCATCATCATCATCATCCATCATGGAATAGGCTTGTAAAGCCTGTTCCGGTGTCCACCGCTTCCTCGGTCTTCCGACGTCTCTTTTCCCATCCAACTGCAACTTCCAAGCTTGTAGTGGAAGACGAGTTGGTGGCATACGGCGCAGGTGATTTGTCCATTTCAATCTGTATTTTTTAATGATTGCTGTTAGTGGTATAAATATGTTTACTCCCATAAATTCAATTAATTAAATCATACTTTATTGCACTTGGCATCTTATGTATTGTACTTGACATCTCGTGTCTTATGTGGTGACTCAACATGATTTCTAATGATGTAACCAATTACTTACTACATTGTTAAAAGCTGTAAGTTATACATTTAATCAGTATGTTAAAAATATTGTTATCAGTAAAAAATCTTTTGTGTGAATATATATAGAAGATAACTATCAATTCAAGCTAATTTTGCCAATGATTACAGGATAACAGGTGCTCTGTTTTCCAACATGTAGTAGTAACTGAAGATTTGAAAATGATCTGAATCGATTTTGCTCATATATTGCAATGAATGTTCATGATTGATATACACCTCTGGAAATGGGTTATCCCTATGGGACAAATAAATGTATATAAACTATCCCATAACTTAAGATATTTAGTAAACTATCAAGAATCTCCCGATATATTCCTGAATAAATACACCAGTTCAGTATACGGGTACCATGAATCTATTGGATTTGTTCCATCAAATATGTTCTTGAGGAGCGTTTCCATGATGAGAGGGGATTAGCAGAACGTTGAGGAATGCAAGAATAAGCTATGGCTCCCAGGTTCCACATCAGCAAATTGGTAATTGATATCCAAAGAAATGTTTTCACATTATCATCGTGATTTTTCTAAAACTCCATTACTGTTAGAGGTTTTTAGTGATAATCTTACGCACTAAGCATTCCATCAGGACTAAAAATCAGGAAATGTCTCCAGAGATAATCAACAAGACATGATGTGGAATTGAATATTGCAATAATTTGTGAAGCTTTTGTGACTTGAATAGACAAATTTATTGAAATTGATTTATGTTGCAGATGAAATTGTTTGCAATTGCCTTTTCGATAGAAAACGTGTAAGCACATTTTAAGTAAGTATCATTTACTATATTTCTTCTAATTTCATAAAAGAATTATGATTGTAGTATTTTGTACGATGAATAAATAAATGAATTTTGATTTCTTCAATAACTCTTGAATTTGATTCCATGCTATGCTCAGTGCTCAGTAGTTATTCAAATTTTAATTTCTAACTAGTAGTATAATTCGTGTTGCATCATAATAGCACACGTAGACCATACTACGTCACTTGCAACTCTGTGCTCAGATAATATTGACTATCCGGGTCTCAACGCTGTGAACGGGAAAACCCAACAGGACGTCAAACTCATCTTCTCTGCCATAATATTTTACGTACAAATTTAATTTCGTGAAAGAGGGCGATTTTAATTTTTCTCGGCTAAGTAGCGAGCGACCGAGTGAGTGGGAGAGAATGAAAAAAGCAAGCAGGCTTGTATCGGGTGGTCCCTTCGGATTTTTCCCATTTCTTGGGGGCAACACAGCAGCAGGTAGAGTTGGTGGGGGAGCATTCTAATCGGGCTGGCCCGCTAATTAATTGCAGCCGTCGTGGCGCGCAGATTTTTCCCTTTCGAGTCGCTCTCCTTGTCTGGCAGCCTGTCTTTCGCTAGCTTCTCTCCCTGTCTGGTTGGCCAACCCGAGGGGACCGAGCACTAATTTCAGAGCCAGGAGCATCGATTTCTGCTCTGCTGCTTCTGCTGCTGCTTTGGACGACGGACGAAAACGCGAACGCGACCGGCGACGGTCTAATGCCGCGGGGGAAGGGGGGGCGGGTTTGCAATCTCCCCGAAACACTCCCAGAAAGGAAGGCCAGCGTGGAGGCCTGTGTGAGTGTGCCTGCGTGCGTGCGTGCGTGCGAGCGACCCGACTTGCACGCCAGAAACTAAACTTATCGGTTATTCAGGCAGCCGGGTTGCCGTCCCTCCTTTACTTTGGTGGCTGCTGTCGTTTCGGCGCCTCTCCTACGTACGCTGTTCGCTCGTTCGTTAGTTGCGCTTCTCTCCTTTCCCCACGTTCTACGTTTTCAAGACGACGCACTCGTACACGCCAAAGGGAGAGCGATAGAGAGAGAGAGAGAATACCAGCACGAAAGAAAAAAGGTCTGGCTCACTCTATTTCCTGCCACTGCCCTTGTGTCGTAAACTTCTCTCCCTTCTCTCGTCCGGCCGCGGCTCCGCGAGACTTCACCGACCGTTCGCTCTTAACGAGCTCGCGAGGGCACTACACCGACAGAGAGGGAGTGACAAGGACAGCACATGAGGACGGCCTACGTGCCCAACAGAGACGACAGAGTCCCGCGGCGACAGCGGCTCCACGGCATTGATCACGGCTATTTCTTCTTCTTCTTCTACTATACTTCTTTTTTCTGTTTTTTTTCAGCCTCTGTTTCTCCCGAGGCGACTCTTCCCTTCCCTCATCCTGACACCGGCTGCATCCCAGATGCTCGGCTTTAGTTGGTGAGGGTTGGAGGGGAAACAGTTCGTGTCCAGGCCTGAAAAACTCAAGCATGGCCGCGAGCTATCGTGGAAAGTACACTGCAGCATTATTCCAGTGCCACCTTGATCCCGAGGACACTCGCTGCCCAATATCCAAGATATCGCTAGCAATAAAAGCTCCTCGAGGTTTCAAGTGAGCAGTAACAAAAACGAAATCATATCCATGCCCAACAACAAGGAGTACATTTCCATTCAAATGTGATATTTCCCATTTTCTGAATAAAGAAAATTTGAAATTTGGAAAATTTCAGCTTTTCTACTAAAACAATCTACGAAGAATTAATACAAGGATGTATGAAATGTCTCATCTAATTACTAAGAGGTTTGAATACAGTGCTCAAAATTTCTTTCCATTTGTGGAAAACTTTCACAAAGTCCCACTTATTATACAAAATCTACTTCAACTCTTGCATCCAATATTAGTGAAAATACAGTGCAAATGCAAATCCAGTTGTTCAGTTCCTCCACCACTCCAATTTTGAAACATGAGAATGCGAAAACGGCCTAACAAGTATATTTGAAGATATTCGATATTCTTGTGATGATGAATTGTGTTTAAATAGTTTCATTCAATAATTATAGATTGTATATATTTTTCTTTATATTTTATTATTATTTACAATCACAATCACAAATCATAATTATAATATATAATATGATTGGGAGAAGACAACAGGCATAGCTCAAAACTGTCTTCTCCCAAATGTTTACAAATAAATAATAATAAGATATATGTTTATTTTGAGTATGGATTAAAGTATTTATAGAATTATTTTCTGTAATTGACGATGTCTGTTAGTTATGAACTTGTTTCATTCAATGGCGAATCTTGTGTTCTTTTTAATTACCCAATCAATCCAACGATTGAATTTGTTTGAATCAATTTGCAATAATATCCTACCCTACTATCTCGGAGTTTGATATGAAAGTATGATTCAACAATCAGAAATGTGTAATGTTTCAAGAGGTAATCAACAAGAAGTCCCGACTTGGATGAAAACATTATCTTGTCTCGAAAAAACTCCTCACTCAAAAACGTAAATCGGTATTTAATAGACCAGCATTTCACCAAGAAAAAAGTACAGGAGAACGATAAACTTCGGCTTTTGTGTTTTGTGCTTCCCCTCACTAAAAAGCTACTATCATTGATCTATTGATGTACACCCCAATTTTTCTTATATTGTCACATCTTCCCCTCAACCAAATAGCCTAATAGGCCTACGCAGCCCTGATAATGATCGATGAGTATGAGGGTGTTTCAGCTGTTTCATTCAACACTTGATTATTCTCCAACACCAATCACTACTAGATTGACGTTTGGATGACTTTGAATTGATTCATTTCTTGATATTCTAATTACATGATCTTCCAGCATCACATCATTGTTTAAATTTTCTGATGTATTTGTATCCACTTGCAGTGGAAATCTGGAAATAATAATTTGATTTAGCATGTCCGTCTCTTTCGTTCTTTCAAGTTCCAAAATAACTTTTCCAAAATATCTTCCACCGACATTTTTTATTAGACAAAAATGTTCATCAAATTATGGAGTTTTAAATGAGGAAAAAGAGTTTATCGAAGTTCTAGGACATAACTAGATTGATTTGTTTTTATCATCTTCCGTTAAAATAAATTGAAACAAGAGTTTCTCATAATAAACTATTGATTGTTCTTATCAATGAGATTCTACGGTTGGCCTACAAAACTCTATTGTTACACTATGTATTTGCTTTCAATTGCTAATCCAGAGAAAGTTTTTGAAGCGAACATATTTTACATCGGTTATTGATGAAATTGAGAAGATATAGTTAAACAAGATAAGATCATTGATAGTTCATCACCAAATTTGATAGTTTATATTTAGTGAAGATGAATAATAAAAGATAGACTACAATATTTCTAGAACGAAGAACTGATTCAAAAGTGCAAGTTCCAAAGTGTTTGATTGATTGAGTACTTTATTTATATAGATTACAATATATACTGGCTTATACACTTATATACAATAGCTTACAATACAGCAAAATTATAGATGAATTTACAAAATATAAATTAAGAAAATAATTATTGAACAGTATATGATATGAAAAAAGCAATTTGTAATACCTAGAGATAAAATAGATAATATTGTTATGCATCTACATAAATTGGCGGAGCTTTGGACATATCAATGGCCATTCTTCGGAAAGAATATTCGAAGGAAGGAAGTATCCTTCCCACTAACTCTCCACCAAAACGTTAATTTCATTGATTCAACTAAGGATTTATTTAAAAATGGAAATATTGTAGAAGTTTAAATTAATATGAAGATTTAAGAGAAAAAAACTGAAAATTAATAAAGTAAAATAATTATAATTAAGTAAGATCGAATCATTAATTATTAAAATGGTGTTGTGGAATATCTTGTTTGCTTTATCTATGAATATCATAAGTATCATAAACTTGCCATACAAAATACCATACTACTGTATTACTTTACTAATATTATAGTGTGTTGATTAAAAGGTTGATGAAGAAGGCTTGTTTAAGTTGAATGTTAAGTAGAAAGTGAAGTTACAAAAAGAAAAAAATATATAACGAAGATGTGTGCGTGTGTGTTAGAGAGGGAGAGTATGTGAGAGAGAGAGAAAGAGAGCATGAGCAAATGGAAAAGCTAGAGAGGCCAGAACAGCCAGCATTTTAGCTCGAGGCCTCCGCGATAAGCTTGGGCCAACCACACCATTCCCCGCAACAATTCCAACCAACATGTGACTGGTGACTACGCGATTCTTCGAATAAACAAAGACAGAATAAAACAGAGAGAGAAAGGAGAGAGAGAGAGCGCAAGCGAGAGCAGATAATGAGCCAAGAGGTTGCCGAAGATGGTGCTTGGAGTGAAAGATACTTTTCAGGGGTTGAAGAGTGGAGTGAAAAAGAAAGATAGCACTGATAAAATTGAAAAGAGAGCCACCACCAGTATATTGGGGAACGCGAAAGCCGGAAAAAGAAAGAAGATTAACTAGCGTAGTTAGTGGGTGCGCGTGTGTGGGTGGGTATTTGTCATCAAACCTTCTGCTTGGTGTCGTGAAATCTAGCGTTGAGGCTTCCAGAAGAAACCCGGTGGTGGTAAGGCTTCTTGCTTCGTACCAAGTTACCAGCAAATTCAGTTGAGTTGTAGAGGATTATTTGTCAAGTGAAAAGACAAATCACTCAAAATGAATGGTTTATCCGAAACCTATCGTTGATAAGAAGGAACGCTAGATAAAATACAGGATAGTGAGCTTCTATTCAACTTCAAAATATTTATTATATATTCGATAAACATTTTTCAGCTTGGAGTAAATATGAGGGTGGGAACAAAGAAAATCCTAGACCTCTGGAACTCAAATTCTCACTCCTATTCTTACTCATAAGAAACTTTTCATTCTTATCGGTAGTTTTCTTATTTCTTATACTTATGTTTTATGATGAGCTTATACATTCTGAAATGTCTGGCAATAGAGAATATTGAATCATGAATAATACAAAAAGCTGCAGAGGAAACTATCGCAACATTTTGTGGCATTTTAATTTTAAAAAATATTATAATTTCAATTCGATTTTCTCAACCAACAGCGGGCAGAACTTATTTTTGGCTAAAACATGGATGAGATTGTCTCAAAATCCTCATCTACCAACTATATAGCAGCACTGGAAATTTATAATTCTGACAACCGATTCCAGACTACTAATTACCTTCCTATTTGCTCACTTGCTCGCTTATCTCGCTCACTCAATCACTTTCTCTCTCTCTCACACACACACACTCTCTCTCTCTCTTTGGTAGAGAGTTAGTGGGAAGGATATTTTGAATATTCTTTCCAAAGAATGGACATTGATATGTCCAAAGCTCCGCCAATTTATTTAGATGCATAACAATATTATCTATAGTTATCACAAATTGCTTTTTTCATATCATATACAGTTCAATAATAATTTTCTTAGTCTATATTATGTAAATTCATCTATAATTTTGCTGTATTGTAAGCTATTGTATATAAGTGTATAAGCCAGTATATATTGTAATCTACATAAATAAAGTACTCAATCAATCAATCTCCCTCTTTATCTCTGATACATCCTAATATTGCATACATATTGTTTCATACACCAGTATATTTTAGCTCGGATCTGTTGGATCACACAATCATAATAGTATTAACTTTCAATACAATCGTACTAACTCATTTCAAATGCTAGTCTAATCACGAATTGTTTATTTAGTCTATGGAACAATGTAGCCAATACATCTACTACTGTTGTAGTGTTGCAGTTTACATCCATATCTCTTGTATCAGATTCATAATCTTGTGTTATCAAAATAAAATCTAATATTCGTTTTGATATATCAGAGTGTTATAATCACTGTACAATGACACCGAAGCTAACAATATTTGGCTGTTAGTTGGTCGCTGTTTGAGGCAAGCTGCCTAGGTGCTCCTCCCCTCGCCAGCACCCGCATCCGCGATGACCTCGCCCTTATCAGCGGCCTGCTCACTGCACAAACCGGCAACAGTGCAGCGCGGTCCACCCCTGCCAATCACTTCTTGCTTAACACGTGCTTCCGCGGCGGCCCGGGGCCATCTGTCAACCAGGGCTGCCTGCCTGCCTGTCAGGCCAAGCCTTGTCTCAAGCTTTTAGTCGATAAATACTCCAACACTATACATTCAACATGTATAGCCAAACCCATCAAGGCGCGATGGCGCGACGCGAAGCGACCCTTTTAGCTTTCTTTTCTCCAACGCTGCCAGCCTTCGATTAACTCCACCACAGTTGAAAGCACTGCTCGATATAACATGGAGCCAGCCAGCCAGCCTACTTCTCAAAGTGGATCTTAGTTGCAGTACACGCACGCATACGACACAGTTGGATAAAGTATTGATGAGTCAGGTTGGGACCAAGCCAATATTTATAGAGTAGATCCCAAGAAAAGTTATCAAGAAGGCTACCCTTTCTATTTTATCAAATCGTACAAGTATGGAGAAAAGTGAGATCTATGAAGTGGTTCTGAAGATACACTGGTGAATCAGTTGAAGAAAGTTTATGAATCAACAATATGAATCGATCGAAAACAATCAATATTATTAACCAAGAAACATGGATATTCATCGCTGGCAAATGAAATCAAAATTTATTCACGATAAAATACATTACAATGAAAAAATACTCATCAAAATTGTTATCTTTCAAATTCATTTTCAAATAAATACACAGTTGAATATATTTCACAATAATTAGTTCGATTTTGAATGAATTAACATGTACACGTATATGTTGTAGTCAATCACACTCGATCATAATACGTATTGTACAATGTATACTTAATAATCCTTATGAAACCAAAATGTGAAAAGAGAAAAAATACAATGCATCTCATACACGAAGGCTTAAGCATGTGTGTGGAGAGGAGTCTGTTCTTTATTGAGAGAATAAGTGTTATGTAGTTTGAGAAGGATAATTCATTCTTGAATTTATTGATAACGATAATGAATTTGATCATTATTAAAATTTACTAAGAGGATGATACACTTCGAGAGCACTTATGCAACCCAATGAAGAGCTCGTCAATGGAAGAGTAGAAGCTATAAACAATGTATTATTATACTTGAACACATTAAAACCCTTATATATCAAATATATTTTTTCCCACATATACCAACTATGGCACCAACATATTATTTATGACATAAATGACACCATAGAGTGTAGGATGGACACAGCAATGTCTCCTGGCTACATAGGCCAAAAAGTTATTGACTATTTTTATGTTTCTAATTTTTTTGTTGGTCTATGATTGCATACGCATACATACATACATACATACATACATACATACATACATACATACATACATACATACATACATACATACATACATACATACATACATACATACACCATAGAGTAATGAAAACTATATTATTTCGTTCATCTCTGATGACACCAACTTTAGTTGAACTGCCAGATATAACAAATAGGTCAGCTCACTTTAATAAGGACACCAAGATAATTTTATGTTGACGATTACAATAATCACCAATCTCACAAGTGAATCGGAATCAAACTTACCTATAAAATAGATAAGGAATGACTGAATTTACTTATGGGAATGCATAACCCAAGTTATTAATCTATTTTTGGAAGTACAATAATAAATTAATTGTCATGATTGGATGTAACACTTCCTAGCTCAAACTTAAATAGATAAGGATCACTTTTTTGACTTGTTAGTTCCCAAAAATGATTCTCATTTGAATGAGATCACACAACAATCTTGGAGGATAGATTAGGTTGGTAGCAATCGGTTATTACCTATCTCTAGAGATCCAAACGATTATGATATTTTCATTCGTTCATTATGAACATAAAGTATGATGGAAGAATTTATGGTTTTAATTTGACATCTGAAAAACTTTATTTAAAATTGTTCTTTTTATGTGTCGTCCGATGTGGGCGGTGCCGTCCGATGAGAGATTCGGGAAAAATAGTCCACTGAGCGATCCATTGTTCAGAATATCAATAAGGATAGGCAGACACTAAGAATGGGAGGACTTGGGTGTCATTAATCATCAAGGACTGTGACAGAGGAAGGCTAAATGGGTAGTACCATGTGTATATTCGCAATACGATATATATTGATGATAATGATTGAATTAGAGCTTCAAAATCCATCACCTTTCATAAAAACGAATAATTTGTTAAATAACATTTTATCCAATGAAAAATGTTATTTACAAACTGTTCTCAAAAGTCTGTGCAACTGACTAATATTTTACTGGTGATATTTAAAAAAATCTATTTGGGTACTATTACTGGTGATAGTAAAAAAACTCCTTAAGGTGTAAATTTTTGAAAAAGCTATTCCATTTTCAAAAAATGACTGAATAACTAAATTTCTAGTTATTCATTGACAATTGACAAACTTTCCTTATTTAATCAACAATACCGTGAAGAATGTATCCTCAGAATTTTATGAGTTACCGAATTTGGAATGATTCGTTTCAAAAATGGGTAGGTACTGATTCAATCATCATCATCATCATCATCAATATAATATCGTATTGCGAGTATACACATACGCTTTTGGCCTGCCTCTGTCACTGTCCCTGATGATTAATGACACCCAAGTCTTCCCATTCATAGTGTCTGCCTATCCTTATTGTTATTCTGTACAATGGATCGCTCAGCGGACTGCTAACCCCCAAAATCACTCATCGGAAATCACTCATCGGACATAACCGTATGGGAAGTCTTTTTAAGTGTATAGAATCTTAATTTGAAGTTAGTACAAAAGCCTACAGAAACGAATATGCATTCCTAAATTATTACGTGTAACAGAAGTGACATTAAATTTTAAGAGATGAATGAGCTTCTCAGGTTGAATAGGAATCATTGTTATGCATTGTGACGATTTATTATAGTGGCTACTACAAAAACTAGTTTTTTAAATCATCGTCTGCCCACACTTCTCCTTCCAACCGGGTTATACAACATGACTGCCCTGGGAATCCTGTCGCTCTCCATCCTTTCAACATGCTCTTTCCAGTTTTGCCGATTTTCTTCGATCTTCTGCCATATGGAGATTATGTTGAGCTCGCTTCTTATATCAACATTATGAAGCCTATCTTCCCTTGTGCACCCTTTTACTGCTCTTGAAAACCTCATTTCGGCAGCCTGTAACCTACTCCATTCTTTCTTCCTAGGTATCCAAGATTCAGAGCCATATAAGAGCGTTGGAATAGCCATAACCTTATAGAATTGAGTTTTGTCTCTCTCCTGGCTCTGTTTCTCAAAGTCCTATTTATTGTTCCACAAATGGATTGGAATCTATTCAATTTTACACTCAAGTCTTGGTCCATTTCATAGGTTATATCACAACCCAAATACTTGAAATGTGATACTTGTTCCAGGACTTTATTATCGAGGACTATTTTAGATCTCAATGGATATTTTCCCTGGAAAGCCATCACCTTCGTTTTGCTGAATGAGATCTTCATGCCATACTCAGCACTGAGGAGATTCAGATGGTATAATGTCTCCTGGCTACATAGGCCAAAAAGTTATTGACTATTTTTATGTTTCTAATTTTTTTGTTGGTCTATGATTGCATACGCATACATACATACATACATACATACATACATACATACATACATACATACATACATACATACATACATACATACATACATACATACATACATACATACACCATAGAGTAATGAAAACTATATTATTTCGTTCATCTCTGATGACACCAACTTTAGTTGAACTGCCAGATATAACAAATAGGTCAGCTCACTTTAATAAGGACACCAAGATAATTTTATGTTGACGATTACAATAATCACCAATCTCACAAGTGAATCGGAATCAAACTTACCTATAAAATAGATAAGGAATGACTGAATTTACTTATGGGAATGCATAACCCAAGTTATTAATCTATTTTTGGAAGTACAATAATAAATTAATTGTCATGATTGGATGTAACACTTCCTAGCTCAAACTTAAATAGATAAGGATCACTTTTTTGACTTGTTAGTTCCCAAAAATGATTCTCATTTGAATGAGATCACACAACAATCTTGGAGGATAGATTAGGTTGGTAGCAATCGGTTATTACCTATCTCTAGAGATCCAAACGATTATGATATTTTCATTCGTTCATTATGAACATAAAGTATGATGGAAGAATTCATGGTTTTAATTTGACATCTGAAAAGTTTTGTTCAAAATTGTTCTTTTTATGTGTCGTCCGATGTGGGCAGTGTCGTCCGATGAGAGATTCGGGAAAAATAGTCCACGGAGCGATCCATTGTTAAGAATATCAATAAGGATAGGCAGGCACTAAGAATGGGAGGACTTGGGTGTCATTAATCATCAGGGACTGTGACAGAGGAAGGCTAAATGGGTAGTACCATGTGTATATTCGCAATACGATATATATTGATGAAAATGATTGAATTAGAGCTTCAAAATTCATCACCTTTCATAAGAACGAATAATTTGTTAAATAATATTTTATCCAATGAAAAATGTTAATTACAAACTGTTCTCAAAAGTCTGTGCAACTGACTAATATTTTACTGGTGATATTTAAAAAAATCTATAAGGGTACTATTACTGGTGATAGTAAAAAAACTCCTTAAGGTGTAAATTTTTGAAAAAGCTATTCCATTTTCAAAAAATGACTGAATAACTAAATTTCCAGTTATTCATTGACAATTGAATAACTTTATCAAAAATTGATATCTTGATAAAACTTTCCTTATTTAATCAACAATACCGTGAAGAATGTATCCTCAGAATTTTATGAGTTACGGAATTTGAAATGATTCGTTTCAAAAATGGGTAGGTACTGATTCAATCATCATCATCAATATAATATCGTATTGCGAGTATACACATACGCTTGTGGCCTTCCTCCGTCACTGTCCCTGATGATTAATGACTACCAAGACCTCCCATTCATAGCATCTGCCTATCCTTATTGTTATTCTGAACAATGGATCGCTCAGCGGACTGCTAACCCCCAAAATCACTCATCGGAAATCGCTCATCGGACGTAACCGTATGGGCAGTCTTTTTAAGTGTATAGAATCTTAATTTGAAGTTAGTACAAAAGCCTACAGAAACGAATATGCGTTTCCAAATTATTACGTGTAACAGAAGTGACATTACATTTTAAGAGATGAATGAGTTTCTCAGGTTGAATAGGAATCATTGTTATGCAATTTTAATACTACTTTCGTTAATCATTATGGATTATCACATTTTTAACTATACTAATTTTGTGAATACACATTTCTGCACACAGCAATTCAAGGAGCAAACCAACGCAGCGGAGCCTCTGCTTAGCATAACTATTGAGCATTTTTTAATTTTAGCATAGAATAAACAATCTATCATTGTATAGCTATTCTCTGATTTTAGGTAGTGAATTTCAATCTTGTATCCTACCTTACTTGCATTGTAAACGTATACACAGGTTGTAAACCTTTTAATTTTAGAATAGAATAAACAATCTATTATTGTATAGCTATTCTCTGATTTTAGGTAGTGAATTTCATTCTTGTATCCTACCTTACTTGCGTTGTAAACGTATACACAGGTTGTAGACCTTTTAATTTTAGCATAGAATAAACAATCTATTATTGTATAGTTATTCTCTGATTTTAGGTAGTGAATTTCATTCTTGTATCCTACCTTACTTGCATTGTAAACGTATACACAGGTTGTAAACCTTTTAATTTTAGCATAAAATGAACAATCCATTATTGTATAGCTATTCTCTGATTTTAGGTAGTGAATTTCATTCTTATATCCTGTCTTACTTGCGTATCCGTTGTGAACCTACACATTTATCAGCAAATGAGTAGTGATTGAGTGAGATACACAGCGAATAGGGACGTTGCAATAGTACAGTGACCTCTTCAATCGGGATCCGTTGATCTGTGAGGTGAGTGATAAGGAAGCCTCAGGCTGAGGAGAGAGGAGAAGGATGGCTGAGGAGTGAGGAGAAGGATGGCTGAGGAGTGAGGAGTTAGTCTATCCAGGTCGAGCGGTGATCAATTTGAGAAAATCGTACAGCTTGGCCTCTCTATCGCCGTAACTGAGCGGTTTACTGCTCTTTGCAATTGGCATTGATGAATGTTTGCAACTGGGCTGATGGCCGAGAGCTGAAAAAACTTCCCTCGGCCAAATTATTTGGTGGGGACAAATTCCGGGCTCACGCACGCACACACTGATCACTCCTCCCTCATTCTCACCCTCCGTTTCGTCTTGATGGGGAGTTCACAGTGTGAGTCAAATCACATGCATCATTAGCCCTCATCTGTGACTGTAGGGTGGTAATTATCAGCTACAGCTGAAATGAATTTCTAGCAGAATGTCCAAAATTCCATTTACCGGGAAATAAACTTTTGAATAAAATTCAACTGTAGGATATTGGATTGAAAATTATCTTTTCCTACAGTTACGTTGAAAAGTGGCCATTGCTGCACTGATTACAGAACGCAAAGAATCACTTTTCCGCTCTAGTGCGGCAAAAATTTTTCTGCACTCCAGATTTGCAACATGGCAACACAAAATACTTAGTAGGTTATATGGAGCAACAGTGCAGCAAAATCAAAATGAAGTTGGTAACAGTGACTGCTGTGGCTGCTATAGTGAGCAGAGGTGCAACCAAGCACAACGCGCTAATTATTAAGTAGATATTATAACCAAGGACAACGAGGACTTTAGGATTTTAGGATTAAGGTTTTTATCAATAATAAAATTACACAGAAAAACATTTGATGCATTTCAGGCAATTTTACCCATAATTACCCACTTTTCATATTCAATGGTAACTGTAGGAAAAACTTAATGTGAAATACGTGCGCAAAGTTCCTCTGCTGCACTCAAGAAACCATTCCGCCCTCGCCTACGGCTCGGGCGTAAACGTTTCTTTCGGTGCAGCAAACTGTCACTTTGCGCACTAGTTGCACAAATAACTATTTCCTACAGTTGCCTTGAAAAGTGACCATTCCTGCACTGATTACAGAACGCAAAGAATCACTTTTCCGCTCTAATGCGCAAAATATTACTTTGCGTATTATCTTGCAGCCATCTCAATCAGCCGTTGACATTGTTGGCGTGTATTTTGAATGTGAATTTGTTCTATATATATTTTTTCTGATTTTCAAATAAATTAAAATGAGAACTCATTAAATTATACATGTTGAATATTATTAATTATTCATTATTTCAAATAATATTTTTTTCATTCATAAATTGATTGGTTGAAAAATTATTTAGAAATTAAGATTTACTCAAAATTATTCAAATTAATTGGATTAATTTAATCTGAATAAATTATCGATTATTAATTTCCAATTGTATTATCAAGTTTAAAATAAATTAAAGTTTTTATTAATAACAGAATTATACAGACAAACATTTGATGGATTTCAGCCATCATTTTACCCATAATCAACCACTTTTAATATTCAATGGTAACTGTAGGAAAAATGTAATGTGAAATACGTGCGTAAAGTTCCTCTGCTGCACTCAAGAAACCATTCCGCCATCGCCTACGGCTGCTCGTGCGTAAACGTTTCTTGCGGTGCAGCAAACTGTCACTTTGCGCACTAGTTGCACAAACAACTATTTATCCATACTCAAGAATAAAAATACAATAGAATTCGACTGAGTCACTGTCAATGTTGTAGAGCCGTTCCATAATGAAATAAAAACACACATAATATGTTGTCAAATTCTACACAGTTTTATTTGGTACAGAACCATGGTTTCGTGATCACACAGGTCACATTTTCAATCTGACTGAAAATCTGCTGAAAATCAAACTGACAATCAGCTTGAGAATGTGACCTGTGTCACGAAACCATGTTCCTGTACCAAATAAAACCGTGTATAATTTGACAACGTATGTGTGTTTTTATTTCATTATGGAACGGCTCTACAACATTGACAGTGACTCAGTCGAATTCTATTGTATTTTTATTCTGTAAATGTAAAATATTTCTTCTATGTTTAGTTTTGAAGCATCTAAATTTGAAAATCCACTCTGTGAAAATACTTGAGGACTGAAAATTTTGTGAATTGAAGAACTACAAGACTTAACCTATTTCGGACTATGTGTTATCAAAATTTGGGAGAGGAATAGCAAAAGGTCTCCTCATTTTTCCTCTACGTATCATTGATAATGTACTTGTATAAATGAATGAATAAAGAATAATTAATCAACTATCATCGCATTTCATGTTCAATCAGTTGATGTCATTTGATATATAATATCACACTGGTCAACTCTTCGATATTTTATATCACCGACCGATCAAACTAGAATAAAGTTGCTGTTCTCATCTATCGGATAGCTGGCACCTGTCCTCAATTGGAAAAAAGAAATGTGCAACTCCACATTATCAACAATACAAAAATATAGAAAACTCTGATTTTACAGAGTACTGTATTGATAATGATTTTGAAAAGTTTGTCATCAAGTGACCAACATTCGGTATTTATCCCACCATTCTAATAGGTGAGTTACAAATTTTCTTCCGAAGATTGTGATCAGTTCGTGTAAGCAGTCAAGGGTATTGTAATGCTCATTATTCATATAATAATGCATATTATTCATATTTCAATAATAGAGGATTTTGAACAAGTACTATGTTGTTGTAAATATTTCATTAGTAGAGGAATGCATTCTCTTCTCTAGCTTAGCTTAGAAAGCTTCCAATTTGAAAAATTGTGATGATGTCCATGTTTTTGAGAAGGAGTTGAAGAGCATATTGTTGGTTGGAATGTTCTATACAACGGCAGAGTTTGTGTGTAGAGAGGGTTCCTTTGTGTGATTTTCTTCTTCTTTTTTCATGTTACCGTATGAGTGTTATATAGTCTGACAATTCCTATACTCTGATAAGAGTCTCTAGGAAGCTATTGAAAACAAACAAACAATCTATTTATCTTTATTTCTCTTCTGAAGATTGTAATCAATTTCTCTGTAAGTAGTTAATAGTCCAGGATAATTTACATTATTTAAATTATACTGCATATATTTCAATAATTAGAGAATTTTGTACATTACTGCAGTACGGTACTGTATACATTTCAACAGTAGAGGAATGCATATTCTAGATTCGAACAGTGCTAGAATTATTGGATCGATCGACCGTTGTAGATTGTGCAGCTAGCGTTGCAAGGCTGGTGTGACCTATTTTGGGATTGTGCGGTGTGTCATGTACCCATGGCCCATAGCGGTGGGTGATAAGGGGACAAAGCGAGCCACATAACACAGACCAGTGCAGAGCAGTGAGCCTTTGCTTGTCACGCGTTTGCACAAAGTTCGACTGCGGTTTGATGGTACGCGAACAATGCGCGCGCGGGGAAGGAGGACGACGCGACATGATCGCGATAGTCGTGCAACGCAACAGCAACACCACCCAGCGCCATTTTTGTCGTTGCTGTCAACCCAGCAGCGAATACTGTCTACCTATCCAGACTAAATTTAGGCACCGCGACTGCTGCTGCCCTAGCTGTTCTGTAGCCTCCATAAACATAAAACAGCGAAAACCGCGTGCGTGTGTCGGTGAAGCAAGCCTTGAGATAGAAAAAGAGAGAGCACAAATGAGCGAGCGAGAGAGTCTAGTTACAGGTCCAGTGAGCAAAGCGATGTCCAGCTGTTGCATTCCTACCGCAGGGCCAGTCAGGTAGCCTGGCTCGTTGACCAGACTTTGGAAAATTTCCACCATGTCATCGTTCGCTAAACACATTGACCAGGCTGGCCTACGCGCCGCGACCACTCAATGTTATTACGGCCACTGTAATCTTCCATTTCACCATTTGACACACAAGTGCACGAAGCACATTTAATGTTGTCAAATACGGCTAAATTTAGATGTGCTACATGAAACTCTGACAAGAACATCTTTATCATCGTTTCAGACAATTATTTTACTGAAATGTCATGCAAACGTTGTTGGGCTGAGAAGAGGAAAATATCCCGTTTTTATCTTTTCCCCCAATGTCTGTCGAAATTCAATTCTAGCTCTGAGTTGAACAGTGGTTTGCAGCGAGGAAAAAGTTTAAAATTTTTTCAAACGATACTCCTTTTTCCTGTTACACATGAGCTTTTTTATACAACATGATATGACCCATACTACCCATTTCATTCATGAAGGATGAAAACAACAGGATAACAATTGAAATAGATTTGAGTCAATGCAATCTGACTATGAATTTGTTCACTGCAGTGGGGTCTACTATGCTATCAACTCATTTCATTGAACTAATGTGATTACTTAATGTAATTGAAGTGCTGGTACATGTTTATTGTGAACGAACATTGTCCATGACATGAGAATGTGAATATTTTTACTGGCTAATCAACTCTGAACCTAATCTTTGTTTAAAAATTTTCTACATATTTTTCATTACCTACTATTTCAATTGTGTTTTCTCATTGCTGTAATCTGAATTTTCACGCTATTTCCAACTAATGAGTACATATTTGTAGGAGTCCTACAGGAATCCATCTGATATCCTTCAACACCTCTACAAAATGTGTGAGATAACTGAGTAGCAAGAGATTATCTTATTACGGTAAAGAATGATAATACGGCTCAAGTTGTCAAGCTATTTTCACAGTTCTCCCCTGAATTACAATAATCGAAACTTTTTCCCGTTTAAATATTATTATTACGAGCCCTTATTGGATATAAACCTCAGAAAAATATGGCATTAAATGCAATTCAATTGCAATCGATAATGTCGAAAATAGATTCACCCTTGTAACATGTACCTTTCTAATGCAGATAATGGTTAAAGTCCGCGGGTAACAACCAAAAATAGCTTGCAAAGTAAATGACACGAAGCTCCCGTGTCATGGATATAAAAAGAGTTAATAGCTTATTTATTTATTCATACAGCTATATATCATATAATTAACAGGAGAGAACAACCATTCTTCTCCTGATATTTGATAAATTTAGTGAACAAAAAATATGTTACGTCCTGTTTATTTCTAAATAGAAATATTATTTTTATTTTAATTTAATATTATTATCTATATAGAAATAGCTGTTCGGTACACTTTTTTGCTATTTAAATTGATAATATTTTTCGATATAATTGTTAAGATCATTATAAGAGTGAGAAAAATTGGCAACTGCAATTTTTAAGTGGTCTAATAAGCGAGTTATGGGTTGTTGGAAGTGCCACCTTCGTTTTCTTTCCAGATCATGAACGGTTTCGAATTTTCCATTGGAGTTTTTTTATACATTCAGTATATTATCATTGGCTTTGTTCCAATATGCGTTTTTTTCGCGATTAATGCCAAAATAAACAAGTTATCGAATTTACAAAAAATTTTACTTTAGTTTGGAAAGATACATTTCTTGAACTCTTAAGAGAAGTTCTGTTAATATAGTCGAAACCGTTTATGATCTGGGAAGAAAACGGAATCTGGAAAGTTAGCACTTCAACAACCCATAACTCGCTTATTAGACCACTTAAAAATTCCAGTTGCCACTTTTTCTCACTCTTATAATGATCTTAACAATTATATTGAAAAAGATTATCCTTTTTGAATATAAAAAAGTGTGCCAAACAGCCTTAACTATTACACACGAATTATCAATTTGATAAATACTTATTATTCAATAGAATTGAATCCAAGCCAAGGAATGTTTGCCTAATCTAAGCTCTATGAAGTAACAATGAAGAACAAAGTAGCGAACTCTGATTTAGAATTTATACTCGCGGTGATCTAAGTATTATCAGATATTCCTAACATAGTGATCCAATCTATTTTCGATTTTTGGTAATAATTCTCTGCAATAAACAAACACAGGTATTCACCACCAAACTTGTTTCATTTTGAAATTGATGGCAGTAAAAAGTAGTAGTAATTCAGGTCGACTTCCAGCTGACTATGGCTTGTTTTGGAGAGAATATCAAAACACATTATCAATAATTGATAAGCGAACTAAATAGGAGTTCATTCATCCAATCCTTACTACTCAATAGATTAGATTAGGCCTTCAGACAGATATCAGTTCAGTTCTAAATGAATGTTAATGAATATAACTGGATAGTAGTAATGATTATCGCATTTCTAACATTAGGGAGCATTAGGGGGTAGTTCTATCTCTTTGGACTTTAAAAGTGGAGTATTTTCGGTGATTTTTGAATCGCTATTGGGGAGAGGATGATGAAGGTTATATCATAGAGAAACAATAGAGTAGGTCTAATATAGCATAATTACGCTATTGTTTCTCTATGGTTATATTTTACTAGGCCCATTCAAAGATTATAACTGTGGAAAGTCTAAACGAGTCTAAAAAAGTCTAAAAGATTAAACTGTGTAGTATCTCACATTCACATTCATAAAATACATGTACAGAAAATCAAAATAGAGTCTAGCATGACAAATACAATTATTCAACCAAAATTCAACAATAGATTGTAAGGGAAAAACCACTGGCATAAGAAACCATAAATAAACCATAAACCATCTGTTCTCGTATTCTGAATGAAGATACTACACTCTATATTGCATCAAAGCCCTAATAGAATTTTAATTATAATTTGGCAAAAATAGCCTACTGTGTTGTCAGTCTTGGCAACAGAATGTGTAATATTTTCAAGGTGCGTACAGATTTACGCGCCGCGAACATGAGCAATGCACTTTCAATCAGCTGACGCCAAGCTTTTCATATCTGTATCTTACCGTTTCTGTAAAAATACAGATATAATCAGCTGATTAAAAGTCGATTGCTCATGTTCGCGGCGCGTATATCTGTACGCACCTTTAGAAGACGTAAGTTACAACATAATATTATTGTGAGGAGAATTTCCTAACACATCAGCATTATTATTGTTATTGTTATTTCATCGTATAAAACCGCATATGATAGCACAGCTCAAACGGTGTACGACATGTCAAATATATCAAGTTTCCCTCCATTGAGGGAAAGTTTTTTCATTCATTAACATTATTTGTAATTATATTATAACATTTATATTCAATTACAACATTTCTACTCAATTATAACATTTGATTGATAGCGTCCATAGTGAATAAGTAGGTTCTCAGTTGGGTGGAAAATGTGTAAGCCAACTTAGATGATGTGTTGTCGCGATAGAAGTGGAGCTATTGAATAAGTGAGACTTTGACAAATGATAGCCGCCGCTGCCACGTGGAAAGGAGACGAATGGTGCCGAGTTGATTTGTGATGTAACCGATGACAATTAAAGCAACGAAGTTCAGCATCGCTCAGAAATCGACTCGGAAAAAGTTTGACCAACTATAGCGGCCGACCGTGTTTGAAAGACAATGAGAGATAAATTGAGTTGCAAGTTGGATAAAGAGATCCAACTTGATGTGGAAAGGTGCACTGGGGGAGGTGCTATTAAATCTATAGAAGGAAAAACAAGCTCCAAACTGCCTCATCTTTTCTTCCTTATTCTTCATCTCGCAATCTATCTCACTCTTTCTCGGTATTCTCCCCAACTTTCATAAGTACTTCTTCTTCAGCACGTATTATTCCAGCACTTTTTGCTCGTTTTGCCTTCCGCGCACTTCTTTGACACACTTCCATTGTTTTCAATCGTTTTATTGACTCTTCCAATGAGCAAACTTCTGAAACTCAACGGAGAGTTTTTCCGCATTCCACGAATGTGCCATTCTGTTGCTCTTCATGCTGTTTATCTAGAAGGCATTGATGACTTCATAAATCATTTGGTCAGCTTGCTAATTCGGCACTAGAATGCTGGTGATTAAAAGAAGGACAGGTCATTCACCTACAGAGAAGTTGATTTATATAACTTTCATTCGGAAGGTGGCCCCAGAACAATGGTGGGTTCCAAATATTACAGTTACTGAATATTATAGAATCACTATTGACTCGCTAATTACATGGCTGCTATTCCGAAAATTTCATAGAACCATCAAACTTTATATATTGAGATTCAGTTGAGTGGCGTAATAAGATTGAGATTGAGTGGTTAAAGCTACAAATAATGAACTCTTATCTGATGTTCTATTTGTCTAAAACCGATCTATGGAAATGAATATCATTTATATAAAAAATTGAACATTACAAGTTGGGACTAACTAGAATTACTCATGAAAGGGGGTGGCTTATACTGCACTAAATGAAGGAGCATTTGTAAGTGAAGTATTTCATACAATCATTTAACTATCTCTAAATTTTTTAATGAATGTGAAAAGTACAAAATTTGAGGAATATCATAACATTATCTAATCTTCCCTCTCCTGTAGGTGCGGTTTTTATTGTAATACGGTATTGTACCATTAAAAAATACCTTCTTATAAGGCTATAAGGGGATCTTACTTGTAAGAATCAAGTTCATATGAAGCTCCTGAATTTCTCAAAGCTTTGGAAAGTCACAGACAGGTTTGGAAATCGAATGATTGATTAATGAATAGTATCGCTTCTTTGGAATTATAATATTATCTATTTTTAGACATCAAGCTCTATTGAACTACTTGGTTTGCATTTATCTTTCCCAAAGTTATTCTTTATAAATAATTTTGTTATTATGTCATTCTTTTCCTCTTCTTTATTTTGCTTGAATGAGCAATTATTTTATCAGTTAATCCAAAACGGAGTTTTAATCCCGGTTAAACAATATCGGGGCAACGAGCTTCGCTCGTTATTTTTATCTATATATATAAAAGCGAAATGGCACTCACTCACTGACTGACTCACTCACTCACTCACTCACTCACTCACTCACTCGCATAACTAAAAATCTACCGGACCAAAAACGTTCAAATTTGGTAGGTATGTTCAGTTGGCCCATTAGAGGCGCACTAAGAAATCTTTTGGCAATATTTTAACTCTAAGGGTTGTTTTTAAGGGTTTAAAGTTCGTCTTTTAGCATGTATATTCTTCTTCTCCCAATCTCTTAATTTATAATTGTAATTTCCATATCATATGTTACTATAGAACGATAATCTAGATAGAGTACCTCTTCGAAACAGTTGTTAACTGGCAACTAAATTAATAGTTTTGTCAGTTTGGCATTAAGTTGAGTTGACTTTGTTAGGTTGGCACCAAGTTGAAGATTTAAATGCATTTATCGCGGAAAAATTGATTGGGCACTGCTACTTCAATCCTGGGAATCGCTTCGCTCGCCATATCCGTTTAGCCAGACGTTTAGTCTGGACCCCCGACTGGATTGTTCTAACATATGATAAAAATGCTCAAATGAAAAATGCAGGCGAGCGAAGCGAGCCTGCTGATCTCATTCTTGGACGATCCAGCCGGGGGTCCAGGGGGCGGATATGGCGAGCGAAGCGAGCCTGACGGCTAGTTTATTCATAAACAGAACACAATTCTCTAAAATGATTGTGTTTATAAATCACAGCTGGCTATAAGTCACTTATGGATTTCGGTGATGCGATATTTTTTGATTTTTCACTTACTCACTTTTTTACTATCCACAGCTGTTTCAGCCAAGGATGAATTATCCTTTTAATGTCGTTCAGCGAGTTTTCCCAAGGATGAGACCTAGAGCAATCAAATCTTTATATCATAAACCTACATGTTCCAAATTCCGTGAAAATCTTTAGAGCCGTTTCCGAGATCCGTTGAACATAAATAACCAGATATATAAATACAGAAATTTCTCGCTTAATATAATAGGATTACATCACATCGGATGAGCTATTTTATTTTTTAAAAAGATCACCTGATAAGTACAATATAAATTCATGAAACAAAACATTTTGAAAATGAAATTGATATTATGTTCTTGCTAGTCGTTCAGTTGAATAATGTATTGAAGTAAAAATGTATTTGAAGATTGAAGTGAGTTTAATAATGTATTAAACTCAGTTGAATCTGATAAACAGACATTGTCTGACAAAAGGTCAATCACTGCAAAGTGAATCAGCAAACTTCCATGAACCAACACGTATTTGAATACTGGCCGACAGCTCTAATCCAGTAATCGATACAGAGATGAGATATTAGTGGAACAAAATATGTGTCAGTGTAACGGTAGACGAGGCAAAGAGAGAGATGACAGCACTTGCAAACAGCCAAGGGCAATGGCCCTCACTTTTCAATTAATTATGATCTGTACACTGTGAACGAGTCGGTGACTGTGTGTGTGTTTGTGTGATGTGCTCTGAAAGGGTGGACGGATACGGGGCTAGAGCACTAACACCAACTCACCCCTTTCGTAAAAGCTCTCGCTCATTCATAAACACCCCCGCACACAAACAAAAGTCACCTCACACACAGACAATGAGTATTCAATGAGTGAGGTTCGGGCTGGATTCTACGCACCAGTACCAACCTACATGCCGTTTCATTCATGCTCTAATCTGGGTTAAATCGTTTACTCAAGTTAGCAGATCCTCAACTTGCCGCAATTCAATTTTGTTATCACATAAGCGGCTATTAGTTTCGGTCAGTGTAATTCTAGTCTAGCACCACCGTCTGATTCTCGAATGAAATTTGCCTCTTGTCTGGAAACTCGGCTTAGATGATAATGGTTATCACCACACAAAGATGCGAATAAACGTTTTGCAAAGAAGAAAGATTTCTTCTTCATTCAACTAAAATTTGAATAGATCATGAACATTTCAAAGATTGATATACCGCTGTGATTACTTTGTTTATCACAGTATCTTACAATTGAGTCCACCTTCATAATTAATTGAATTTGCAAGATTTTCTTGAAACCTTCTCTTGGAAAATAATTTGATATACTATAACTTACATTTGATTCATAGATTATAGATACTGAAAAGCACTCTCTTATTTTACAGATATTTCTTTTTCAAGAATAGGCCTATTATTTCCTGTTATATTATAAAAAAGACGACTCATGGACGAATTATGGAGACTAGATAAAATTTATAAAATACTAGGTATTGTCCAACCCCAGATTTAGTCAGCATGGATAACTGCCACAATATTACCTTCACAATTACTAAGAGAATTATAGACGAATTACAACTCCACTATAAGCTGGTAACGCTCGATCCAAATTATCTGAATTCAATATTATCAAACACAATATTGGTGAAATCAAAAGAGAGAAGGTTTTAATATTCAGGTGAGGGGGTGGCAGACAATTCCTGTGAAATCCACTAATCAGAACCAAACTGGGCTTTCCAATATTCCAATGATACAAACGGGTAAAAAGGGCACAGATAGAGGGTGGCAAACAATATTCCTTTGAAACCCTACTAATCATAACCGAACTGGGCTTTCCAATATCCTAAAAATACTGGTAGAAAAGACACACATACTTTGCTCCAAGCCAGATTCCATCGGTTTCACCGGCTAGTCAAGAATGGAAAATAGTGTGGAATCGTCAACGACTAACGTTTTCTTTTGTGTTTGAGCAGGCAGCGTAGATATGAATTCCAGGAAAGTGTCATTAGTGGTGACAATAGGTGAGTCGCGGGTTCGGCGGACCGGTCGCAGCTAAATTTAGACGGACTTCCCCTCGAAACGTTCCTTGGCGGATCTAGGGAGATGCAACTGCTACTCCAACCCATTTCACTCGCTACCTGTCGTGTTATCCAACGGACATGCATAGCATACATTACACTCCAACACAGCAGCCTGGCGAAGGGCAAAGGTCTGGTGAGGGTGGACGGTGGAGGATAATTTTACTCGTCGAAGGGTCTGACATTCGAATGCTTGTCCCACAACATTAACATATCTCCCACTACTCCCGCAACAATGCTCAATGTAATGCATATCGTTCAGCGAATCGAGATTTCCAAACAGGAATAATCTATTATCTGTATTAGAAATGTTGTATTGTATAGGTGAATATAGATTAGGTATAGGCGAATGTACAGATATTGCGTGGTGTGAGACTTTCAGTTATCTCAAGATGTCGATCATATAGACTGCGGAATGCATATGAAAATTTCCATGAGAGAATGCATGAGTTGAAATCAAATATTATGTGCTCTAACTTAATCAGTCAGTTCTCATTCTGTTGTAGTCAACGGAATTGAATATCCTTATCCAAAGGAAAGTTCTTCGAAGAGAACTCTAGCCTCTAGAAATATTGTTCCGAGTTCAACCTATATTTCATAGAATATTCATAATTTTCTCTGCATACTGAAATCATTCTTTATTATTCATGCTAGATTTGGGAGGAAGAATTTTATGCGGAAAAATAAATTAATGCAGTTTACACTTAATTTAGTAGAGCTCTCTTGAACTCCTAATCACTCTTGTAAGCCTACTCATGTCTATAGTGTATCAAGTACCTGCTTCTTGTTACTTATCTACGAGAGCAGTTTATTTATTTAATAGAATTGAGATTAATGATATTATTCATCAGTGGAACTCAATGAAAATTAATGTAAGAAGGTATTATATTAGTTGATTTAAGATAAATTTGCATTTTGTACTACTCTGATTTGCTTCAGTTGAAAATGAATTAACGTTGAATAATAAAGATGCTAATTGTATAATAACTATTGTCATCCGAAGTGATTCAAGATAAGTCTATTTCCCACAGATGAGATGTAAGGTCTGGTTTTCATAAAGTCAAGATTGCAAACTATGACACATTCTATTATCTGTGATATTACGTGTATGTAGCTTCAAAAGCTAGTTCCAAAGTCATGAGGTGCAACTGATATTATTACTACTGTATAATATTACAGCTCATTAACATGGTTATTCAATTGTCTGAAACCTTCGATTATTTTTGAAATTTCTGCAGGTATCTTCAATATTGTCGCATATGCAACCTTGCTCAACCAGCTATTATCCCTGGTAAATTCGGTGGTCACTTTGGATGTAGTCCGTCAGGTAAGAACAACATTTGACGGTCTAATGTACATCAACAATTATTATTATAATCATTGGATCGACGTGATGTTGATCATTAGGCGTGAGTGCAATATAGTGGTCTCCCTGGAGGCGCTTTTAGCCGGCCTTAGCTGATAGCGTGATGCAGTTTCCTCTCTCACACAACAACGACAGAGACAGTGGTGTCAGGTTGGTGGTGCTAGTCGCGTTTACTTGCTTTCGCCCCACAGTAGCCTATATATGTATAGATTGGGTGTGGATGTGGATATATATAGTGGCGGAAAGCGGCCTACGAGTCCTCCTGTGTACACGTAGGTGTATATATAGGTTGACAGGACGGCGCCGTTTCTGCCTATAGATATAGCGGTGGCAGTTGGAGCTTCTCTGTAAGCTCTTACCCCAGGCAAGCTGTTGGCTGTTGTTATGTGACGTCCAAACCCAACTACGTTTACGTGCTGCTGCAGCAGTATATAGATGAGGAGACGGCGGCGAGCCCTGGCTTTACAGACACACACACACACCAACACACACATACAGGGCTGCCGCGACAGCTGCCGTGACATTCCACCCCCTTCCCCGCTTCCGCTCTCCTAATTCTCGCGAGCCCCTCAACCGCGAACACCCCTCTTCACCCGCACCCCACACGTCGCGCGTTCTAACGTCAGCAGGGCTTTCTCTCTCTCTCTCACTCCATCCTTGTAGGTGGCGTTCACTCGCTCTCTGTTCGACCTTTTCGGCTTATTGCACGAACCTTCTTCGCCTCTTCCTCATCGTGCTCGTAAACCCAAGACCGACCAACGCCGCATCGATCGTTCACGACGTCGCGTCGCCAGCACTGGACGCCCGATAAAATCGATCTAGCAAATTAACGGGCCGAGCTGAAAAAATAGCGCCCGTCCACCGGACCAAAGCGTTTTCCTTTCCTCTTCTTCCTCCCTTCTTCAATCTTTCTTTTTCCTCCTTCTTTTCCTTCCTCCTCCTCCACCTCTTTCGTCATTACCTATGACCGGAAATCCCACCCTTTCTCGCGACGGAAGAAGCCTTCGGCCAGCGAATTTCGCTTGCTCGCCCAGTCAATAATCTCTCTTCTTCTTTCTCCTATCAGGTTTCTTTGTCTCACTTGCTCTTTGTTCGAGTCAGGCTTCGATTGCGCAGTTTGCAACACTCCTTGGCTTCTCTAGCAAGGCCTACTACTTCTACCTTCACTCATGATGGTTACAGTTGCAAATGAAAATATCCCGTTCACAACAACAACATAACAATCTACTTTCAATTGAATGTTTAATCTCAATGCTCATAATAACACATCCTAATAATGAAAAACAAAGTATAGTAATTTGATAGAAAATATTGTGAATTGATACTCATTCTAGTGTCAGAATAAAATCCTTATTCATAGTTGAATCAATCTTATTCGTTCCAATTTGAATAAGTTCTTTGAATAAGTATGAATTAAATTATGAGGAGACATTAATTGTTTTTTGTAATTATTGAACGTGTATTAACTTCATATGTAAAAGACCTAAAATTTATCTAGAATATTGGAGAATATCAATTGGGGCTCAAACGGAATGAAATGATTCAAGACTCAACTCAAGTATGAAAGGAAAATACTATTACCATAGGTTTTGTACCATGCAAGGCCGTAAATTGGAATTAATAAGATTGTTTAACTATGAATAAAGATTTTATTCTGACACTAGAATGAGTATCAATTAACAATAATTTACCATATAGTATTGCTTTCCCAAAAGCATTAAGGTACCCTAATTTCAAGTTTCCTATGCGTTTCAAGGTCCCCTGAGTCCAAAAATATGATTTTTATTACTTGTTAAAAATATAATGATATCAATTCAAATTGAATTGCAAGTCAACTCATGATTCGAGAAATTCATTATTATTTCATGTTCATCCCCAGTAGCAAGTTGCATTGTTGTGTAGGTAGGCTGTATCTGAACTCTTCATCCATTCAGTTTATTTGTAAATAGCTGCTTCAGAATTAATAAAAACTTGTAGTACCATTTATTAATAAAAACTTTAAAATATTTGAAATATTTTTTGTTAAAATATTTTAAAGTTTTTAATAATAAAGGGTACTACAAGCTTTTATATAGTTTTAATTAATTTGTAGAAAAGTAGCTCATATAAGTGAAGTGTTTCTGCTTCAGAATGTTTATCGCAAATTTAATGTGGATAATATTTTATCATACAGCTCCAAAATAGAGATAAGTTCGTAACTTGTGGCCACTGGGCTGCTACCTATACTTTTTTGTCCGCCACCATTTTTACAAATATGATAATTTATCCATTTCCGCTTCTCATATATTTCTAAATTTCCAAAGAAAAGAATTAATGCGAACGGAAACCTACAATAGGTGACAGCCTTAAAACAATAATAATTATAGTCATAATGTATTTGTCAATCTACTAATCACAAATAGGTTTCATATCCTCACCGACCCATTCATAATTTTTATTGTAAGTAATTATTGTCATATTGTATTCGTCAACCAAATACTAATCATAAATAGGTAGCATAACTTTACAGAACACCTTCATCATTTTGATTGTAATTATTGTATCATACAATTGTATCCTACCCTGATATTTATGGCAGAATTGTTTGTTAGTAATATTATTTTGGATATATGCACTCAATCCGAAGTATAAATTTGATGAGGAATGCTCATCCACTAGATTTATTACACATTGCTCACTTCAAACTTCAATTCTGAAGTTTGGAGTCTAGTGACTCACAGTACAGCACAGCACTCTGTTTATAAGCTCTTGCATGACTCATTCTAAAACAAACACTTTGTGATTCGTAGTGACAAAATAAACACAGCTACGTGACTGATAACGTTATTCGTGGAAGAATAATACAGCTTATTTACTTGCAATTCTACCGTATCTCATAGGACTAATGAATTTAATTATATTGCTGCTAGTCAACCAGCAGGCCTACTGAGCTTAAAATTGAACTTTGGATCCTGGATCCTTTAACTGTACCTTGGTATACTCATCGTAAACAGGATTGTTCATCATGGATACAATTTATTCTGATAGGCAGAGAATAATTTTGTGATGTATCATTGAATATCACTTGTTGACCGAGCGAAGTGAGGTCTAGATTCAAGTCGACGGTTTGGCATTTCTCTTGATGTTTAAATGTTTGAATGATTCATTTTTATATGTTGCGCATTTACGGCGAAACGCGGTAATAGATTTTAATGAAATTTGACAGGTATGTTCCTTTTTAAATTGCGCGACGACGTATATACAAGATTTTTGGAATTCTTTCATTTCAAGGATAATATAAAAGGAAAAAGGAGCCTCCTTCATACGCCAATATTAGAGTGAAAATCAGACTATAGATTATTCATCATAAATCAGCTGACAAGTGATTACACAGATGTGTGGAGAAGCCAGTCTATTGCTGTATTTCCATAAGGTCTATAGTTTCAATCAGGTACTTGTGGATGAGAATACTGCGTGAGGTCTACTGTTCACAGAACTACTAGTATTTGATGGTTCAGAAGTCTGAAGCCACCTAGACAAGTAGGTTCAAAACTTATCCAATAATATTAGAACTCCTATTTGAACAACCTGAAGGACTCTCTCACCAATAGGAAATGAAAAATATATTTATTCAATAAAGTTTGTAGCGTGAATATTGAATTGGAACTTTTATAAATAACTATTAAAATAGAGTGGATTTTTTGACAATATTTCAAATCTCTTCAATTATATTTCTTCACATGAAATTTCTATCAATTAACGATTATACAGCTCTACAATGAAGATGTGATCGAGATTTATGGCCATTTGGCAAATGAGCCAACTAGATTCTCTGCACTGTGATTGGTCGAGAAGCTGAGAGTAGACTGCTGGTTAATTTATAAGAATTTCACGTGAATTAATAATCTCAGTTTGAGATTGGAATGGATGAAATTCATGATTCTATGATGAAATCCAAAATTGATGAATATTGGATTATTTATTCATGTTTTGATTGAAATCCTAGTACAGAATATATGTGGTGATTAAAACATTTCTTGTCATTTCAAGTGAATTAAACTTTAACTACATTTACAATCTAATATTATTCTCAACTGTTTACTCCTAAGCCCTACTTCCAACTATTACTACTAATTTAACATTACTGCATGTTTATAAAAGCATCTAGAGCCAAAAAGTTTACTCATATTTTTTTCTATTTCTTCAGCTATTCTTTTCAAATGCATCTTTCAGTTCAGCTTTGGTCTTTGATTGGATAAAGGATAAAGGACCATATGAATAAAGTTGAGCATTTGCTTATACTTCTAAAATATGGAGCATTTGCTTCATTTTCTATGAATAAACGTGAGCAAAACCTTTTGCTCATGCTCATCAAAAAAATAGTTCGAGCATTTGCTCAAAAGTAAAAGCTTTTGCTCAAAATTGTATGAATAAACTAGAGCATTTGCTCAACTTTTGAAGCAAATGCTTCAAAAAAGGTGAGTCTAGTCTAGAGCAGCTTATCACCTTTTTCTCATAGTAAAATGGCTCAACTAATTCGTATGAGGAAGAGGAAACTATACCAGATACAGTACGATCACAACCAACAGTTGAGAACTATACAACTCTTTTTAGATTCAACCATGATATATATCACCATTATCCCTACAAAAGATAGCTACCTGTTATAAAGATAGCCATCACAAAATAGGAAATAGGCATTTAAGAAGATGAGAGTGTAGACGATTATAAGAAGGTTATTGATATTATAAGAATATGCTGAAGATTATTATAGAGATGCCATTTTTTCACGCTATTATTTCAAAATTCTAAACTCAACTAACCTAAAACTGTATTCATAAATAGAAAACAGAGCAGACGACGCAAACACAAGCGGTGCACCCTACTGATATAGTTATACTGATGAATATCACAAGTCAATTAATGAACAGCTAGTTAGGCAAATAGAAGTACTGTATACAATACAATAAATAATTCATTATTAAAATACAATATTCAGCAAATTGGTGTTGCCAGAGGGGAGGAAGATCTTTTTTAATTTGTGGTGTTGATCAATCATGATATTTACTTTTCTACTTAGAGTACTTTATTTTTAGTAGCACAGAGAAGCTTTATTTGTAACTATAAACAATGGAATAGAATCTACTACTCAACAATACCTAAGGAATAGTTTTTCTATGTTTTACAATCTATAATGAATTATTTTTGCACAAATGAGTAGTTCATTTCGAATATAGCTGAGAGAGAAGGAAAGTCTGAGTTCGACAGAGCGACATTGAACGGCGTCATTCTTATCTGGATGACTGATAAGAGGTCGCGTCGCCCGCCGGGTTCGGAAGATAAGGATGGCCTGCTACTGCTGGAGAGGAGAGTAGAGAGTGAGAGAGTGTGTGAGAGAATACTATTCGAGTGGAAAACGGGCATTTCCCGCTTGGAAAGAAATATGGGTCATAATCAGTCTGAGAGTGGAGTCAGTGCCATTGAAAATCTATGGCGCAGACGTCGTTGAATGGAGCAGGAGGATGAGGGGTACCTCCCTCCCCCTTTTCTTGCTCATCCCCGGCGTCGTCGTATTGAATGAAAACAAAACTGACATTGAAAAAGTTTGTATGCGCCAAGCAAAGTTTACTTCAACCGGATTCAAGTTTAATAGGCGTTGTTGTGTAACACAATTATGGAATACCGTTCTCTAGTGATAAGAACTGAATACTTTGACCCAAATACGTTTATCGAATGGAAGAAGTTGGTTACGTCACATGTAACTACCCTTATTCATCCATCCCTACCTTTTTCCTTCTTCGGAATTTTACACTTTTTTAAGATGAGTTTTTCGAAAAAGAGAAGTTGAATAAGGGAACAAGCTTGCAAAATACCTTACGGAGTACAGTAAATTAATAAAACTAATTTTATAAAATGAGCTTATTGGTGTATGAATTCTCAATATAGTAAGTATATTAATCTTAGTGAATTCTTAGAATTAAGAGAATTCATAGTGAATTCTCAATATAGTGAATTGATCTCGAGATATAGAACGAAATCAATCATTTCTTTCCAGTCGAAGAGAAAATATTTTGAAAGTATTTTTATATCTAAATGGTCCAAATCCATGGTCAGCTCTGCTGCTCCAACTGAAGCTCATTACATGCAAAGTGATATCAATTTTTGAAAGAAATAGGCTACTACTAGTGAAAATGTGATATTCTACCAGTCAGCAGTAGTACATTAAACTCGTCTCATTAAATTTAATTTATTTCAGTTTATTTAATTCATCTTACTAAACTCAATAGCTTTAATCTTCTTATCCAAGATGGGCTGCAATAATAATTGTAATAGTAAAGCCCAAAACTCAAGGATTCAAATGACCACAAATATTTTTCTAGCTAGTCAAAATTGCGTCAAAGCTCTTTGGTTCAAGTAAAATTTAATTTTATTTTGTAGAGTAAATTACTCTAACATTTTATTTCAGTATTTCATCCTTTAAAGGTTCCCATTGAACCTTTCAGATTCCTATACCGTTGAACTTGTAAGGTGTCACTTCCAATAGGATATTAATAAGTTCAACAACGGTTCTTTTCATTGCACTTTAGCTTGAGTAGAATTCCCAAAACCCCAAAATAACCCAATTATAATTTCCGGCATGTAGCTAATAAGTTTATTCTATCATTGGAAAACTATGAGCTTACTGTACTGAGTGGGCAATAATATATTATTTGTATTACATTTAATATATGTTCTATTGAAATTGATGATTAATTTATTTTTCGGTTTCATGTGCGGTTTCACGGTTTAAATTTGGAGTTCTGGAAATGAGATATCAATTAAGCAAAGTTCAGTAAGACTGAAAATTGCAAAAACTCAATGATTCGTGAAACATAGCTGTAACAGAATCTAAGAGCAGTATGTAGATTCCTAATTTAGAGACACATCCATACCTACTTCAAAGAGAACTAACATAGATGCATAGAAGATGGTTGCAATGTTTTACGACTGAAACGAGTATGAAGACGAATAGAGCATGATTAGTAAGATAAAAATTCCTGTTCAGAAAGAAATGCACGTCGTAACTTGTAACTGGCCGTTGCCAGTGCAGTGCATTTATTTGGTGGCAGATGAGCGAACCCTCATCACACCGTAGCAGGCTACTACTCATTTATTATCGGTCGACTGCATGTCGTGGTGCAAGAGAGAGAGGCAAACAAGCAAGCAGGCAACAAAGCGAGTCACCAGCGACGTCTTCGCGCTGAGGGGGCGGAGGGGAACGCGATAGAGAGAGATCGCGAAACCAAAGTGCCTGTTGTGCGAGTGTGACAGCGGACAGTGTAAAGTAAATCCAGGCCGGTCGTCGCGAACCACCCCTCCTCACCCTCCCTTCTAGGCACTGTCCACTGTGAGAGGGTGGTGGTGGGAGGGGTTATTGATCGAACAAAGGAAGGACCCAACCTTCCTTCCGCTCTCCGCCACGTTTTTCCTACGATGTCAAAAGCCGTCGCGTCCCTGCGAGTCAGTCTAGCGCCGACCGTCGAGCTGAGCAGTTCGTGTACCCAGTCGGCTCCTCACTTCACACGCGTTCACTAGTGTTTGCGTTCATCACAGTGCAAGCGTGTTCATTCATTGTGTGTGATCTATTAATTGACAGTGTGTTTTGATGACAGTGCTTAGTTGTTATTAATCGACAATTCTGAGTGTTTTGTGTGACTGTTGAAAGTTGTTTACTAGACAAAATTGATCTAACTTGTGTGAACGGTATGTCAAGTTTGCCAGCCAAAATTGACCCAACTTTTGTAAACAGTTTGAACGATATGTCGTCGACAAAGAAATCGGCCGCTTCGTTGCTAGTGTCGGCAAAACGACCGATACGTCAGCTGTCGCTCGAGGAGAAACTGCAGGCGATCGACCGCGTTCACAAGGGCGAATCGAAGGCGTCGGTGGCACGCATCATCGGCGTGCCCGAGTCAACGCTGCGTGGCTGGTGCAAGAACGAAGACAAACTCAAGGTGATGGCCATGAAAGAGACTCCCAGTCCGGAGCCGGTGCATCAGGGTGATGGGGTTAGTGCCAAACGGATGAAATACGACACAAAGAGCACTTCACGTCAGGATGACCCGCTTTGGTACTGGCTACAGAATCAGCAGAACCACCAGCAGAGATACTCGACCGGTGCGACTGGCTTCGACCAGGACAACAGCAGCTGGTTCTGGCGTTGGTACAAAAACTACAGCTTCCCACAGGTGTCGGCGAGCGAGCCGCTGCCACTGGTGGTGCCGTCACGGGCCATCGACACCGTGCTCACCGACAACAACAACGTCGAGTCCAAGGAGAACAACGCGCTCGCCAAGGAGGAGACCGTGTCCGAGGACGAGGATGAGCCGCCGGCGACGGCCGCCGAGGCAGTCAAACACGGCGAGAAGTTCCTAAGGTGGCTGGAGTGCTGCTCCGACCCGAGCGTCACCGCCGTCCAGCTGCTCCAGTTCAGGTATCTCCTCAACAACGTCCGCACCTGCGCCCAGCGACGCGCCAACAAGAGCCGCACCAACGGCACTCGCTCGCGACGCAAGTAAACACACCACTCACCACGTTCCTACTTATCATGCCAAAAATGTACATAAACCCTCACTTATTGTACAGTCTATTCTAGTTATGTAATACTATTATTATTGTGTTTAATCTAGTTCGTTTAAAGTCCCTCCCCCGCATTTCACTGCACAACATGATAAGACAACATGTTGATGACTTGTGCCAGACGAACAAACAACGTCACAATCGATAATAACGCTTGAGTTAAATCGACATACCATCAGAAAAAAAACCCAATTTTTTGCTATTGCTGATTTGCAACAATCGGGTTTTTTGCAATTGTTTTATTAATAGTAATGTGTATGTCTTTGTTACTTTGAAGTGTAGCTCGCTTCAAACTTTGTTAAATTGAGATAATCCCTCTACACATTTTAATAACAAAATTAAAAAAAAACTATGATTTAAAGTGACTTCATTTGTGGAGAAAATTTATCTAGCCAAATTGATAGTTTCTAACTTGCCAAACAAACTGAATGTTTATATATCTATTTTTTCTCCACTTATACTCTTATCAAAATCTAAAAATGAAAGCAATTAATGACGAGATAATCTACCAAAACGGTATAAAAATTAGAGAACCTATAGTCTAGTTAACAATCCACAGAGCTAAAACCAGTTGTAATACAAAGAATGTCATTTCTATCAAAGCATCCTTTCATAATTAGCAAAGAAGAGTCCTGTGCTCCAATAGAATAAAGCTGTCAGCTCATTTTCAAATGTAAACTTCTAAATACAAATCGTAAATAATGAAGTATATACAGTATAACTAAATACAGTACTCGTAAATAATGATGATAACTAGTAAACAAATGAAAATGTATTTAAAACTATTTTAAAATGCCGGTAAAATAAAATATTATATTTGTATAAAACATGCAAAACTTATAATATAAAATAATTAATGTGTCATTCTTGATTTCAACATTATTGTAATGTCCAAAAATATTCGAACTGATGAGTCATTAGTGCTGTATGTCGGTTTAATTCGAGCGGAAGCGATCATTTTTATCTTATCTTTACTAACTGTACTGTCTAGTTGTATACATCCTCAGTGATTGGAAGTTCCGCATTGGTGTTCAAAACAAATCCACTCTTATTGAAAAAAGGCCATTATGATGTCTGCTATCGTATCACATAGTCATTTTGTAGTCAACGAGTAGTAGATTGGTGGTAATATTTTTTCAACAAGTTAAGTTATAGAAAGCAGAATACACAGAAAAGTCAAAAGGTGGTACCTTATCATAACTACCAATTAATTACCACATATTTAGGTAAAGTTAGTTTTTGTATCCTTGAAGTCTGATTGATTCTAATAAGTTATGTTTAGTTTATTTATATGATATGTATGAGGTGTGATAGTATTATTTTAGTTATCCCCAATATCAAGCAGAACATTTCTTAGAGATTGATATTGACAGTGGACCAATTGCTACACTGGACAAGCGTTCTATTTAACTCTTATTAATGATACCTGTTGTCATCAAGGTATCTTCAGTTCAATACTTTTTTTATGATGTCCCTTAAAAACTTGTACTATTTTTCAAAACAGATTGAAAATATTGATAAAATTTATCTCTACCAATAACAAATCAGGAAAAAATGCTAAAGTTGATTGTTGCAAAGTAATGATGAATATGTTGAAGGGACTTACCAAAGTGGTCGGCTTCTCCTTTGGCATTGGGATGTAAGTAATGTGATCAGCAACAAAACTGGCGCATCCTTGCCAGGTGTAAAATTCAGGGTACGTTATTTTTGTCGGACGAATTGTGGTAGACACGAATTTCTGAAGAAAACACATTCCCTAAGTTAATTAAATTTAGCCAAATACCGGTATGTGATCATATGAATCACTATATTAGGATTAGCCTCTATTTTTCTGAACCAACTTGTAATTCAAATATCCACTCACAATAAAGAATTCCAATTAGAAATACTGATTTGAAGTAGAAAAGAATCTTAAACAATAATGCTTTTCTTAAATGTAGACTATACTCAAATTAATAATATATTCTGTAATTTATTTCTATCACATATCCACTCATGACTCAGTGCAGTGCAATCACCTAATTGCATGTAAGCTGACATCTACATGATTGTGTAGTCGTGAGTGGTGGTAGTACTTACTCGATATTTGTCAAGTAATAATTGAGTTCATTCGAATGTAGTATTACAGTTTTACATTTTTTTTCAAGAAGGAAAGGAACCTTAATTTTTTTTATAGAATGTATTTATTTTTCATCAGACATGGAATAAAATCTACTGTTCTTTCATAATACAGTACAGTCAGTGAGTTATGAATGAATAAGATTTGGAATTTTTCACTTTTTTAATTAATGACAACTCATTGTATTGTTTAGTGAAATGATGATTATATAATTATTGGTAAAAATATTCAGCTTCAAAGAATTCATGTAAGAAAAGAGTTTAATTTTTTCAAGTCTTGATTTATGTATTGTTTTTGTAATGAAGAGGTCTATCTTACTTTTAGTATTATCAAGAGAATATGATTGATATGTGCGATAAATTTATGTTGAGCATAATATGTAATTTTGTGGTATTTTCAGGGCATTAGTTTTTGTACCAAAAAGTTTATTTTTCATTTGTATTCAAATATGATTTTTAATATACCTTTTATCTATCATTCACATTCAGGTTCATTATTCATTACTTTTGTATTATTGCTATTTAAAAGTATTGCCAGTTTTATTTTGTAGAAGTGAACATTATTTTGATTTAGGCTACATATCTATGTAGCGGATTTATTAAATTTTTTTATTAACATTTTCAAATAAAGAGTTTTGCAAATGCCATTTTGTTACCAAATCAAACTAGTTGTACTCTAGGCTAGGTACTTCTAGCACATTGTTATTGTATTTTTGTATAAATAACAATAAAGAAAGTATTGTTTTGATTGAAATGTTTTCTTTAATTCAATTCCTACCACCTAATTAGTTTATGTCAAATATAATAATTCATATATTCCATTTACTTCCACTGTAACTTATATTTTTCAAAATTTTCTATAGAAATTCACACTGTATTCGCCTGCTTGAATGTGCTTGATTTTGAAATTGATCTTAAAATTGCAAAATTTTACTCATTTCTATGATACTTGCATTTTTCAATCATGCCATCTGCATTAGGATTATCTCAAGGTGGAATAGATATTCAAGTTTTCAATCAAAATCAACTACATTCAAGTCGCTTAATTCTGTTCAGTTTCTATAGAAAATAAATTATGGTTTGGAAAATATCCAAGAGGATAATTTTATTTTCAATCCTAACTCGCCTTATTTGCGAGTCACATTCAGAGAGTATAGAATACTATACTAGAGTATTGATAGTATTCACATATAGAGAGCATAGAATTCTATGCTCTCTGGCTATATTATTATCCATTGCTGTCAATGCATATTCCTCACAAAAGTAGAAAATGGAAAAAGACATTTTAATGAACCTTACAAAAAATTATAACTTCTTGAATTTTCATTTCTTTCTTCGCAGTATCAAAACCACTATCAACTTTAATTTAGCCTGATATAGAATATTGAAACTTGATACAGGAAAGGATTGATCATAACTGAAAGATTCCAATATTATTGTGTATAAGACTTATCGCTTCCTACCTTTGAACAAGTACAGATTTCGAAAAACGAATCTATCTTATCTGAATTTCTTTATCATAAAGATGTACAATATTCAATATTATGTTGAGGAGAATTCTGCCAATTTGAGCGCTTATCAATTGATGAGGAATCAATTGATATTGATAAGGAATTAATTGATTACTTGTACACGGAGAAAAAGTATCGTTGGTAAGTGCTGGTGATCATGAAATAAGTTGAGGCAATAAAAATTGTTTAACTAGCAAATTCAATTATTGTGCTGTCATATTTCCTGTGTGTGAACCAGAGTATTTTTGCCACAGAGTAAGCCTACTTAAAAAGATGAAAAAATTAAATGTAGAAGAATTAAGTTGAATTTGTGTTTCAATTTTATCGTAACTGTAGCTATTGTAATGGGAGAGTATGACCAAAGTGAAATATTGTAACCCGAATCTGTGAATGGTAAAATTTGTTGGATAAGAATTTATTGATATTGTAGATTTTCTCTATAATTGAAAAATCACAGTTTAATTTTTGTCACATCCACACTTATTATGTGGCTCCAATAAATGTGAATGTGACAGAAAAACTGTGTTATTTTCAATCTGTGAATAGTGTTTTGGAAAACTATCTGTGAATTATGGAAATCTCTTGACTCTTTCTGGGAATTTAGAGTCGGTTTCAGTAGAAAAAATAACACAGATTCGAAAAAAACAGAAGGTGAGTTTTGATGTAGCGAATATTTCGTGTAGATATGAGGTTTATAATATATTAATATACTTGCCTGGATTCCGCATTCATTATCAATAGCCAGTAGCAATGGTTTTCTACTGGAATGCAAGTGACAGAATTGTCGGCGAAAGTTCTCAGCATAAAACAAAATTAGTTTTTCTTTCGCAGTATTAGTTTTGTATGAGTGTGGAAATACTTTCAAACTGAAAAATAAAAGAATAATATTCTGGAGGTTTTCATTTATTGTCTATGCAAAAATATATACCGTACCTACTCAATACAAAACTATATTACTCTACAAAAATACCCCAACCCAGATAATATAAGAGTATCAGATCAGTGTGTCATTAAAGTCCCCTCCCTCTTTTGAAGTGAATTTATACAAAAGTCCACGATATCAAATGATAATCTCATGGGAGAGGCTCCTTATTATGCACATCGTCCGAAGTAAGTTTTCAAGTAAAAAATATAAAAAAAGGTATGAAGAAAGTATTTTAGAAAATGAAAGTATTGATATTGTTATCCAGTCAACAATGAACAAGAGAGAAATTATAATATAAACCAATAATTCTGTTTAAAAAATAAAAGCATTTAGGATGCTAATCTAGATTATCTTTCCTCATAATTGCAATGAATCACAGATTTAATTTAAGAATATATAATGTTCTCTTAATAAAATAATTCATTGATATTGAATTTATAAACAAATTTCATAATAATTGATGATTCTTCTTAATTTGAACTGTTTTGAGTAGTTCACCCTATAAATATCTAGATGCACAAGCACAACAGTAAACTACATTTTACTATTTAGTCTTAAATAAATTATTATATCCTCTTCAGTACCTCATTTCTTTTAAACTCCTTATTTCATATTAGTTTATTATTTTTACAGTATAAAAAAATCTACAAACATAAAACGGCTTTAGATCTTTTATAAATAGTACAACGATACTACTTATTACTGATAATGTAATATTTATACATAATTTCAATAACATGATGTGATTAATTAAAAGGTGACAATTATTACTGACAACTTACCTCTCAGCACAATCTTCAAACACACTGGGCCAGCACAATCGTATTATTCCAAGCTCATGAGCCATCGATTTCAAATGTGATTCAGTTACCAATTTGAGTAATTTATCAAGATCATCTTGGCCAATTTCGAGATCTTTGGATTCACCACTTTTATCTTCCAAGTAAGATTGATCGACACTAATATTACTGTCTTGCTCATTATACTCAATGTTGCTGCTAATTTTTTCATAGCTCAAGTCCTTTAAAGCAGTCAAACTGTCCATGATTGGGTGTTTTATCAAGAATATCTGAGCTGAAAGAAAACTTTAACTATAAAAAATAAGAAATAAACTTTTTGAGAAACATAACCTCAATTTATTAGCACTTTAGACCAGTAGTTTAGCATTGATATAACTTTACCATGAACTGAAATTTACTAAACAATTGCTTTTCAGCGTTGCTAAGGAAACCTCTTTTTGTTTATCAACTAGCACGGGTTTTTTGTCTCATACTAGGGTGCACAATGTGGTAAGATTACTTTTTTTTGTGCAAAAATGATAGAAAATAATAATAATATAACTATTTATATAAACTATGTAACTCTTTAAAGTGTTTAGCACAACTAAATTTATGATTGGATACTAAGATGGATTTTTATAAATGTTTATTGTAGTAAATTAAGATACCTAAATACTTTTAAAATTGAAAAAGGTTTGATGTAAACTAAAGAAGGTTTATTGTAAACTAGTTGCTTTTTCTAGTTGGAGATAAAAAATTATAAGATTTTTAAAATATAAAGCATTAAACTGAAATTTCTTTTTCAAGATGCTTTTCCAAAATGTTTAGTATTAAATCAGAAACTTGTACATAATTCATACAGTAACAACTAATCCACTCTTTTATCTTTGCTGAGGAGATAAAAAAAAACGAAAGCGCTTTTACCAAACGGCAGTGGAAAAGTAGGTGGGTAAAATGTTCAGTAAAAGACTGAAAGCTATTGAAATTTAAATCTTTATAGATGCAAGATATAAATAGATAATAATAATTAAAACAGACATTATAAATATTTTTTCAATGGTCTAAATATATAATATAATTTGAATAAGTCTATTCCTAATGCAAGAAAAACCAGATTACAGAGCTATTGAATTTATGTATTTGCCAAAAACAAAATACAAAAAAGCTTTACAAAAATCAAAAGCGAAAGGGTGATGTGTGTGGTGACAAAGATAAGAGAATATGAATAATTCACCAGTATTGAAGTACAAACAGAAGAATATTATTTAGCCTTTGAAATATTTTATTATAGTTGTAGTCTTATCAGGTTTTTCGTAGGCTGATTCAGTTTTTGGCGCTCTCTGTAGAGCGCAGTGTGGCCAACATAATAGGAGCTCTGACACATTAATGTTTTTGAGTTTCAAATTTAAACTGATTCCTGCCTTATATGTCTAAATATCATAAGAAAATATTTTAAAGTTCATATAATTATCTCATTCTCTACAATTTTCACCGTTTTTTAAAACTTGAATCATTTCGTTTTCTTAATTAAAACTCTTTCCAAAGCACTATTTCTGAATGTCGCATCAAAGTAAATAAATTAATATTATTCTTATTTGTGTAGCTCTTTTTTGTTTTCTACAATGATGTAAATGTACTTGAAGCAAAGACTTTAAAGAAGTATCTTTAAGGTCTTTGACTTGAAGTATACTGTGATATTCTTCGAACAAAAGATGGATTGTCTGCTCTAAAATCGAGCAATTTTATTTTGTCTATGTTCTCTGTTGTGTCAAGGTATAATGCTCTAAGAAATAGCTTTATTAAACATAGATCAAGAAGGCTTTAAGTGCCCGCTCATTGAAACTAACCTCAAAAAAGTAAAACAGTTGAGTTTATAAACATAAAACATGGCTGTAGTTAGGATAAAGAGACGTTGCAATGAAGAACCTTTAGATATACTGTTACTTACTTGTAAAAAACGTAAAACAGATGTGGAGGAATCTCAAAAGGCCTCTCTTTTTAAAATAGCAGCAACAGTTAATGAGCAGGTACTTTTATTTGGATTTACTTCTTTGTTAACTGGGTAAAGGTTAGATAGCCTTCCTATTTTCTTACAATAATAATCGTACCTTTTCAAAGTTGATTGTTGAAATCCAATTTATTATTTCAGTTTCTGATTCCTCTTTACTTATATTTTTTAAAAAGCTTACTTGCAAGCAAAATTGGTTGTCGTTACTCTTAAGTACCGCTGACCATGCGTCTACTTCTGTCCAGGTTAGTCTGTTTTAGACTACTTGTTTGGCCATCCCGTCGGTTTCAAAAATAGAATAATGTTCCGGTTTCAATTTTCAATTAAATATTTTTACAAACCTTAGAAATGAAAATTATCAACGGTTTCATCTCATAAAAGCTGAAAAAATTGCCTACGGTTTGCTTCAGGCTGGGACCGACCTCATTACTGTCACCTACCTTATACTGGACGTTGATCTCAATCTCCCAATTCTTTTTTATATGAACATGATGTAAAAAACTATTTCTCAGTCTTAATCTCATTTTAAAGTATACTAACTTTGGACACTATACTTATTCTTATACTTTGGGAGACGACCTACAAGTGGGCAAATAAGAAATTAAGATCAAATATAGGTAAGTTATCAGGTTTTATGTAGGCAGTAATTATGAGGGTAAAATGTATAAAAGTTAAATCAATATTATAACACTATCAACAGAATGATGACAGAGCAACATAACCTATAATATAAGTGAATTTATATAAAACAATAATTAGTATAATAAACCATATATGAAATCAATAAAAATTTATAGACTTACATAAGAAAATCTGAATTTCAGCTAAGTACGATTGTTCTAAATAATAGTTTTACAATAGCACTTTATCACAAAAAATAAAGAAAAGCTCCCCGCTCTCCCCCACAACACCTGCCCCATATCATTTTGCTCGTGCTAAATTCTTGTGAAAATTGGATATAAAAGATTGAAACCTATACATTTTAAAGCCGAGTTTTCCTAGGCAGGATCCCGCAACCCTGTTTATACTATTGTACACTAAAATAGCCGGCAATAGCAAGTCAACTCCACCGTTACCGGTACGAAACGAGTCATGAAATCCATCAGATTGGATTTTGTAATCAAGAATAACTACTAGGCCTATTGCTTTTTCAATTGATAAGTTTTTGGTATGGAAATATACCGGTAGTCTTTTAATATTTTATTAAAACAGTGATTTACAATATTATTTTAATCACCCGGCTGGGTTAGTCTTGTAAGGAGTGTTACAAAAATCTGCCTGGTTCGTGGGTTCGAATCATGCCGGTGGCATGAACGTTTTTGATCATCTCATCATTTCACCAACGCTATTTCTATTTCCCACGCACATGCAAAAATCTCCTCAATAAAAAATTACTTATCTCTCAATTTTATTGTGTTGGTATTGGATGATCGTCTAGAATTCCGCGATTAGTTAAAAAATCAGTTAAGATCTTTGCCGGTGGAAGAGTATCTCTCGCTATCTTGCTTTTGCTCTTTGAGTATTTTTTCTTCTTCTTTCAGTGAACAGGATAAAACATCGAAAAATGGCGTCCAAGAAACAGTTTCAAGTTAATCCAGCTTACCATCGCATGAACTACCTCTATCAACTGATGAATGTTTTCTCTAAGAAAAAAGACGAGTCGAGCGGGAAACTGGTTTCAAACTGTGGAAAACTGTTGGTTGGCATAGGGAAGAAAACTCAGTCGCGAATGGAACCGGCAATCAAGAGGACTCTTTGCAAAAGTTGCAATAAATTGCTGATTGCTGGCGAAACAGCCACAGTTCGCGTCAGGAAGAAACCATCGCCTTGTGTTGTGTGGACTTGTCATGAGTGTCGTTCAGTGAGAAGATTCAACCATCGGCCAAACTACACGTTGTGGGCAAATAGACCTGAAGCGGTAGTATCAGTGATGCGCCAAACCCAATCAGAAAATGTGCAAAATGTAGAGGCTGGCAGGAAATCAAACTCTACTGTGACTAGTGAAAACGTGAATAGCAAAAAACTGACTGAAATTAAAGCCGTTGAAACTGAAAGAAAACAGTGAATAATCAAACTTTACTACTCTATACAGAACTTTCAAATACTAACTCATATCATTGAAGTATTTATCGCTTTGAAACTGTTTTCTTTTTAGTTGTATTAATTCAAACTTGAAATAATAATTTAGTGTATTCTAATCGGTTTTTTATCGAATCATTTATTTTCCTGATTGCTTTATCTATTGACAAATAATATTACTCTATTCTAAAATTAATTATTGTCATAAAATCTTTATTTGTCCAAAAAAACATAATTACAATGGCAAAAATGGTTACAAAAGAAAAAAAGTAAAATACAGTATAAAATTAGAAAAATAAAAATACAATTAAATAGGATTATACATAACTAGGCTATATTAGAAACGGGAAGTCCCTGCAAGGTTCGAGGAACCTGAGCGCAGAGGCCTAGTGTTCTATGCTCAAGTACAAGAGAATAATAATGGGATATTATTAAGAAATAGGGAAGAGAAAGAGCAGAGTGAAGGCATACGGGAAAGTAAAGAATAGTTGAAAATTACATAAAAAACATGAGAAGTCTTTATACTAAGTTATGAGGAAATTACATTGTTCGAGATTATTGTGATATGAATTCAGTAGTTTCTATTATAATAATGCTCAATTGAAGGGATGGTGGATTCTCTCTTCTATGTTTCTCATAAAAGACAAACTCATTTGTTGAGTTTTATATGTTTGTAATTTTTAGTTAGATGCAAGTTCTATACCATTCAATTATAGAGGTGAGATTTGTGCCTCTAGTAGACCAAACGTTGGCGTCGCCAGATATTTGGAAATTCAGACCTCCTCATGCAAGCCTCATTACTGAATATATTCAATGTGATTACGCATCATCATTGAGTACCCATAAAGTCAGTCACATAATCTTACATGAATAAGTTGCAATTATTATAAATAAATACATATCAGGGATTTTCGATATTTGGTTGGTTGGAAGCTTTTTCTCAGCCCATTTTATCCTCACTGGCAATATAAAATGTTACAGTGATACGGCTTCATAATACTATTACACAATCTGTTGCTATTACACTGAATAAACAGTTACATTTCTATAAGCACCACCTATAGGGTCATATTGTATGAACCAAAATCCTGCGTCAAGCCAAGCAAAATGTTGAGCTGAATTTTTCAGCACAAATGTTTATACTATTCGAGCTGAAGTTTGCTCTGTCTAATCATTATCCACACAATCGATCTGGGCCCTGTTTCATAAGAAAATACAAGCTAATATTTCAGTAATTTCCTATTCTAATAACCAACTACTAATATTAAGTTATTAGTTTGTATTTTTCATGCAATATGCTCCTGGTATATATATATATAGCTGTATGGACGCATAGTTTTTTATATAAGAAGATAGTCAGACGTTGGTAACCCAAAGAATAGTATACCTATTTACTAGCCTTGGGTCAACCCATACAATTTTGGTGAACAGATAAACTACTGGACTCTTTATTTTTAATAACCACTAAAAATATCCTAAACATCTATAAGTTTTCCAAAATATTGAATGTCTGTGACATCATTTAATGATGTCTTAGTGATGCTCTTAGTGACTTTCTATGCCGCTTCCACACTCTTGCCAAGTGCGTACAAATGACGAGCGTGAGAGTGGATGGCTACTATGCCACCGCTCTCCCCCACTCCGCCCGTGTAGATGTACACAGTGAGCCACTCGGCAAAAGTGTGGCGCTGATATGATAGGTGGCATAAGACATAATTCAAGTATCAAGCGAAGGATAGGAGTCTCTGAAGCTTCTCATAGCTGTGTTTAAAGCTTCTATATTCTGCCTGGTATAACGCCGAAATTTGAAAACGCTTCTTGGTTGTTCAAGAAGTAGCCCTCACCCTCATCATCATCCTTCCAATTACCTACTAAATATTTCCACAAACCAAATACATCACCATCAGAAAAAAATATCAAGTATCCATAATCCGATCGGTCACAGAATTTGGGAAAGGGTCAGTTAAAAATAGTAAACCTACTTGGCGACCTCATACGGTGGTCAATCCAGATTTCACCAGTACAATTGCTTCAATACCCTCGATATTCCATTCGCCGTTTTCTCACTTAACGATTGTCGACCTACACTCGGAATTTTCCTCCGATTGGCTGAGAATCAGCTGTTGGTGAGAATTAGCCAATCAGAGGACAATCATTATTAAGAGTCTGCCGACAATCGGTAAGTGTGAAAACGGTCATTGGGTGGTGTGATTCAGCTTTAATTCTTGGTCACGATTCTTTACAGTACTATTCATTTTAATTATGCCATTCTTCTAAATTGGACAGCCTATCAAACACAGAAATGTAAAAAAACTAAGATTTATGCTTGAAATAATTATTGAATCTATAGTCATTTAGAACCCAACAAGCCTTTTCGAGACTCAGTGTATTCTTTGTGAATAAAATGAAAATTTATTGTTTATGTGACTTTATTTTTCATTTGAATGATTTAATTACTATCTTAGATGGAGGCTTTTGGAACAATTGGAACCTAGAACTTGCTCAATTTGATTCTATGATTCTCACAAAACTATGTATGACCTTGGGCCCAAATAGTATTAGTCAGAGTAAGTAAAACAATAATTTATACTGCATTTATGAATTAATAAAATATATTAATTATGATAATTCCAACAATTAAATGAGTTTTTTTGAATATCGGTAAGTAAAAATGATTCTATTCTATAGTTTCAATAGCCTTCTTTCAATTTCTAGGATGATGATAATACTTTAAATAGCCTACTTTTAAATTCTAGGACGATAAGGCGCTTCATTTCGCACATCAATTCAAGAAGGACGCTGAGCAAAAAATCAAAAAAGGAAATGACAAATTCAAAAAAGTGGTTGATAAACTACGCAAAGAACATAAAGTGAATTCAGAAAACAGCAGGCTAAAGGTGAGTTCAAGTGATAGTTTGATGATTTTTTGCTTGAATACCTAAAGTTTTGTTCTTTTCATTATTCAGATTTTTTGAACATTGTTCATCTTCAGATCAATAAGTTTTTGAGAGAAATTATAATTAATGCATTACGGTTTCTAGGCATCATAATAATTGAATACTCATCCTAAGTGACATCTTATTATGTATTATCATCCATTAATCTATTCATCCATTCTTCATTGTTTCACGTGTTTCGTGTGGAAAATGTTAATTATTACCAAAATATTATAAATGACTATTTTTTAAGTGAGACTTCAATAGTATTTAAAAACCTTGCTTTGATTTCTACAACCATGAAGTTAAGAAACCATTTTCTTAATGGTTTAAGAGTTTAAGTTTGTTTAACAAACAATAGAAAACTTGTTGTTCCTATTTTCTGTGCTTCAACCAAGTAAGGATTTAGCAGTGTATTCCTGAAGAGGGGACACATTTTCTGGAGCTAATTTTCAATTATAATTAACTTGTGAACTATTAAGGATTATAAACTTGAGAGGAGAGTCCGGTCTCACAAGGTGTCAAATTATCAAGCAATAACGGAAAAACTTCAAGATTTAAATAAATTTTGTACTAAGTTGTGACACGTTCAAATATTGATTTCTTGTGTTTGCAATTAAAAGACCAAAGTGCTCAATTTAACATGACAATTGCTTGATGAAAAATATTGAGGGACTTGGACACATTTTATTTTTTTGAAAAAATCTCCACTGAAACTTAATGCTATACATATCCTAATATGTATTATCATCCATTAATCTATTCATCCATTCTTCATTGTTCCCATTTATATTAGGTTGACGTTTCATACATCACTAGAGCTTTGCTCTACCAAGTGATTTCATGTGAAAATTGTGTAATAAATAATTGGACTTTGTTCCATATCCAAATATCACGACAATTATTGTGTTTCACGTCTATTGTGTTTGATTACAGGTTGTCAATTGCTATAGGGCTCTGAATGAGGCAGAACTGTTGCCAACCGATGATGGAAAGGAGAAGATTGATCCCGATCCTGGAGGTCTGACTGTGCTCGACGTTGAAACGTGTCAAGAGAGTCAAGAAAAGGCTACTGAAGCTTCGGTAAGACCTAATACAGTTCTCATAACTCTTTCTTTCTCTCTTTGGTTAACAGCCATTGGGATGGTTGGCAGCAACTCTCCATACCTCTCTGTCATCTGCCATCCTTTTGAGGTCTTTGCAGTTGGCACATCTCAGATCCTTCTTCAGTTGTTCGGTGTACTCCAGTCTTGGCCTTCCTCGCGCATTCCTTCCCTCAGTTATACCGGGTGTTTCAAAAAGAATGACCCAATTTTAAACAGTTTGATTTATTTTGAAAAATGGTGCACACAAACTAATTTTACATCAAATTACTCACAGAAGTATCAAGTTTATGATGATGTTTTATAAGTGTCCCATGTGCCCTCCTTTTGAGGCTCGGACGACATCTAGTCGGTAGCCAAATTCATCCTAAGGTGCGTACAGATATACGCGCCGCGAACATGAGCAATTCACTTTTAATCAGCTGACTATATCTGTATTTTTACAGAAACAGTATAAGATATAGATATAAAAAGCTTGGCATCAGCTGATTTAAAGTAATTGCTCATTTTCGCGGCGCGTAAATCTGTACGCACCTCTAGACAGTTCGCAAGATATCTCCTCGGACTGTAGCTACTGCATCTGTGGTTATCCTGGTTGTTAGCTCCTCAATATCAAGTGCTAAGGGAGGAACATAAAGATAAAATGTTCATCAAATGTGAAAAGACATCTTGCGAACAGTCGATGTCTTCTCGGACTGTAGCTACTGCATCATCTTGCGAACAGTCTGGTATGAATTTGGCTACCGTCTAGGTGTAGTCCGAGCCTCAAAAGGAGGGCATATAGAACACTTATAATACATCATCATAAACTTGATACTTCTGTGAGTAATTTGATGTAAAATTAGTTTGTGTGCACCATTTTTTAAAATAAATGAAACTGTTTGAAATTGGGCCATTCTTTTTGAAATACCCGGTACTTTTTGTTAGTTCCTCATGTCGAAGAATATGACCATCTTATTCTTTTTCAGAATAAGAGTAGACAAACTCTCTCTCCAACTCTCCTCAGCATTTTTCTGTAGCACCATGTCTCAAAAGCAGAAATTCTTCTATCTTCTTTCACACCCATCTTCCAAGCTTCGCATAACTCATACCATACATTTTGTTACTGTAGATCGAATATTGGATTAATTTACTTGTAAATTCCTCTCCAGTTTATAACTAGTAGTTCTGTGAACAGTAGACCTCACGCAGTATTCTCATCCACAAGTACCTGATTGAAACTATAAACCTTATGGAAATACAGCAATGTATTTGCTTCTCCACACATCTGTATAATCACTTGTCAGCTGATTTATGATGAATAATTCTATGGCCTGATTTTTACTCTAATATTGGGGTATGAAGGAGGCTCCTTTTTCCTTTTATATTATCCTTGAAATGCAAAATTTCCAAAAAACCTTGTATTTACGTCGACGCGCAATTAAAAAAGGAACATACCTGTCAAATTTCATGAAAATCTATTACCGCGTTTCGCCGTAAATGCGCAACATATAAACATTTAAACATTAAGAGAAATGCCAAACCGTCGACTTGAATCTTAGACCTCACTTCGCTCGGTCAACAAAAAATAAGTCACACTTTCGGCCTTTCCAATATCCATATCTGTAAATGGTAGGCACATCAGTGAATCAGCTACGTCTAAATTTCTGGGAGTTACTATTGATAAACATTTCTCTTGGATTGAAGTGTGCTAGTAGTGTGTTTTCACTGAAAATATTGAAGTCACTATTAAATAAAGAATAGTTAGTTACTGTTTATTATGGCAATGGCAGCTTGGGGTTATCATCCCATTCCAATGAGGTGTTCAAGATACAAAAGCATGCTATCCGAATCATAGAAGGCCTTCCAGTTTATCATACATGTAGAGGGACTTTTAGCAGACTTGGCATTATGACATTTTATGGTCATCTCATTTATCGGGCTGTTATATATATAAGAAGGAATAGTGATCGTTTTGCAACTGTAGGAGCTTGTCACCATTATTCTACAAGACATGGTACCAATTTGCTACTTCCTCAACATCGTCTTGACTTGTCTGAAGGGGATATAATAATGTCACTGGTATTAAAATTCATAATAAATTGCCAGATTGTTAGAAGTCGATAGATAAAATGATGCTCTGTTGAAAAAAAACTTGAAAAGTTTGTTGTAGAAAGAGAGTTTTACTCATTGAGTGAGTTTTTGTCTGTCTGACCTTTTTTATGTTAATAAAATTCTACAAATCATTGTAACCTATATATATATATATATATATATATATATATATATATATATATATATATATATATTTATGACGACTGTGATATACATGCATTTCTTGTTATTGTATTTATACAGAATTTAAAGAATTTGATTTGAATTTGTGTTTTGCGCAAAATATGTAGGCTATCTATACAATTCATTTCTTTATGTGCAGATTTCATTGGTATATTTTTTAAAATAAATAAAATCAATAGTAAGGAATGTTAGTACATTTTTTTACATAACTGATTGGAAAAGTATGCTTTTGAATAAATTTAGTTTGATCAAATTGACCAGTTATGGTTGACTATGAAGAAATTTGTAATTATCATTCCTTGTAAAACAATTTGAAAAGTTCTTTATTTTTTCTGTTTATATTTTTTATTCTCTGTGGTTATTGCTAGGTGGAATCCACCCCATAGAATAATTGAATCAATGTTGAAGTCTTATAACTTGGGTTTTTTGTAGGCGTCGGTTGCTGAGGGAACTTACGTGTATGACATTTACTACACAGCCGATGGGTCCGATCTCAGTGATGTGCAGATTGATCATGAATTGAGGTTGGTGGAAATTTTTTAATTTTTCCCAAAAATATATAATATTAATTTACTAGACGATTATAAAAACCAGAAGACTATCATCGAAAAATATTTGTTATGTTTGAAGAATAGAGTATTAGAAAGGAAACTACTGGACTTCAAGATGAAAACTTCAAGGAAATTATGAAAATATATGACTATCTAGCTGGGCCAATGGCAGGCGTTCATGCCCTTGACCAATAGCAGTACTTGCCTACTAGTATAAATTCTGCTGCTCTTGTATTTAGGTTTAGTTTATCAGAGATTGACAATGGTGCAACAACCGAAACCGGTCTTTCTAACTTTCAATAAAATCTGGGTTTTTGACAATTTCTTATTATTTTTATTTTATATGAATAACTACCACTTCTCAACTACACAAAAAGGAAAAATATATAACTTTTTAGTACCTACAGTACCTTGAAAGATTCTATTATAAATCCTTAGTAAAAGTAGGCATCTAAAATGTGATAGTTCATGAACTATTTTAAAGTTAATGTTTCATAATTTTGAATTGTTGTTTCTATTTTTTACGGTGGATGATTTATTAGATTAAGGTCTATTTGTTATTTAAAAGAATGAGTTATGATTGTGTTGAGTATGTTGAAATTGGCTGAGGTGTTAGAACGTTAAAAAACGTACTGCTGGCTAAGTGAGCTTAGTCAGATTGGATACCTGATGTAGACTAATAAAATTCATAATTTCGAATCTTGCCAAACACATTAAGTGAGTTCCATGTTATAATGGCAGTGGAGAAAGATAGGAGAACAGGAGAAATTTAATTGAAATGATATATTTTGTTAATTACTCATCTTTCTACATTGTCAAAAAACGATCTGGCAACATTGCGGAGCTAGAAAAGGATAGCGCTATCTGATTTGTCGAATGATAGACAAGGATAGCAACAACAATGTTGATCAAATACTGCAATTATATCGTATTTCTAGGTGTAGAATCAGTTATAATTGTTTATCTATGTACAATTGTGACGCTCAAGTAGGTGGGAATCATCCAGAAAAAACGTCAATTTGACAAATTTTCGTATTTTACCATGGAATAATGGAAGCATTATTGTAATTCTTTCTTCCGTGTATTTTATATACTGATATTTTTTTACTCAAAAATCTTTTATCTATACAGCGATAAAATTATTCAATTTTCTACCTTCTTCTATCAGAAATTTTGGTAGAGAGTTAGTGGGGAGGATATTTTTAATATTCTTTCCGAAGAATGGACATTGATATGTCCAAAGCTCCGCCAATTTATGTAGATGCATAACAATATAATTATTATCTATAGTTATTATATTAAAAATTGCTTTTTCATATCATATACAGTTCAATAATTATTTTCTTAGTCTATATTATGTAAATTCATCTATAATTTTGCTGTATTGTAAGCTATTGTATATAAGTGTATAAGCCAGTATATATTGTAATCTACATAAATAAAGTACTCAATCAATCAATCAAAAAACCTGGATATTATAAAATTTGAAAATAAATTAAAATCCTACAGATGGAAATTTACTGAGATGTTGCAATTATTCAAATGCTGATGAATTGATAATTATTATTAAACGAAATTCAAATTAAATGCTGTAATTTACCCCGAAGACTTCTGCTACTGCAAATATTGACAACAGGGTAAACAGCTAGATGGAAATTCAAAACCCAATTGGGTTCGATTCCCGGGCTGACAAATAATTTTTGAATAGTGGCGCTCATTGAATTTCCATCTAGCTGTTTACCCTGTTGTCAATACTTGCAGTGACAGAAGTCTTCGGGGTGAATTACATTTAATTTGGATTTTCGTTTTATAATGATTATTATAAATTAAAAGCAATTTTATCAAAGAATTGTATTTATACAATAGATGAATTTTTCGAAATAAATCTAGAAGTGGAATAGCCTTATTCTTGATTGTTACATTGGGATCAGAGAACAATTTCTGGGTGTAGAATCAGTTATAATTGTTTATCTATGTACAATTGTGACTCATAGTACCTAAAAGTTCAATAAATTCTTCTGTTATGTGTCTACTTTTGTTACCATTTGACGTTGTAATGCATTTTGATGTTTTCTTTTGCTACTACAGTAAAACATTTATTTATTTTGAAATACTGATGATTAGTTTTGTTTCAGTGTTTATCCTATGGACTCAGATTTGAGTTCGTACCTGTGTGCTGATATAGACGTCAGTGACAGCGAGGCTCCCGATGATGAGGACGATTCTAATGACGAAAATAATTGGAGGAATGACTATCCTGATGAGGAGGACTTTTCCAGGTAATAAATTATCTTTTTAGCTGATGCTAAGATTACTATCAGTAATTATTCTCACGCTATTCATTTGTAGGCACTTGGCAAGAGTGTGGAAGCGGCATAAGAAGTCACTAAGAGCAATTTATTAAATGATGTCTCAGACATTCAATATTGTCGGAAAACTTGTTTGGATATTTTTTGTGATTATTAAAAATAATGAAGTACCCAGTAGTTTATCTGTTCACCGACATTGTATGGGTTGACCCAAGGCTAATAAATAGGTATACTATTCTTTGGATTACCAACGTCTGACTATCTTTTTATATACAAAAACTATGCATCCATACAGCTGTATGGACCGTCCTAGTAGCTATAGCTATATTTACCAGGGGCATATTGCATGAAAAATACAAACTAATAACTTAATATTAGTAGTTGGTTATTAGAATAGGAAATTACTAAAATATTAGCTTGTATTTTCTTATGCAACAGGGCCCAGATCGATTGTGTGGATAATGGTGATAAAAATAAAAAGCAATGTGAAGAGAAAACACAAAAAAGACTATCAAATCAATTTAAAACTTCAATTAAAAAAAAAAAAAAAAAAGTCCAGAGTCTTTAACAACTCTAATCAATCAATATTCAATTTTTCTCATAAACGAAGAAATAGATAACAGTTGAGTTTTTCCTTATTTATTTCGTTCCTCACTACCGTTTACATAACAGTGCAACCATTTATAAGTCAATAGTTGTGATTGAATTGATAAAGCACTTACACTGATTCTCCTGAGAAGACCCTGTCACCTTCTCTCCAGAGCACTCGTCCATCCATTGTCCACACATTCTTCCAGCCCACCCTCTCAGCCACCTCCCTGCAGAACTCGTACCTTTGACGCGTGAGGTCTTCCTTAATAGTGACAGGAGTTCCTCTCAGCTTCTGTCTCTTTGAGATCACGCAACGCCTTGTCTGGTAGCTCACAAACTTTACAAGTATCGCTCGAGGCATCCTTGCCGGCTGCTGACTGGATGGAGGCCGCTCGCGACCAACCCGGTGACAACGGTCTATGAGATTCGGGTTGAAGTCCCGAATGCCAAGTCGATCCCTGAACAGTGAGGACACCACCTCCAGAACATCTTCATTCGCCGACTCGGTCACCCCAAATATACGGAGGTTGTTTCGGCGCTGGTATTGGGCTAGACCATCGATGCGAGTTTCCAACTTCCTTTCCTTTTTCTCGTTGGAAGCCTTCATTGCAGTTAATTCGTTTTCAACTGCAAGCAGCCTAGCCTCTAATTTTTGTTCGACTTTAGCAGAGACAATGTCAGTGATGCTATCCGTGAGTCGGTCGGCCAGAGTTGATACCAAGCTGTTGAAAAATTCGCCCTTGTTCAAAACTTCAGAGAGAGTCTTTTCAATAAGGCTGCGTATATCGTTTACCCCCTCTCCATCGGTGGACGAGGGGCGGCGGCTACCAGTCGATGACTTAGCCTGCGCAGAACAAGGCTCCTTATCTGCCTTTGTCAAATTTTAACTCTCTGAAAATTGGTAAGTTAATAATTTACTTCTTCAATTTATGGTATAGGTGGAACAGTCACGAGAAGATGTTTAGTCTTTACAAGGCCATTGCAATTCTAAAACTTTACTCGTGATTGAACTATCTGTCATACTTATTTGAAAGTCAATCAATAGATAATATTCAGTTATTTGGATTGTCACCTTAGAAATGATGATGATTTCAAATGAGTGTTTTACTATTTACTGAGTATAACTTTTAGGAAATACTGATAAAATATTCTTTGATTAATTCCTCATTGATAAAACTGATTTTGTCAGTTTTCTCAACCTAAAATTATAACATGTTGTAGAATACTGCAGTGAAAGCAATTTAAAAATCAATTATTAGTCTTCTAAGGCTAGGCACACACCAGTTAGTCAAGACAATACTAGTCACGTTTAGTCACAATACTTCACATAGTTGCTTATGACGCAACTCACACTTATTACCTAGTCATTGCAATTAGACATGTCTTCATAAGCAACTATGTGAAGTATTGTGACTAAACGTGTCTGATCATGTCTTGTCTTGACTAACTGGTGTGCGCCTAGCCTAAAACTTCTATAAAACTCATATCGCTATGGATAAAAAACCAGTATCGATTACATTGCTCAGAGAGAATAGAATAGGAGCCTGTAATTTTCCCAATAATCATCAATCGAAGCTCTTAATAAAATTCAGAAAAGAAGCTGTAAATTGTAGGTAATTATTTTCAAATAATGACAGTCATATAGTTGTTTCACTTACCTTTCTGGTCGTTCTGTTGTTGGACAAGTTTAGCCGATGGAAAATTATATTTTTTACTTCTTCCGATCCTCTAAACGATGATCATGACTTTTAATCCACCGTTACAGTCTTAAATGATTGGAATCCAAATCACAGCTATGACAAAAGGAACAGAAAATGGTTATACATTAATCATGATTTTTTACTTACTTACTTTTTACTTCGGGATTAAATTAATTTACCGTGATTATGTACATGGAACTATACTAAACATAACATTTATAGGGCCGGTTTCCAGGACACTTATTAAATCTATCAGACCATTGAACCTACAGAGTGAGTCATATGTATGGGAACCCTTAATTAATTGGAGACTGTTGTAGATATAATACTGTAACTTTCAGGATAAGTTATTGGTCGAATACTATAACTCTTGACGTACAACTGAATTTCAACCCCTCACAAGGGGGTGACTTAGGGATTGTAACTCGAATATTTTAAATGTAAACACCCATTGCATGGTGCATCATTTTAAAGGCCATTTTGAAACGAGAAAGATAACATCAATTAAAATGCTCTATGATACTTGTTTCCAAAATGGCGGCTGATTGATGAAGTTTTTGTTTTTAAGGAAATGAGGGGTTGTAACTCAGATACCGTATTTTAAATGTTAACACCCATTGTGTGGTACATCATTTTCAAGGCCTTTCTAGAACAAGAAAGATGATACAAAAAAAATTTTCTATGATACTTTCATCCAAAATGGCGGCTGATTGAAGTTTCAGTTTTTAAAGAAATTATTGATAAAGTTTAATCAGCCGCCATTTTGGGTAAAAGTATCTTAGAAAATTTTTATTGATGTCATGTTTCTCGTTTTGAAAAGGCCTTTAAAATGATGTACCACACAATGGGTGTTTACGTTCAAAATATTTGAGTTACAACCCCTCATATCTTTAAAGACTAAAACTTCAATCAGACGCCACTTTGGATACAAGTATCATAGAACATTTTTATTGATGTCAAAAAATATGTTTTTTTTTTTTGTTTTAAAAACGCATTTAAAATGATGTACCACACAATGGGTGTTTACATTTAAAATACTCGAGTTACAACCCCTAAGTCACTACCTCATGAGGGGTTGAAATTCAGTTGTACGTCAAAAGGTAGAGTATTCGACAATAACTTATCCTGAAAGTTACAGTATTATATCTACAACTGTCTTCAACTTATTGAAGGGTTCCCATACATATGAATCACTCTGCATATAGACCATTATAATATATCTATAGGGATGGGTATCGATGCATTGATGTTTGGTATTGATGTTTAATTTTAATGTTCGATGTTTTTCACTTATCGATGGTTTTATCTAAACCTAACCTATTATAGATTAAATGGTCCATATAATATATCGAACCTATAGGTTTAATAAGTATCTTAGAAGCCGGATTATAGTGCTATATACTTCGGTTCTCTGTTTAAACGAAATGTTGATAAATAATCGTGAATATCTTAATCCTTTAGATGGCAGTGACGATGAAGATGACGAATATCTCGACTATCAAGACGATTATGACGATTCGCCGAACGAATTGTCCAGTGAGGAAAATCTGTACAGTGGCAACCTGAGTCCCAGTGACGTCTGCAATTTCGGCGAGTCCTATGCCAAGTACAAGGCCAAAGTCAAAAGTGAATATGACTCTTCATGCAGTGTTGAAGATGATCAGTCACAAGATTAGAACATTTAAATAAATTGTATTTTATAAGAGAATGAATGAGGTTATTTATATTGTCTTTGTTCAAGATGATTATTATAGAATTATCAACAATGTATTGACAATATTATGGTAAATAAATCAACAGAAGATGAATGGTAAATTATTTTTCTCTTCATGGATTCTGTATAGTGAGGTCCACGTTATAATGGCAGTGTTTGATTAGCAATGGTATTGCTATCCTTGTCTATCATTCAACAAAGCGAATAGCGCTCTCTCTCTAGCTTTGCTCTGTTGCCAGATCGGCTTTTAACAATGTAGAATTAATACTTATTTCACAAAATATTTCATCTCAATTATGAAAAATCATTATGAAATTATTGAAAAATATAACTTCTTGTTAAATAAAATATAATTGATTATTTTAGCGAAGCTGAACAATTAATATTACATTATTTATAAAATAGAATTATAGTACCCTTTAATATTAATAAAATAATAAAACAAGAATTCAAATTGTTACGTAACTAATTGTTACGTATTAGTATAAGTTGTATAAGTACCCTTTAAAATGAATAAAACAAGAATACAAATACGTAAAAATTAGTTACGTTACAATTTTATTCTTGTTTTATTATTTTATTAATTTTAAAGGGTACTATAATTCTATTCTATAAATACAAGAAAATAGCCTTGAATTCATACATTTTAAATAATATTACATTAATCAGCTACCGTCAAGAAGGCATTGACAAGACAGTAAGGATCGGCAACGTTGTTCTCCTATCTTTCTCCAATGTCATTATAACATGGACCTCACTATAGCATTAAACATCTAATAGTCATAATCTACAGCTATATTTCATTTGTTTCAATCACATCATCAAAAATCTAGGCCTATTAAATGTTTTTTTACAACAGCTAATTTAATGACTTGTGCATACCACTGCGATTCGCATTACGGCGACGGGATAGGGAGAATTTTTAAGCTATGATTAAACGATTGAAATCGTTGCCGTCATGCGAATCGCTGTGAAGTGCACAAAGCTCAACTGCTGTATAAATTTATCTTACCGGTATTCGGTGGTGGGGCCATTAAACTAATTTTTAATTATATTACACGTTTACTACCCTTTCTGATTCAGTATTATTAGCTGTTAGCTTGGAAATAAATAGAGTGTACAATTTGTCATTGATATTGTATTTAATATCACAGGTTAATGGTACAACAATTGAATTACAATGAAGAGGCTACTGGTAACCCAGTCACTGATATTACACATTGATAAGAAAATGAAACACAAAATAAAGTTTACAAGATAGACATCAACTATTTGAATATTACGAGTAGATACAATAATACAATCTAGTATAAATATTAGAAATATTTTTCTACCACATATAATAAAAAGTCACAGTTAGTCTAAGTAGCTGAATATCTAAGTAGAAAAATTATATAAATACATAAACGCATCTACAGTACCTATAGTATGCATTTATACAGTCTATTCAAGTTGATATATTCAATAGAGTTCCAAGTTGATTAGTAAAATATCACAGGTGTTAATGAAGGAAGTATTAAACATTTATGATAGTAATTGGATTCATTCAAAAAGAGTTTCAACAGTTTAAGACGCAAATTATTGCTTTGATTACTAAAGTTATAACTACTGTACTAGTGTTCTAACTACTACGATATGGAAAGGTGTTTACAACGGAGCAATGAAGATGTTAGCGTCCAAGGCGTCAATGTACCTAGAATAAATAAATCTAATATTAGCGGTAAAATTTCAAAACCTAAAATAAATTAGAAATTAGGTTGACAGTATCTTTCAATTAACTATTATTAGTCAAGCTATTGAGACAAAAACTAGCAAACCAACTATAGTGAGGTCCACGATGTAATGAGAGTGAAGGAAGATAGGAGAACAGCGTTGTCTCTGATGTCTTGCCACTGTCTTCAATAGACGGTACTTACCTGTATTATATCAACTGTTTATTCCAGTTAGAAAAATAATCTATTATATTTTATTAGCTGGAATATATTTTTTAATGATTTAATAACTAGTAGTTCTGCGAACAGTAGACCTCGCTCATGAATACAACTTTTAATCTAATGAGAAGGGCCAGTACAGTAAGTACAGTATATTGTGAAGATTTAGCCATGCCATCTATTATTTTCTCCATTGAAAGTGGTAGAGACACTGTTTGAAGGGACACCGGACTTATCAAGGAGGTACCTTTATATCGTCTCCATATTTACAATATAAACATATATTACAAATTTTCTAATAATTAATTTAAGAAATCGGTCAACTGAAGGAAAAATGGAATATGCAGTAGGCAATTAAGATGACGAATCGTCTCACAGACGATGGTGAGATGGAAAATGATTCTAAATAAGATTAGTTTGTTGGTGACAATGACAGGAGGTTGCTAATGATGTTTTTCATGAAAAGTGGATTCAATGTTTTGGCTTGCTATGCCTATGCAGAATGTTAATGCTCACAAATCGGTTTCCGATCTCATACCTGAAGGAAAAAGTAGGAACATGAATTGCTGTATCTTCAAAGATACGAAGAAGTGACTTTTGAGGTTAGTTTGGGTTTTTTTTAAATATTACAAAAAACCCGGAGGTCTTACCAAAAATCGTTACACATACGTTTCTGCGCCTTGTTTCAAAGAACTTGCATACCAAATTTCATCCAAATCGGGCAATAACTGCGACTGTAACTGCTGTACAAACAAACAAACAGACAAAAGCCGATCTAGTCGAAACTAAGACCTCAGCTTCGCTTCGGTCAATAAATTTTTAAATCTTGAAACAAAGTATGGGAAAGTAAATAGCGTCGCATCCTTCTTGGATCTCTGAGAAGGAAGCCCTAAGAGAGAGAGAGAGTGAAAAAAGCACAAAAGGGATTTGGCTTGGTACAAAACATTCACAACAAGAAGTGTCTCTCAATAAGATCCAGGGTACGACATTACAACACTGTAATAAAACCCATGTTTCTGTATGCAAGTGAAACTTTAGCTTTGAACACCAAACTGGATATTGAGGATTTATGTCGTGTGGAGAGGAAAATCATCAGGAGAATAATTGGCCCAAGGAAAACGGAAGAAGGCTATAGGCTGCAAAATAACTGCGTTGTGGAAAAATACTCGAAAATTAAAATTAAAATTCTTTGGACATTTGATGAGACTGCCGGGGGATCGAATGACGAAGAGAATCCTTCTTTTTGTGAAGAGCAAAAAGACGGGGGAAATTGGATTAAAAATGTACAGAAGGACTTATCTGATGCAGGAATTGATGATGACATAATATTTGATAGGAACCAATTCAGAAGGAGGGTTGCAAAGTGGGAGACACGCCCCGTGGAAATTAAGAGGAGAAATGTAGTCTTTCCCAAGAAAGAAGAGAGGCTATATCGGCCAGAATGAGAAAATTTTGGTAGAATCGAAGAAATAAGGATCTAGTACGGCATCCAAAGTAAATACTTAGCGATTTCCATACAAGGGAATTTGACGCATAATAATAATAATAATAGATTTTCATAGATGAGATTGATTATTTTGATAATTATATTTCTACATTGTTGATAAAAGATCTGGAAACGTTGCAGATCTGCTTTTCTTGACTAATAGCCAGTGACCTGGCTGGCTCAGGTCTGGTTTCAGAGTTTTCAGTTGGCAACTGATCAATATTTCAGGGCCTCTGACGTGACCTAACGACTGCTTTTTAGGCAGCCGGGACCGACGACTTGACGAGTTCATCCGATCGGGAATGACCCGAGAAAAATATTGAATGAAAAAGACTAAGAAATTGTCAAAAAACCACTGATTTATTGATAATTAGAAAGACCGGTTTCGGTTATTACACCATTGTCAATCTCTGATAAACTAAAACTAAATACAAGAGCAGCAGAATTTGTGGGCGAGTACTAGTGGGCGAGTACTGCTATTGGTCGAGGGCATGAACGCCTGCCATTGGCCTAGCTAAACAGTCTCCTCCCCCTCAACGGTGTGACAAAATGGCGGCTTAAGCAACAGAATCGCCATGATAATAAAATTTACTTTTTAGTACAAAATAAGAACCGGTCTTTCTAATTATCAATAAATCAGTGGTTTTTTGACAATTTCTTAGTCTTTTTCATTCAATATGAATAATTACCACAATATCAACTTCTCAACTACACAAAAAAAAACCGAGAAAAATATCTTTCCCGGGCTGGGATTCGAACCTGGGCCTCTGGATTATAAAGCCAGCATCTAATCCACTCGACTACGGCCACTCAGTATGCTAAATGATAGACAAGGTTAGCAACACTAATGTTAATCAAATACTGCCATTACAACGTGGAACTCACTATATCAGATCTCTCTAACAAAATCAACATAAAGATTCCACCATACATAAAAAGTATTATAATCAAAGGCCCGGTTTCTAGGACACTTATTAAATTTAATGAACCATAATCTACCGATTTATGGAAACCGGACATGAGAGAAACAAGTAGAGCAACTCACCTAGGATTGTGGTTCATGACCCTTGATCGAAGAATGTTTGATCCGATCATGGAGCCCAGTTGGTTCAAGCATTGACTAGCAGTACTCGACGCGAGAGCGTTCTCACAAGTCTAGAAAACAAATTTCAATATTATAATTTCATTAATTTACAACATAATACAAAACTTTTTAATTCAATTAATCTAGAATACTTGTAATATTTGAAAAATACTCGTAATCTAGATTCCTTGGAATAATTTAAGAACCTGCTTGATTAACAATGTAAAGGTATTGATTTTGTTGTTGGTTCATTATTTTCCTACAGTAGAATATACGCTATTTGAGAGATTTGCAAACAGACTGATGAATGCCGACTCTTGGGCCGAGCCAGACAGACGACAGACAGAAAGGAAGCTCTCTGATTGGCTGATTGCTCTGATTGACGACTCGTGCGGCTTGGACCTTATTGTTGGTTTAATAGATCTACGACGACATGGAGGGCCTAATTACACGTACATATACAGTGAATATGTAGCGGTTCTGGATATTTGATCGCATACGAAGTCTAACGTCTTCTAGTAAAATTATTGTAAATTAAAAAAAAATCTTTTATTGTCAAAAACAGAACATTTTACAAACAATATTGCAAAATATAGAATAAAATTATACATTTCGACACGTAATATTGTAAAACTAGTAATGAAACTTATATTACAAAATAAAATGCTAAATTTTTAGCCTCTCCCAAGACTAATACGGAAATGATAGATTCTATGTTGTGGAAGTTGACCGAGCATCGATCTTTTCAAAGACATACTAGCTACATGGAGAGTTACAGGTGGCTTTCTGTCAACTGAGAAATTTAGATTTCTGAAGATATTCTTGAACCCGTATAGAGTAAACTCATTGATTGTTCGAAAGTGGAATAGAATAAAGAGAAATATAACGGCAAGGAAAGTAATGTGTGTCCCACACCAGATTTTTGTACTTGTAGTCAACAATCGACTAGAAGTGTTCAAATTTGAAGTAAAGTTTTAGGGAAGAATAAAGATATAACTCACCAAAAGTTTGATAAATCTTACCAAAGCTGTAAAAATGGGATCGATGAATAAATCGAATGCGGTTTTGAAGCGTTTGATGCCCAGATTTTTGGCAAGAATAGGAAGGTTCCTGCACACAGTTTCCAGGAAAACAACATGCTGAGGGTAATGCTGGAATTTGCAGGCTTCTGCCACATTGGGCAGAGCTTGTAGCACGTGATCAGCCATCCAAGTAATTTCCGACAGCTCACCCAACAAAATCACACTCCTGTAACATAATTTTGCCAATGAAAGTATATTTTTTATATCCTCTAAAACAGGAAAATGAAGCTCTATTTGTTTCTTCTTCTGCATTGGCTGCCAAAATCCTTGGAAATATTTACAATTTTCAAAATGAAATACAGTCATCTCATGATTGTAATTAGGCCTATCACTGAAACATAGTTTATGCACTTGATTGTGCTCCTCCACACACAGATTATTTTATTGAATCTTGAGTTACATTTTATAGACATGGACTGACGATAAAAAAGTAGCTAGGTTTTTCATACCGGAATAAATTAAGTTATAAAAATATCATAAAAAACCAGGTATAATTGGTATGAAAAACCATGCTATCATCTTTATAATTGAGATATAAAGATGATAGTGTAGACATAATTTGTGTCATAAGGTTAAGGATTACATGCCATCTATTGGTAATTGTGTAAACTACTTCAATTATGAAACGCAAGTCATCCCCTCTCCTTTCCTTTCTTGACCTGGCTGTGTGCAAACCAGACCAGTTCCCGCTCGGACGTCTCCATGTCAACACATCGTGTCATCTCGCTCTCGCTACCATAGCTAACTTTGTGACGCTCTCACCTCAAATTTCCGTAAGTTTCATTCCTATGATATACAGTCATTGCTCGATAGTTAATAAACTCGGTCCTCCGTAATTCTCATAGTGCTATCTTTCACACAACATATAGTCATCATCAGTTCTATACTAACCATTGGAAGTATTATGCCCAGCAAAGAAACAAGGAAGATTATACATTGTATAATAAATTGTATTAGAATAAAAGCAATATAAGAACTTTTAGTAACCTTTTTTTAAAACATTTTAACTTGAATTTTTTTAATAAAAGGGTGCTGAAAGTTTTTATATTGTTTTTATTTGAATAAAGTAGTCCATATTTATAAGTGAAGTAATTTTATAGATTGTATTGCCTTACTCCACCTTATTCTATTGTAGTATTGTATCAAGAACCTCTCTCATCTCTAAAAGTGGTTTTCATAGAATTCAACTGACTAATTTATAAAAATTATTTATAATTAATTATTTTAGGTTATACTATAGTGAGGTCCACGTTCCACTTTATAATGGTAGTGGAGAAAGATGGGAGAAAAAAGTTGCCGATCCTCTGTCTTGTCAATCAATGTCTTCTATAGACGGTAGCTGATACAGGTTTATTGATGTAATATTAACGGTTCATCCTCGATTAAAATAATCAATTATATTTTATTAAGCAACAAATTATATTTTTTGATAATTTCATAATGAATTTAGCCTACATAATTAAGATGAAATATTTTGTTAATTAATTCTTAATTTTACATTGTTAAAATACGATCTGGCAACAGAGAAAAGCGAGAAAGAGATAGCGCTATCCACTTTGTTGAATGATGGACAAGGATAGCAATACCATTGCTAATCAAACACTGTCGTTATAACGTGGACCTCACTAAAGGCATGAAAACCAGTGTCAATTCATATTCAACTATTTTTAAGGAAATCTTAATATGAACGATCAAGTGTATTACCATGAATATCATTTCTCATCAATGCAATTTGTAATAATAAGTAATTGATTGACAGAATAAGAGGACAGTAAGTGGACGGTTATAAAATAATGACAAATGACTCACCCATCAGCATGTTCCCAAGGCTGTGATTCTTGTTTGTGGAGTGGAGCGACCTGACTTCCCCTTCGTCCCAGTCTCTGAACAAATGATCCACATAAATAATGCTGCATGACAAAAGTTATAAAATACAATCATTCGCCATCTTCTCCCATAATGGTTGCAGCATCATATCTAATAAGTAGCAGTATAAATAGAAATAATTATATAAAATACAGGGACATTACAAAGTTACTTTACTGCGTTATTAGTGCAATAAGGTGCGTACAGACTTTCGCTCTGCTCCGCAACCGAACGTCACTCCAGCAGTGCGATTGATGATCGACCGGCAAGCAACAGTGGTTCGACCGGGGAACGCGAGAAGATCTAACATCTTCCGTAACGTTCATGATGGGTGAGTGGGTGGAGCGACTGTGGTTCGATGGAGGAACGAGGGCGGTACGAGGGCGGAGCGTGCTCGGTGCGGGTCGGAAGAGCGTATATGTGTACGCAGCTATACACGACAAATTATGAAGCTGTCACATGGGACCAAAATTACTCACATGGCTACATTAAACTTGAAGTGTTATGAATTTTTGATCATCATTACTCACATAATAATCATGCAATCTATAAAAGAATACACAATTCTTTCATATTGTTTTATCATCCAGCTTTTCAAAGAAGCCAATGCTTTGATATTGGTTCATGAGTCTCTGAATTTACAAACTAATAGGATAGTAAGCTCTAAATCAGTCATGTATATCCTATACTATTAAACGAGCAATTTCTATTTATATGTTTAGATGTTTGGATGTATTTCACCGGATCTCGAAAACGGCTCTAACGATTCTCACGAAATTCAGAACATAGTAGGTTTATAATATAAAAATTCGATTGCTCTAGGTCTCATCCCTGATAAAACTCGCTGAAGGACATTAATAGGATAATTATTACTCATCCTTGGAAAACCAGCTGATAATAATAATTATTTCGTCGTCTGTTGATGATGAAAGTGAATGAGTGAGTTCATGTGTGTGGGACTGTGTTAAAATTATGACTCAGCTGTTGAACTTTTGTAATCATTCAATCAGGTACTTGGTGCCGGTTGCAAAAAGCCGGGTTATTTTAAATCCTGATTAATTCCAGTAGATCCATCTTTTTGAAATGGTCTTCTCTTATTTGGTTTACGTGAAGTTAATCAGGATTAAAATTTAACAGGCTTTTGTGCAACAGGGCCTTCCTTTGTGAGGGAAATTTTTGCATTCCTCTGGGAATTAATCTCAATTTAATGTGATTGGATAGAACATTTCTTTATGAATGATTATAATTTCTTCTTTCGTAATAAATTTTATATATGCTTTTGTACTCCAGAGCGGAGCTCGGTGCCCCGATATTAAAGATTAGCCAGCCAGTCTTGACAAATTTCAACCAACAGATACATTACTAGTATTGACTGAGATATAAATATTGACTTTGGCCCGGTTGCACAAAAGCCAATTAAATTTCAACAAAGAAGAAGGCTTATTTGAAAAGACGGCTTGATTGGTTCTCGTGGAATTAATCACGGTTGAAATTAACCGGCTTTTGTGCAACCGGAACTTAGGGCTAAAAGAAATGTCAATGGTCATTGTTTAATATAATATCAGAATCGACTATGCTAAAACAAATATAGCTTTCGTGATTTTATCATTTTCAACATTGATTGATAAGTATTGACTCTCAGCTCGACACACGTTTGATTCATTACCGAATGTCTGGCACTGGAGGATTTTGGAATAATGTTGTTTTCTTACCCATTTGTCAGAGTTGAGATGATCGTCGTCACTGTCATCTCTGCGTCTTTTCGATCCCCCGCAATACAGCGGCATTTCTTTGATATCCGATGGACCAGCCGATGATTGATTGCAGATGTCTTTCAAATCTGAAAAAAAATCACAAAAATGAAACTCAACACATTGAATTAAAACGTGAAGATGCAGTAAATTAGATTGAAAGAGATCATAAAATCATAATCAGATATGATTTATAATCATAGATCACACGATCAAATCGATATTGTCCTTAAACTGAATAAAATATAAAGTAAGGAACTACTATAAGGTTGGTCACCAAAGATAGAAGAAGTATGTCGGGCATGTGTGAACGGACTCGTTTTCGAACAAAAAATACATTCACGCAAAAAGGTTTCAAACGAAAAACAGCTGTTTGACAGCAGCTTCCAATATAAAATCCCATACTATTAAACAAGCAATTTCTGTTTATATGTTTGGATGTTTTGATGTTTATATGTTTGTATTTCACCGGATCTCGATAACAGCTCTAACGATTCTCACGAAATTCAGAACATAGTAGGTTTATAATATAAAAATTCGATTGCACTAGGTCTCATCCCTGGTAAAACTCGCTGAAGGACATTAAAATGATAATTATTATTCATCCTTGGAAAAACAGCTGATAATAATTATTTCGTCGTCTGTTGATGATGGAAGTGAGTGAGCGAGTTCATGTGTGTTGGACTGTGTCAAATTTATGACTCAGTGTTGAACTTTTTTAATCATTCAATCAGGTACTTAGTGCCGGTTGCAAAAAAGCCGGGTTATTTTCAATCCTGATTAATTCCTGTATATCCATCTTTTTGAAATGGTCTTCTCTGATTCGGTTCACCTGAATTTAATCAGGATTAAAATTTAACCGGCTTTTGTGCAACCGGGCCTTTTTGAGGGAAATATTTGCATTCTTCTGGGAATTAAACTCAATTTACTGTGATTAGATAGAACATTTCTTTATGAACTATGAATGTTATTATAATTTCTTCTTTCGTAATAAATTGTTTATGATTTTGTACTCAGAGCAAAGCTCGGTCCACGAAATTGAACAACTAATAACAAAATTAAACCACTCAAAAATTACAAATTTTAGGCCCAGTTGCACAAAAGCCTTTTGAATTTTAATCGCGATTAAATGCCACAAAGAACAATCAGAGAGGTCTTCTCGAAAAAGTCTTGTGTGACTGGTTCCAGCGACATTTAATCATGATTGAAATTTAAGAGGCTTTTGTGCAACAAGGTCATAATGAAACAAACATAATTTAAGATCAAATAAAAAACAACAAACAGCAAACATTGAAGACACAAAATCCTAACCTCAAAAAACGTTGTTCCAAGCCTTCCGCTGATGACAAGCATGTGTGTACACACATCATCAACACACTGTCTTGTCCTGTCATTAGTGGCCACCCTAAGATGAATCCTCTGATTGTTAACCTACTAGCATCGATCCTCTTGAAGATAGGCTTACTGGCTTATTGTACCTAATGATCCTTGCGATTGACCCTATTGATGAATTGTCAACCTACTAGCATTGATCCTGTCGATGATTGGCTGCAGTGCGGTGTCAGGGTAGGCCTTGACGACGCTCTTCAAGGAGGCGGCGGCGCCCTGACGCACCGCCGCGATGCTGTCGCCCAGGTTGCCGAAGAACAGCGGGTAGAGGGCTTCCATCGACGCAGCCGCCTCACCGGGAAACGCCGCTATGAAGCTGCCACACGCCAGGCATGCCGCTGTAACACATTCACATTAAATTAACATCATGGAACACAAATCAAGTTGTTGAAATTAAAATAGAAATAACATCAATACAAAATACAATATGTAATATTCACTCGGTATTTGGCAATTAAATTGTTAAGTAGTCTATTTTCTATCTATTTATTATTCTGAATGCATTGTATGACAATTGTCTATATAGTATGTACTACGGTTTATGACAATATTAAATAAATTCAAATTAAAATTTTATTCAAACCAATTCACAATATTTACACATTATGAGAAAAAAATCATACAGCTTAACAATATTAGAGTAATAAATTATATTATAAAGTACATAAAAGTCTAATTTATTAAACAATAACTTCAGACAAGAATTCGAAGATGCTAAATCAGGACTAATTTGTGAATTTGGATAGAAAAATACTGCTTGCTGAGAGTACAAAACTCTACGTCTGCGAGCAGGAATGAATAACTGGTAATATATGAATTATTTATAGATAGGTAGAAAAATAGAAAAAGAAGAAAGAAAGAAAAGTTAGCAACCAATCACTCACACATTCACACTAAAGCTGCGTTTACACCAAAGTTACCAAGAAAATGTCAACAACTCAATCCTTACAGACCCCATCCGATTGAACACAACTTAAAGGTGCGTACAGACTTTCGCTCTGCTCCGCAACCGAACGTCACTCCAGCAGAGCGATTGATGATCGACCGGCGAGCAACAGTGGTTCGACCGGGGAACGCGAGAAGATCTAACATCTTCCGTAACGTTCATGAAGGGTGCGTGGGCGGAGCGACTGTGGTTCGATGGTGGTACGAGGGCGGTATGAGGGAGGAGCGTGCTCGGTGCGGGTTGGAAGCGCGAATATGTGTACGCAGCTTATGATACACATGACTCTTCCTTCTATGTATGTCCTGGAGTGTCTGTGTTATGTCAAAAAGAACCTGGATAAATTTAGCCTCAACTCTGATAGGCATACATACAATACAAGAGGGGCAAGTAATATAGGTGTCGAATGGTGCTCTTCCAGCGCATCATTGAGAAGTTTCAGGGCCCAATCTCTCAGATTTTATAATGCCCTTCCGTCATTGGTAAGAGACCTAGATGCCACCCAATATAAAGATAGAGTTAGGAAAGGCCTAATAAGAAGTGGACTTTACAAGGTACCTGAATTTTATAAAATTTCACAGTCTATGTAAATCTGTTACTATTGTGTATGTTTAGGCTGTGTATACTTAGTTTGTAATCTTGTTTAATAAGTAAATTTTAGATGTAATTGTGTTTTAGCTGTGTAGACTTTTGTATTGTTAATTATTTTGTATTATTTTGTATACTTGTGACGATGACCAATGTTTTTTGTAAACCAAATGGTAATAAATATATTATTATTATTATTATTATTATTATTATTATTATTATTCATAATGTGTTTGTCAAGTCCCGTCCAATCCAACAGAGGGACCATAAGGACCAAGCCACCAAATAAATAAATATGATATATGAGGGCAAATATCATTCTGAGGTGCTACCGTAATCACAAATTTACTCTCAGCTATCCCCTACTTGGGTAATAGATTAGTTACATGAATTTGAGGGGGATTTTCAGTAGAAAATCCCACTTTAAACCGGTTTTTTTCATTTCATTTCATTTTACCTTTCATCCTTTGTGTAAAATAGGGTACTTGAGGTTATCTATAGTACCGTATTACTAGTAGTTCTGTGAACAGTAGACCTCGCGCAGTTATAACGACGTCCCAAACCATAAGCACATCCACACTGATACACTATTTATTTGATCAGATCATGCTTACACAAGATTTAATTATCATATAACGCTTTCCGGAATTTTGCGCGAGAAAACCAGAAGACATCTAGGCGCCCAGACAAGCTGTTATAAGCTCTTTGCATCCTATTTAATAGTGCATAAAAATTGCATTCAATGAGGCATGCAATTTATAGTCTAAACAGCTGCTAATTTTTTAACAAGTTATATTGAGATATTGACTTGCATGCGTCATGACATGCAATTTATAGTCAACTCGACAGCTGATTTATGATGAATAATAATTCTATAGACTGATTTTCACTCTAATATTGACGTATGAAGGAGACTCCTTTTTCCATTCATATTATCCTTGAAATGCAAAATTTCCAAAAACCTTGTATATACGTCGACGCGCAATTTAAAAAGGAACATACCTGTCAAATTTCATGAAAATCTATTACCGCGTTTCGCCGTAAATGCGCAACATATAAACATTTAAACATTGAGAGAAATGCCAAACCGTCGACTTGAATCTTAGACCTCACTTCGCTCGGTCAATAAAGCAGCGAATTAGTTTAAACATTTACGCGATAGTAAATACCGGTTTGAGGCATTATCATTTTAAAAATAAATGAACTCATCAACTTGCATGTGTTACCAGCTAGTTTTTGATACAATTTGTTGAATATGCATAGGTTTTAAGGAGCTTCTCCGTAATTGAAAACTAGAGAATAACTTACTATCTGTTAACCTGGATGGGCTGTACAGTGGTGAGGTTAATTTGGTAAAAAATAGTTCGTATATGCAAGAACAAATAACTAGTGGATTTAATTCAAATTATTACCTAGAGAGAAGTAGTGTTTTAGTAAAGTACGACTCTAGTCCCTATTCACCCTATTCACACAATTAACAATTGATATCTGTCAACTATTAAGGCTCTAAATGTCAAAGGCTCTAAGGGTCAAAGGCTAAAAATAAACTTTCTCCTGGTGATATTTTTCAAAGATTTTCGATTTGTATACTATCAAGCTGTCAAAATGAAAAAGTTTTCTCAGAAAAACACTTTTTTTCTGATCATTACTTTTTCAGATATGAGTGCCTAAATTTAAATTTTTGGGACAGGACATTTCAAGTTCGGTAAAAGATAAATCCATGAGATTTGGAGGATAGATTTTTCATGGCATTGTTGATCTAATGAAACAAATTTTTTTTGTTGAAAATAACAATTTCTGAGAAAGTTATTCAATTTACTGAAAATGACCAAAAATAACTTTTAGTTGAGTTGGTTTGGTAGATTGAATAACTTTCTCAAAAATTGACATTTTCAGAAAAGTTTTGTCTTACTAGATCAACAATACCATGAAGAATCTATCCTCTAAGTCTCATGGATTTATCTCTTACCGAATTTGAAATGTTCTGTCCCAAAAATTTAAACTTTAGGCGCACATATATCAGAAAGTAATGATCGGAAAAAATGTATTCATGAGAAAACTTTTTCATTTTGAAAGCTTGATATTATACAAATCGAAAAACTTTAAAAAATATTACCAGTAGAAAGTTCATTTTTAGCCTTTGCACAGCCTTAACTATTGGCACTATTCAACAGTTATTAATTGATAACTGTTGAATTATTAACCAGGGAGGAAAGTAGTTCTCTAGTATTCTGTTCGAAGGAGTAAAGTGAAACTCTAGTCCCTAGTTGCACAACTATCAACAGGTGATGACATAAATATCCCATGGTATAAGTCGTTTATGTTCCAAATGTCAAGAAAGTTTTTGTTAACTCAAGCCGATTTACTGTTGACTACCGTCTATTATTACTGTTTAAGCCAATTGGGAGTGTAAGAACGACACAATATGAGAGACTACCAGCGTCATATAGCCTAATTACAAGGACTATATAGAATGAGTTAACAGTGAAATTTGGAACATAAACGCATTTTACCATGGGATATCTTCCTTTTCTCAATGGTAAGGCTTAGCAAGACTGACCATCCCTGACCGGCCAGCTGGTGTCGCGGAAGCAAGTGAGCAGCACTTGCAGCAACGCGGGCAGATGGGGGCGAACAGCACCCTTGTCCACCTTGCAGGCGAGCTCGGCGATGCAGGAGCAGGCGGCCTCACGCACCGCCTGGTTGTCGCAGGCGGCCGCCTCCAGGTAGCACTGCACGAAGCAGGCCATGTAGCGCTCCACCAGCTCCTGGCCGCATTCGCCCGTCACCTGGCGCCACGTCTCCTGCGAGTAGATGCGCACGCCTTCCGCTATGTAGTAACTATGCAAAAAAACAGTAACCGTAAACCCGTAGAAAAGTAACCGTAAGCAACCCGTAGAAAAACAACTGCGAACCCATAGAAACCAATCGATATGAAACATTGAATTAATAAACCATTGCAAAAAATAACTTATGTTTCGTAAGAAGTTCCTCGGATGTGCCATATCTCAAATGTGTAACTGTTTGAAATTAAATGAAATATAAGAAGTGAAAAGAAAAGATAAGGAGAGATGAGGAGGAGGAGGAGTAGGAGTAGTAGTATATGGGTGGATGACGGTAAGAAATAGTGGGAGTGAATGAAGGTTAAACAAAAAGTATAATATCTACTGGCCTAGTAGATATGCCATATTTTTTATCTCTTTTTTATTTTCTTTATATTTATAACCTAGTAGGTTTTTTTAAAAGGGTTTAAAGGTAAAAGGAAAGGTTAGGGAGGTTATGTTTTGGCTTTTAAATGGTAATATGAGGAAGGAGACCCAGCCTCAATTTGAGGAATTTCTATCAGTTTCATGTCCATGTAAGAACAGTTACATCGCCACTTGAAAGATGTATCACTATAGGCAACCGTTTGGCAATAGAATAGATTTCTTTGAACATTCCATTCCAATTTATTCGAAAATGAAATAAAATCTTTATAAGAATCCAGATAGAATAAGAATAAGAATAAGAATAAGAATAAGAATAAGAATATTTATTTGCCATTAAATACAACACTGTACAATAGGCATCGTCAAATTGTTTGAAAAAGAACAAAATACAATATATACACATATAATCTATGCTGTCATTGATTGTCACTAGGCATGTCAGTGCAGTTCATATATTCATTTAAATCATAAAATGCTTTTTCTTTCAGCCACTAGAAGAATAAATTTGCCATAGAAGAACCTTTGACACTTATGAATATAATTGATACATTTTTTAATTGATCACTATATTAACAATTACGAAAATGTAAAAAACTATAAAAAAGGCCAACTATAATTATTAAATAAATAATCTTATTTTGGATAATATTTACCGATTCAAGCATATACGTGGTAGAAGTTCGGGATAGAAGACTTCCCTGATTTTGTCATTGGGTAAGGAGGCTAGAAAATATCGTGTCGCATGAGAAGCTGCCAGTTTTACCTAAAAAAGAACATAAACACCTTACAATAAACTTGTCAAGATATCAAATTATTAAAGAGATATTCTTAAACTATTTCACCTACAAGTCTCCTTACATACAGGAAGCAACTAGGGCTAAGCAACAAACCACGGAAAGCAAAATAACCCACTAGCAACGCAGCCAAAACTGAAGCCACTGTAGTTTAGACGTTACTTGATAGTCGTTTTTCTATGAACAACCTCACAATGAACAACATATTTGAATTGGAATCTTGTGAAAGAGAGAGTGCTGTTTGCGTTGCTTTGCAATTATTACTATAGTGAGGTCCACGTTATAATGACAGTATTTGATCAACTTTGGTATTGCTATCCTTGTTTATCAACCGACAAAGCCGGTGGTACTATCCTTTTCGAGGTCCACAACGATGACAATAATGTTTTTGACAGTGTAGAAATATAATTAATTAATGCAGAGAATCGGCATCGCTATTCTTCTATCTTTATCCACTGCTATTATAACGTGGACCACACTATAGGTTGCTCTCTGTATGTAAGCTGCCTAATATCATACATTTTCCCCTTCATGATTGGAAAGAACAAGTGAAATTCTTTGAGTTCCTTCAACTAATGGTATTATATTGATCCAAGTTATTCTTCACACCCAGGCATTGTAGAGCATGAGGAAAACTGTTTCTCATGGACCTTGGATTCCGCAATCCTTGAACCGTGGTGAAGAGACTGAGAAGTAAGAGACTTATGTTCTCCTGACCGAGAACTACACAACGTCTCAAAGAAATTGGAAATATACAGTGTATATCTAGGCATTTGAGACTCATGTATATTAGTTGTGTATCTGCCATATGCTAAATAAATAAATAGTAAGAGACTGACAGTATGTTTGTGTTTACTTATTCATTAGTTTTGCAATTGATAGTCGAAAGTTTCCTAATTGTAATAAGAATGTTATTGGCTAGAAACTTGATATCGAAAAATTATTGCCGTGAATTCAATATCATCTGTGAACTTACTTGACTCCAGTTATCAGCCAAGCCGAGAGCTAGATGCTCACTAATTTTTCTTCCAAAAGTCAAAACAGGACTCTCTGAAGAATCGCATTCACTCTCCTCAGACGCTGTAAAAATAAAATAAACTTCAAAGAAAAACAACCTATTTAATCCTGCTTATACAAAGAGATCTCTCTCTTCAATCTTAGATCAGTAGAATTTCAAGTGTCTATGATTGGATGATTTAACTCAGCCAAAGGTACGTTCTCATTAACAAATACTTTGTAAGGCAGGGCCTACTAGTGGTTTGCTGGTGTTTTTGGATGTCAGCTTCAGCTTGACACAGGTACTCAATAGTGAAATTGATGGATTTACACCTGGATTCTTATTGAGACTTAATCCCACTCATATTGATAAAGTGGTAAAAAGTTTATAAAATCTACACTATGAACTGAGATGTTGTAAAATCTCTCCATATTAAGGTGAAATAAAGGGATATTGTCAGTTCCACATAATTTAATTCCACATAAATTATGTGGAACTGACAAAATCGCTTTTATTTCACCTAAAGTAGTATTGTTTTTTGTGTTTGTATGTAATTACGTAATTCATCTTACAAATGTGAGTATAGAGGTATACAAATGTTGAATTATGTAGACAGTTTACATCCGTTTTTGACGTTGTCAGAATCAAACTTTTGTACCTTGTGATACAATGAGATGCCGTGGCGTAGTTTACTACAAAATTTAAAAAGCAAGCTTCTTATTTTTCAGATTGATTATGTTTTGATATCTTTGTTGATAAACTTTCTCAACAGAGTTTCCTAGTTTCATAACATGATTTGTTCACCACAGCTGCTTTTTCAAGGTGGACCACCCAGTTAAGCGCACCGCCCCTACTAGTCAATATAATTATACAAAACTAACTTCTTCTCAAGCATAAAACAGTAGTAATCAGAAAAATGATCTTCTTGTGAATGTCATTGAATAAAAATAAAAATACCCTTATCACAAAATAGCGTCTATATTAATTTTACTGACCTCTGTTACTGGCACATCTAAATAGAGATGAACAAAGATAAAATCCAGTCTCTTGAACGAAGCGATTGTTGTGAATGAGAGTTTGGAAGATTAAAGACACCAAATCGTTGTCGATGAAACTATAAAAATTGTCGCCACAACCTAAAATCATCGACTGGAGACAAACCAAACTGGTTTCGAGATTTTTCCAGCCAGAATTTTCTCGAGAGTTTTGGATTACTTCTGAACTATTCCTCTGCAAAGAAAAATAACATAATTCTATAAGTTGTGTAATATAAGAGATTGATTATCGTACAGTAATCCATCTAATAAGAATTAATAAATTGATAGTAATAATTAGCTTAGTATATGTGTTTAAAACTAACATAAAACATTTCTTAGCTTCTCTTCAAAAAATATATGATAAATTAGTACATTTTAAGACCAATTGACAAGTTACACAGTGATAATTTGAAAAGATTTGACGTTTTGTGCCTTGAAAACAATTAGCACCTTTTGACCTTCATGATAGGCACAACCAAGCGGACGACAGAAAAGCATGGAGAGCTGCTGCCAACCAGCCCTACGGCTGTTAACCCAAGAGAGAGAGAGAGATAGGTACCGTATCTTATTGTTTGCAATACTTTACAAATTTACTGCAAGCCATGTAAATTTAACATTTTCAAAACTTGTAGTAAAATCCAATGAAAATACAATGATTTTACTTTATTATGATAGCCTGATCATGAAAAGAAACTTGGACTTTGCTTCCTTGATCCTTGATTTCATTCATGATATTTGAATTAATTTTATTCAACTTATAAAATATTTAGTTAGCCTAATCTGATTAACATATTATTGAAATTTATTGCAGAAACTTACCCGCTGGGACAATTTTTCAATTAGACGTTCAGTTTCAGCATGTTCGTGGTATGAACCCTCATCATCCATAGACTGTCGTTCCAAATTGTTTTGAATCAGTTCTATTACATAGTCTTTTTCTTCTCTGTATACATCATTACCAAACTTTTGACAGAGTGATCCCAGAACAGCACCTTGAATAAAAATGTTTATTTTTAAAACCAAAGAACCAACAATTTAAAAAAAACTGATGACTGATATGAGTTACGTTTCAAGTAATGGATTGTAAAATTAAAAAACAAGTTGAGTTTATAATTGACTCAGTGTTATATAATCTAATAGCATGATAAATTTACAAAACATCTTCTTTCTGTAGAGAAATCCATCCAATATGTAGGTGAATAAGTTATTTAGCTACATCTGGAAAATAAAAAACAGGTTGTCCAACTGAGAGGAGCCTCCTCAAAATTGAAAGGTGTCGAGCACGGAGTACTACAGACTCTGTTTTGGGCCCCCTATTTTTAATATTGCTTATGAAAAATGCCACGACCTGTGGCAGGGAAATACCGCTGGAGTTTCAGCGGCACAATACTGGGCACAACATCTTTAATGCCTTTATCGCTCGGACACGAAAAAGTAAAAAAGTAGTATTGCTTATGAATGCCTTCTCAAGCAGTCAGGGGCAATGATTTATGCAGATGATAGCACCTTGATTTCCAGAGATAGCACTGTGAAACAGGCAAGGGAAGAGTCAGCCAGACTCACAGTAGCTTAGTTATGGTTTCTTGCCAACAAGCTGAAACTAAATGAGGAAAAAACAAGCATCCTGGTTTCCTCGTTTTCTGAGGAAAGACCTCAGATCTAGTATAGCTGTTCTGTTAGGATTCTGGATGGATTAAGATGGAATAACCATATGTCTGCAGGAAACTGTCCAGAGTGTTGAACCACCTCAGAAAACCACAACCAAATCAGTCTTATCATGGTCAATCATTCACTGTTTTACAGCTACATCATCTATGGCCTGCTCCTGTGGGGTCACGCACAAGCTGCCCACGATGTGCTGCTATTGCAGAAGAAGGCTCTGAGGAAAGTGTCAGCTTCAGGGATCACTGCAGGACACTTTTTAGGGATTTCGGGATACTGTCGGTGCACAGTCAATACTGTAGTCAGTATTATGGTCGATAATGTATATCAAGAGAAATCAGAAGCAGCTTAGTCTTCCTACTGAGAGGTAGTGTTCCCATGCACTACAATAAGATATGCTACTTCGATTTCTTTCAGAGCATCCTGTAATACGGCCTAATTCTCTGGGGTGGAGCTGCGAATTGAACGAGTGCTGTGCGTGTAGAATGAAGCTTTGCGGGTCATCAGTGAAGCTGATAGACTGGCTCACTGTCGTCCTCTCTTTGTTAGAGAGAGAGGATACTTACAGTATTCGCTCTCTATATTTGTTTATGCTCTTTGTAGGACCCCTGTGAATGTAGATGAGCTTGCAACTAGGCAGAGTTTTCATACGTATGGTACAAGAAAAGGCATTAGGTTGGACGTACCTCATCAGAGCAGCACACGAATTGGTCTTGCCCACCTATCAACAAGCTTCCAATAGCAGCAAGAGACCTGCCGGACAGGTGATTTCAGAGCGCGCTGGGGAGATTGTTGGTGGAAAATCCACTGTATGCTAATGTAATACCCTCAGTTCGTTTTATGTAGAACTTCACGCTGATGAGTTATTATTTAAGACTTTTTGTTTTGGCTAGCTTTTATCAGCGAGGCCCTACTATTAATATACTGGCAGAGTACATAGATGACCACACATACCAGCATCATAGACCGTGAATCCCCATTGATTAGAAAGAAATTTGACAATTCCCAGATCAACGACCATGGAGAAGACTACAACCTACAACAAGTAACAAGTAGCTTTCTGTTTTTATTTTCCGACGTGTCTTTGTGGTTTTCATAATCAAATTATTCAGTTGATATACTAAATACTAGCATCTAAAAAGGTGTGATATACACAGCCACAATACATGCCACTAGACTGGAGGTACCCCAAAGCCAACTGGCAGGGAACTAAAATAGTTTCCCATTACAGGCAATACGATTTTTTGACTGTCTTCCTGGGGTAATTCAGAGAAACTGAACTCTTGATTCTATACATCGGTAATAAATAAAATCCCGGAGAGGCCATGGGTCTTGCATGAGAGGTCATGCAAGATTTGCATGAGAAAACTCTGTTTGGAAGCACCTCTATAGCACGAATAACCATGGAATAACAATAACTGTTATTGGAGACGTTAAAAACAGTCCATCTGGAAAACCTAGTCCTTAGCACATCGAGTATCAAGTATTTAGTAAGTGCCAAGTACAGTAGATATCATAACAATTTAAAAATCAATTTAGGTGCACTTTCAAATAGAAAATAGATTAAAATAAATATAGGCTAAGTTATTGAAAATATAAAAAATATAGATTTTAAACTACATCTGAGTAAGTTAGGCTACCTATTAAATTATAATAGTTCACTTACCTGCCTCAGTTCTCACTCTTACTTCGACATCAGTTAAACACTTCCTAGCAATTGATTTTATTTCGTGAGAAAATTCAATTTCTTGTTCATTCTCCTTGTCAATAAAAGGAATAAGAGCTTTAGCACCAGTTAGACAGCCTTGTTTGGTTTCCCAAGAGTTGCAAGAAATGTTTAGAAATTCAATGAATATACTTTCAAGAGTTAGTCTATCACTAATATTGCAAGTCGAGAGGAATTTATCAAGTTTTACAATTCCATTATCTCTTTCGAGTTTCTGAGTACTGCAAAGAGCAGTGATCAATTCCCTATGATCCATCAGTGAATAATTATATTACACTTGGAAAAATAATAAACATCCAAACAATAAAGAAGAATAGATTATGCAGATGAATTGTGCATTTTTCAAGTTAAAAGTAATGTTTTTCTAAATTTACAATAAAATCTACCGTACTTAACCTAAATGTAAACAAACGAATCACCGGATCCTGAATAATGATGATGATGATGATTGTGCTGATAAACAGCTTGTCGATAATAATTTTATACAAAAATTCCCCCATTCCAGCCAGAGTTTTAGGAAATATTACTCGGTTATGTTGGCAATCATGTGAAGTGTCAGAAGTCAGCTGTTTTTACGTCATATTCTTGTTTTGATTGTGTTGTGGTTGTGTGCAGTTGTGACTGTTGTAAGCTGTCGTGTGTTTCTACGTATTTCTAGATCAAGCCTGAAAAATTCTTTCAATCTCTCCTGTTGGATATTTACTAAGGTAAAAGAGAAATTTAACTCAATATTTTAGGAGAAAAATAATTGAATAATCAGAACGTTTCAAGTTGTCAATGTATTTCATTTCAGCTTTCTACAAGATCAATAGTTCAGTTACAAGTTGGCAGTTTAATTTTGTCCTTTGTTCTATTTCATGTTGAAATGACATTGAAGGTTCATATCAGTTGCACTACTCTTATTTTTATGACTGATTATTGTTGATGAAATGTCAAACTCATTTTTAGTAGTAACCTATGCTTGATTTATAAATTATTTATTATAAGCAAGTAACATAAAAAGCACATGTCTTTGTTTACGATTTCTGTCAATAGCCTACACGTTAGCCTACTACACTTAAAAACATCCCAGTAAAAGCAATAGTGAATAATTTTTAGATTTAAATTTTAGATTCCTCTGCTTTTGCATGAGAATTTGTTACTATCAGATTTTAATTAACTTATTTTAATTTTATTTGTAATCTAGAAAGTGGTTTGCTTTCTAATTACGGTTCAAAGTACAATAAAAACTACGGTACTGTGTAGCTTTCATTAATGCCGTAATGCTTGTTCTTACTGTTTGTAAACTCTAATTTGAAAAGATTTATTTTTATACAAATAGCTTAACTTGTGTATTATTTAATTTACTGTACCTTTTTTCTAGATATGGGTCGAATTTTCCTGGATCATATCGGTGGCACTCGTCTTTTCTCGTGTGCCTCATGCGATACTATCCTAACCAATCGTAGTGAACTGATAAGTACACGCTTCACAGGGGCCACAGGTCGAGCTTTTCTCTTCAACAAGGTTGTCAATCTTAATTACAGGTAAAATCACTCTTATATTTCTTCTAAAATATTAAGGAAAAAATGTTGAAATATGAAAGTCTTTCAGGAGTAAGAGAACTCTTAGATAAAACCTGCGGGAGCTTTTGAGATACAATATTTGGCATTAGCTTATAGTAGTAGCATGACCTACTTCTAGAAAGTTCGTTTTACACTAGAACACAAGGCAGGGACAACAGTGATGTCCACGTGCATTATAGCAGCGATTCGGTTCAATGACCTGCCATGATTTATGGTTACCACAGTGATCTCCCAGAAAAGTCCCAAATGTAATAAGCCATAAGAAGTCCGTGACTCACTGGTCTCACTAATGTGATTCTGTAATACAAACTAAGGCTAATCAGAGCATGTATTACACAGGGTGCCCACATCCAGGGGGGGGGACGGCGATGACCAGCATAGTCATAATTGAAAAAATCCTCTAAAGAATAAAAGCTCCTCCCAATGAGCCACCTTGATAGGGTGTTCTTGAACGCAGTAGGTGAGCGCCCCTTCACTGAGTGTGACAGGCAATTAAACATCTTGATTGCCAGCACCGGTAAACAATCCCTGACCTCAGACAGTCGACGGCGTGGAACATCCAAGTTGGTCCTCCCCCGAGTGTTGTAGATGTGCACTTCCTCTCTTCTTGAGAACATAGGCTGGTGTTTTTTGACGTGCAAGAGTGATGCTATTATATAGAGTCCAAACACAGTATGGATGCCCAGACTTTGAAAAATGGGCTGGCAGTGAGCATCAAACTTGCTTTAAGTCATCACACGAAGTGCCTTTTTTTGAAGCAGGAGAATGCCTTTAGCATGAAAAGAATGACCCCACACAAGTATTCCATACCGGATATGACAGCTGAACACAGCATGAAACAGCATCAGCAGTCTATGGGCACTCAGAAGTCTTCTCATTTTACGGAGCAGATAGACCACTCTAGAAAGTTTTCTACAGACTCTGATGATGTGAGGTTCCCATGACAATTTGGTGTCCATGCTTAAACCAAGCAAAGTAACGGGAGCTGCACTGACAACCGCTGTTCTGGCCAGTGTACACAGCATCTCTTGGGTTTTGCTCCGTGTGGTACTCCTGCTTTATCTGAAGTAGCACCCATGATGGATACGACCTGCTGTCTGTTACCAAGGTAATCAGCAAACATACCCCATACTCTGCCCTGAAAACCGTACCTTTTCAACTTCCTGAGCAGGACATCATGGGAGACACAGTCGAATGCCTTTGATAAGTCACATAGAACAAGGTCAATTGATCCCTGTTCTTCAAAAGCATTGTTAATCCTCTCCATTAGACTAATCACAGCAGATGAGGTCGACCTCCTCCCTCTGAATCCGTGCTGCATGTCTCCAAGCAGATTATTGCATTCGATGAACTTTACCATCTCTCTCAACATAGCAGTCTCAATGACCTATCCAAGAGTCGGCACAATGGAGACTGGACGAAAATTACCAATATCATCAGGACAGCCCTGATGTCAATGTTTCTCAAACATTTGTAGAGTGTGGACCTAGCTTTTTAGAGATGACTTGATGGATAAATAATTATTTACTTCTAATTAGAAATGCATATTGCTAATTTTTTGTTGAGAATGATAAAATGTTATTTCCTTTAAACAAAATATGTAAATTATACACTGCTTTGTCCATAATATTGCAGTCATATTGTTATGTACAAAATGGTAAAGGCCTACAAACAGGCTGTGTCGTAAAGGTCACTAGCAATTATATTATACAGATAAGGGTAAAAAGGTCAAGAGATGCATACATACTTAATAATAGGGGAAAAACTGTTGAAAAGACTTATTAATTCAACCATGTATCAACAACTCTATTAACGAGATGCTAACTTTCACTTCCATGTGGAAATTGTATGTTATTTTTCACAATTCTTGAATTAAATGGAATAAAACTTTTGCTGTGATAGAAATTAGTCATCGGTTATTAAGTCATAATACTACAATAATAATATATCGAAGACTGATCACTAAAAAAATAATTTTAAATGTACCATAGACAGTAATATTTACATACACTTTAGATATCAAGACTATTCACTATTGTAGTAATTGACACTGCCTATTATGTCCAATCTGTATTTTTCGTGCGAATGAATTATATTTGATATTAATAAATTAGCTATGAATAAATTATATCAATAAACATGTTTTCAGCGTACAAGTTTACTTTGGCTGACGTATAGCACAAAGCTAGAACTTGAATTGTGTGAAATCTGCATTCAATCATGTATTTACTTTTTCAAGCTCTGCAGCCCAATGTGGGCTTTGGCCTCCTCCAGAACATTTCTCCAAGCATATCTGTCCTCAATAAAACTTCTCCATCCTTATTGAATCATTTCTGATCTCATCTTCCTATCGTAGTATTTTTGGTCTGCCCCTTTTCCTTCTCGAGTAAAGTTTGTCTTTGAGCAATCATTGATTATTGTATTTTGTGCTTTAATTTTATTATGTAATGTTTTTGCAGCGAAGTGCAAGACCGAGTGATGCTAACTGGCCGACATATGGTGCGAGACGTGTCGTGCAAGAACTGCGACGCCAAACTGGGCTGGATCTACGAGTTCGCCACAGAGGAGAATCAGCGCTACAAGGAGGGACGTGTCATCCTCGAGCGGGCGCTCGTCACAGAGAGTGACGGAATGGAGGAGCATATGGGCGATGATTGACACCACCTGCAGTGAGAACAGAAGCCAGCCGAAACACCGTTACCTTACGCAAGCACCACCCAAGTGCAACATTTCTGGAGCTCCTCGAGTCACATTGAAAGTGTCTGGAATATCCGACTAAATCATCCAATGTCTGATGAAAGCAACTGAGTACCTCGCAAATTTTGGTACAGTTCTCCATCTTCTATAAAGCTGTTGTTTTTCTTAGATTCGAATTTTAAAAATTCAATACAGTTCTCTGTTCTCTGTCTCATACAGTTCTCCATATTGTTTCCCCAATGTTTCAAATTTCTGAAATTCTATACTGTACTCTGTTCTCATGTGCTTAGAACTACAAATTTTCATACAGTTCATATTGTTCCTTCATTTATTCTATTTATTCATTTAATTAATTCATTCGCACAATAATTAATTACATCATCAAAATGATATGGAGGGGAAAAATAAAGTAACTTATTTATTTATTCTATTTATTCATTCGTACAATAATTACATCATCAGAATGATATTGAGGGAGAAAATAAAGTAACATTGTGCTATTCTTCTCTCGAATTCATCAATGTGTTGTTTTTCTCAGATTCGAATTTAAAAAATTGAATACAGTACTCTGCTCTTATATGTTTACAACTACAAATTTTCATACAGTTTTCCATATTGTTTCCCCATTTGGTTTTTTTTCAATATTCGAATCTTTCAAATTCAGTACTCTGTACCTATGATGCTCTCTACTAATTACGTTTACAGTAACATTTTTTAAACATCACATTACATAATTTTATTTTCACCATTCATTTCTATATTATAAATCTAGTTCATACTTTACTCTCAATACTAAGTTGCTTTGCTTGTGTGTTGGGTTTAACATTATTCCTTGACAAGCTATAAAGTGTGAATAATTTCGCGTACTAAAATGTATTTAGTCATAATGTTGGATGATAAGAAACGGAGCTAAAAAGCGGGTAATAGTGTACATTTAAAGGGTCGGTCAAATTCATAGATAATTCCATGAGCAGGTTGTAAAATTACTTTTATTGATGGGGAGATAGATCCTAATCAGCTAGGGATTGTTTTGAATAGCAATATTTTGTTTTATTGGGGGCTGAATTGGAAAAAGTATATAAAGATTATTCAAATTAAAATTGAGATTGACTAATAAAATAACTTTAATGCTATTGAATAACTCTCACTTCGAATCGATATGTGGGAAAAATTATTATTCAGATTATTATGTTGTAATATTGTTAGAGTTTAAAATAACTTGTGTCAGGTCAAATAGTAATTGATTCTCTAATAACTTTTATTGAACTAAAAACAAACCAAGCACTGACTATAACTCCACTTGATGGTTGTGAAAAACCATTTAGAACTGTGTTTTATTTGGTAATTCTTTTAATAGATCAACAAAAACTATAAGCTAGCCTTCTCGAATTATTGTGTTCACTATTAAATTCACTGATCATGCTTCATTTCCATCACAGGAGCAAATTATTGTCAGAAACTTTAAACTTGGTTACAATCTCAAAATAAATTTAATGTTTATATTTAAAATAAATTTAAATGTCAACTCCTAATAGATATCCAAAGTATTATAGTACTGCAGTCAAAACTTTGTGAAATAAAACTCATTCGAATAAACCTTTTGATATTAAATTATGGCTGTGATAAATAAAATAAAAATGAACTAGGTCGATCACTTACAGTTAATCTTGAAGCGTACAGTTCTAATACCTTCGTAACGGATACTACCAGTTATAATTAACTCATTAATCTATTATCATAATTCACCCATGTAATCAGCTCAACCACCCAGAGAGTGAATGTAATATTGAAACTCTCCAACCATGATGTCGTGGCGTCCAGATTTCATGTATTTGTACAGTATTTTGATCAACTATTGTTTGAAAGTAACAGTTAGTTCACTTGATTCGTGAATTAGGCATCGTGTATGGTATATAATAATTTGAATGACTGATTGCGTACATTTCACCACGGCGTAATCAACTACTAGAATTGTGACTCATAAATATGATAGATGATTCAACTTCTTTGGACTTTCATGTAGCTTAAACTGCGTTACTTCCAAATTCCCTCCGACAAAGAATAACCTTCTATTATTAAGATTAAGACAAAGACGAATTTATACTTTCTTGTACCTTTTAAGTATAACAATATTTTTTCAAATCAATTTATTTTCGATCTCAATGTTAGTTCATCAACTAAGCTATTAGTCATTCAATAAATTGAATTATTACTTCATGTAATTCCTCAATTTTTCCAAAGATATTTTGTATTTTATATGCTTCACTTGCTTCATATAGGACCTTGCAAATCTGAATTTTCTATCTCACTACTAACTAGTAGACTAACCAATACGATACTATATACCGGATAAAACAAGGTATTAGACCATGTTATATAGATGTTAAGAAATTTTATTCAGTTCTATTTCATAGAATATTTCAAGCTAACATGTTCAAGAAGTCATTTGTTTTCAGAGAAAGAGTTTGATTCATTTTATATCATTTGATGTGAAAATCATGACTATTTCCTGTAATTATTAATTCCTTCCAAAGTGACTCTCAAAACTTCTCCTCTATCAAATGAAATGCAACTCGTTACCTTGAAATGTGCTAGTAGAATCACCTTTCAGCAGTAGATTATGTCCATGAAACAAATAAATCCGTACTTGGAAAACAGAAGAGGAAATTTTTGTTGTGGTTGAAAGGAAAACAATCGTTGAACTAACTCACTGTATTTTATTGAGTCTATATTAAACATAAAAATAATAAACTATTCAACTCCATCTCCAAATTATAATAATAAATAGTCAATTTGGAGAGGCCGGGTAGTGGTGGTTTACTTTAATATTAAGTTGAAAAATGTTTTTATAAAGATTGATTATTGTAGATTAACTGTCCAGATGCGTTACTATTGAATTTTAGAGTTTAATTATGATTTTTGTAGATTTAGATTAGTTGAATAAGATTTATTTGTTTTTATTGAATGATAGCCTATCATGTATTATGTGTGATTCTAAAATAAAATATATATATAAAAGTAAGAGCAACTTGTGTTTCTGGTGCATGAAACTGTTTTACTCCCTTTTTACGTTAATGAAAATTTTTTTTAGTTTTCGAAGATATACATTAACAACTTGACTGACGACTGCTATGACAAGATACCAGTTAGATACAGTACTCATGAAGTACAATTAATAGAAATGAGTATCCGAATTGAATTACTTACATTACAGCACATAATGTGGGAGTAGAAGCTCTTTTCTTTCATTTGCTACTCATATGCCCGGTTGCACAAAAGTCTGCTAAATTTCAACACGAATTAAACTCCAAGAGAACTAATCAGAGATGCTATCTTTTCAAAGAAGCCTGATATTGGATCTCGTTGCATATAATCAGCGTTAAAATTTTACAGACCTTTGTACAACCATGCATCAGCATTGCTTCAAGTTGAAATAATCATGTTTTAATTGATCATTCACATAAATTGAGAATATGAGTGGTGATTTTGTAGTAAATCTGTATAATGTTAATGTGGTATCTGTGTTCAAGGTACAATGGACCTATCAAAGTATCTGTTCTCTGTTAGTGATATAGTAAGAGAAAAGGTTTGGAATGTACCTGTAAACTACAACAACAGTTTTCTCTATAGATCAATATTTTTTTCCTACAGTTACGTTGAAAAGTGAGCATTCCTGCACTGATTACAGAACGCAAAGAATCACTTTTCCGCTCTAGTGCGCAAAGTAATACTTTGCGCACTCTTAATACTAAGGCCCGGTTGCACAGCAGCCGGTTACATTTTTAGAAATTAAGATTTATTCAAATTTTCAAATTAATTGAATTAATTTAATTTTTAATTTGAATGAATTATCGATTATTAATTTTCAATTGGATTATCAAGTTTAAAATAAATTAAAGTTGTTATTAATTTATACAAACATTTGATGGATTTCAGCCATCATTTTACCCATCATCAACCACTTCTCATATTCAATGGTAACTGTAGGAAAAACTTAATGTGAAATACGTGCGCAAAGTTCGTTTGCTGCACTCAAGAAGCCATTCCGCCCTCGCCTACGGCTCGGGCGTAAACGTTTCTTTCGGTGCAGCAAACTGTCACTTTGCGCACTAGTTGCACAAATAACTATTGTGTAGTTGAGAAGTTGATATTGTGGTAATTATTCATACCGTATTAAATAAAAAGACTAAGAAATTGTCAAAAACCACAGATTTTATTGAAAGTTAGAAAGGCCGGTTTCGGTTGTTACACCATTGTCAATGTCAAAATGATAAACTCAGTTTTAGCTTATCGTCAGAGATTGAAAAAAGTGTTTCGGTTGTTACACCATTGTTAATTTCGAACTGATAAACTGAGTTTTAGTTTATCAAAGATTGAAATGGCTTAACAACAGAAACCGGTCATTCTAACTTTCAATAAAATCTGTGGTTTTTGACATTTTTTTAGTAGTTTTATTTAAAACTGAGTTTTAGTTTATCAAAGATTGAAATGGCTTAAGAACAGAAACCGGCCATTCTAACTTTCAATAAAATCTGTGGTTTTTGACATTTTTTTAGTAGTTTCATTTAAATATTCTTCGTGATATAGGCCTATTGTCAAATGCATTGGCAAGATCCAAAAACTGATAATTTTAATTTTGTGTCATCAAAATTTCTGCCTATAATAAATTTGGTTGAATTAAAATAACATTCTTTGTCGATTTACCAGGCTGAAAGTAATTTTCAGGATATTTTTAATAACATTATTTTATATTAAAAATTCTTAGTAATTTTTAATTACTGTCCAGTATTTTTGATAATTATGTCTGATGGATTGACAATTTTTGGAAAATATACATTTAAGAAAACATTTATTACATATTGATAGTCCAAAATAATGTGCAATTAAGTTAATTCAACCTCAATAAAGGTTCTTGTATTCTCATGATGAGCAGGGTATTATTTACTACCAATAAGAGTAATAGGGTGTTCTGATAACATAGGAGGGGCGATTTTTGCGGCATTTTAGCCATTTTCTTTTGGAATTTTATTTGCATAACTCTGACCCACACTAACAAAATGTAAATTTAATACACCTGGTTCCAAGTTTAGTGCCATTCGTTCGTTTTCAAGGCTCGTATTACATTAGGCTACCAGTGGATTGCTAGAGAGCAACCATTGGTGGCTGTGTTGGAAGAAAGTTCAGACACCAGGACTAACAGTGATCTGCCACTTCCTACTTCTCTGTCTGATGTACGTCAAGAAGAACCAGCAGTACATGTTGACTTGGACTGATGTGCATCAACATAACACCAGACATCGAGAGCTGATTGATATTCCCTGAGTATGCCTTCAGAGATCACAGGTGTGCTTCAGGAGTTCGGCATTGCGATACTTCAATAGGCTGCCTTCAGGCAAACAGTTGGATTTAAGAGCGTTCGAGAGAGTTTCATCCAAGCACTTGAAAAGCAAGGCATAGGTACTACAGTGCTAGTGAATATATGAGTGATGATTTGTCGGAAATGCTGTCTAGTTAAACATGCCTTATGTATGTTTTTATTTTGTGTATTATATGTTTTTGACGCCATCGATCCCATATTATGGGTAAAGGATGCAGATTTAGGTATAAAGGTACTGGTGGAAGGCTGGCGGCCTAAACGAGACACCTTGGTGAGTAATCAACTGAGAAGACCTTATGGTCGACTGCCAGAAAAAGGTGACTTCAGTGTTAAATAATTGTTGAATAGAAGCGCTATGTCATGTTCATTCATGACAAGGGGACAGGCCGTCCACTGATCATAAATAAGGCCCAAGCAACATTGACACAGCCTATCCAGCTACAACTGGTCAACGGCAACGTAGCAGTAATAAGGTTAATTAATTAGCATTTGAATAATTGCAATACCTCAGTAATATCTATCGTATATTTATTTTAATTACAGATAATTTATGTATATAGTACCTTTAATTAAACTCAATTCCACGTAAAATCTACCAAAAAATAGATACCACTTACATTTACATAACATTCAACCAGTCATCAAAGAATTAGTGGACTGCTACTCTCTATTCGAGCAATTTCAACTTATCAAAATTAGTTCGAATTGATACAGAGTAAGCCTGTCACCCTACTGCTTATTCAAAAGGCAGTAAAATTGATCAATTATTCATCGATAGTGTTTGTCCATCGAACCTTGATATCGATATTGAATATTTCGATAGAATCGGACCAGAAACTTTTATGGCAAACTAGTTAACCAGGCAAAGAATATTGGTGGAAAATCATAGATCGATCTGATAATTCCCAGAAAGTATAGTAGTTAAAATAACTCAAAAGTAGTTGCCTTTCTTTTTTGCAGGAAGTTTCAACTTTCCAAGAAGAAAAGCAAATCGATATATCAATGATAAGATATCGGCAGATTGACCATCAATGTCCAAATTATCGAACATTGTTGTTGGAATATCGATATCACAAAATATCGATTACTGATAACAAACTATTCATCGATCATAACCTAAAACAATAACATTCCACATGTTTTCCAAATAACAGTGTTTTTTTTTAATTATTTCCAATTAGTAAATATGATTCAATTAAGCTATTGATTAAAAATAGTATTCTAAAAAACTCACCCTTTAATTGATGGTCGATGAATGATATTATTCAAGTTCTCTTGCGGTAAGATACCAAGTAATAAAACTAGCCTAATATGAAACAATTCATTATTGAGTAAGTTAATATTAAAACCGTATAGTTTTTAATTGTGGCTGAATTATTTTATTCCAGCAACCTAGTGATATCTAATGAGTTTAACTGCTGGTTGTGAGACATTCAGTTTGGTGTTTTTTTTTACACCATCCAATGAATAATGAATATCTCATTAAACGATTATTGTTGAAGAAGTTAGGAGTAATCTTAACTCTGCTAAATGAAGACAATGATTTCATTATTCTGATGAAAAACATTAATACTTTAGCTGTAATATTTCATATTTTCTGGATATTTTTGTAACTTGGCCTATATTAAAAGTCATGAGTTATTAAACCTTGTTGTGTGTCGGTTGCACAAAAGCAGTTTAAATTTTAACCGTGATTAACTTCACAAGAACCAATTAGAGAAGCCGTCTTTTCTAAAATGCCTTCTTTGACTGTCTCTCGTGAAATTAATTACGGTTAAAATTTGACCGGCTTTTGTGCAACCGGGTCTGAACGTGTAGGTAACCGACAGATTAATCCAAAGTCGTTCAACCTAATTTTTGAAGTCGGACATGTATAACAGATAAGTTTTAATTAATAAGATTTGATAAAGTTATGGGATTTTTTGTAACTGCAGTGTGTGAACACACCTTATCAAACCACTGGTCGACAGTGAGCTTGGTCAGTTATAATGTGTATTTCTTACTAGAGAAACGTGATATTATGCTGAATTCCCACATATCAATGAAAGTGACCGGCATAGTGAAAATATTGATTGGACTAATATTGAAATATTTGATTGGACTGTTTGCACTCAGCAAAACCGATCAAATATGAATAGTCCTATAAGAACTTATGGGAATAATATTCTTACTGTATCGATAAGTTTCACTGTCTCTGATAATCCAGGAAATCCAGCTATCGTTCCCAGCTAGGTACTGTAAAGCTAGCTAGATTTACTCACAACAGTGACAATGAAAACTAAAAATATGATTCCCATAAAATCTAATTATGTTATTCATTTCACTCAGCCTGGCTGAGTGGAAATAGTCTAATTAGATCTAGTGGGAATTATATCTTCACTGTCACTGTTGTGTGCAAATCCAGCTTGAATCGGAATCATAATGGGAGTGTCATGAAAATTTCTCTCGGCTTTTCTAAGTGCTACAGTGCTGAACAAATCTACTTAATCTGCCTCATTGTTTATAATTAATAATTTATGTACTATAATGTGATTGTTCTAGAGAACTGACAGGCTAAGTTTTTCTTATGAAAACGGAGATCTATGAACATTTATAGCACAAAATATAAAATTGTAAACTGTATAAACTAATAGATATTACAATAATATTATTTAAAGAATAAATACATTTTGAATAGAAACACAAATAGCCTATGTTGTCAAATTCTACACTGTTTTATTTGGTACACGACCATGGTTTCGTGACTACACCGGTCACATTTTCAAGTTGACTTTAACATGGTCGGGTAACAAATAAAACAGTGTAGAATTTGACAACATATTTGTGTTTTTATTCAATTATGGAACGGTTCTACAATATTGACAATGACTCAGTCGAAATCCAATTTGTTAAATACATTGTCAACACCCTTTGATATAGTAGCATTCATAGTCAATATTATTGTGAGGTAGATTTTTATCTTCTGACACAGTGATGGGTGAGATTTAGTGCTTTATTTATCTTCTATTGATTTATTTATTTATAATAAAAACCCAAGGATGTAGTCAAATTTTACGAATTCGTTTGAAGAAAAACACAAACATGCTTCAAGATGTCATCTTCAGTGGTGTTTGAACATGTTTCAGTTTTTCACCAAATAAATTCCTGATATTTGACTGCATCCTTGGGTGTATTCTCCGATTAAATTCGTAATATTTGACTGTATATATTTATGTCTACATAAATATGTTTATGTCTTAATTGACAGGACTGTTGAGCAATCCTGGAATCTTGGTTCAATCAACTCATGTTTCGATTAACGAAAGTTGTTTGTTATCTGATCTCAGATAGTGTTTTCACTATTTATCTGCTAGTTGAGTTTGAAATGATGCAATAACAAAAAGTAATTATTCTCTGTGCAAAACTATCCAGTTTCCATTTGATAGCAGTTCTGTTCCTGATAATAGAGAACCTTAATTGGCTATGTTATGTATTTGCTCTCCAATTGATTTCAGTTGTAGTTGTTCTGTGTTCGTGAAAAACCTGCACCAATAATTTTCAACTCTTGAGAATTATTCCCATCTTTTGATAGAAACTTATTCATCTAGCCTACTTAGGGAGATACCATTTTTCTATTTTATTTTTATTCTTCATTCATTTATACAATAAGTACATTATTAAAATGATAGGGAGAGGAGAAATAAGGTAACCTTGTGCTATTCCTCTCCCAAATTTAAATAACACAAAGCCGGAATAGGTTAAGTCTTGTAGTTCTTCAATTCACAACATTTTCAGTCCTCAAATAAATATTTGCCATCTATATTTAATTTATGGATCTCATTTATTATGTACAGTATTTTATCTCTGCTTACAAACTATCATCAATTATTTTAATGGTTATTTTTTCAGCTGAGACCTGTCAGTGAGAAGTCGTTAAAAGGTAAGATATTTTAAAATTTACATTTGCAGTGTCGATTTGTTGAAATTGAATTTTAATTGTTGATAAATGATGGTATATTGATATATTCCAGTTATTATTCATATCAGTACTATTTTTTAAACACACCAATATTTTAATTCATTATAAAAGCAGCGTAACTTGTCATCTACAATTAATTTTAGGCATACAAGGAATGTATTTGAAAGACAATAGACTACCAAGAAATAATTTATTATTTTCAGCAGATGCTAATAATTCTTATTCATCTTTCAATCAGAATTATTATTTTTTGGATGAAAATGATTAATCAGATCGATTTTTAGGCATAATTCGTAAGGATTCCATAATCTCCAGTTAACAATGAATATTTTGCTTTGGATCTGAATTTCTCTTGAGAAGTTTATTTACAAGTAGCTATATTAGTCGAAGCCTCAACACAGCAAGTTATAACGAAGTCCTTTTGCCTCCCCATGCATAGAAATCTGCACCTCGTCTATTGGGTCTAATACTTGGCCAAGAGAGATCTCTGAAACCGTTGGTTCTGAATAGCATTTGCATGAATAAATTCCTGTCTCCATATTGCAGTTTCTTCACACAGCACGTCACAGTGTTTGTTGGAATCAGTGAGTTATCCATCAGGTCATTCGAATCTCCTCCCCACACTTCATTGGTCCAATCCTCATCTACAATACTCCTTTTCATTCTGGAATTGTTCTCAGTTTTGACTTCATCATCTTTGCCATCAGGTCCACTCCGTTTACCGCCCCAACTGGAAAACGCAGGCTTCCTTTTTCCACTGAATCCCGATCTGGAATGTGTGGTGTATAACTCATCAATGCGTTTCCTAATGTTTTTATCATCCTCAATTACATTCTCATCTTCGATACTCTCCAGTGGCTCGAACCGATAGTCTTCATCAGATGACAAATCTGATGAATACTCGTCTTCATATTCATCAGATTCAGACTCACTTCGCTTTTTTCCACCCCAGCTGTAAAATCTAGGCTTCCGCTTTCCAGCTCTTATCGTCATACGTTTTCGTTTCTCTCTGATTGAAGAGTCATTCTTACTACCTTCATCTTCATTGTCATTTTCGCGATCCCTCACATCATAAGATGAAATAATTGTTTTTATAGGGTTGATAACCTGTGGAATTTCAGTAGTTTGATCACTAGTATCAAATTCCAAAGCATTCTGATGTGTATAATTCCCAACGTTTTTTGAATCCTCATCATTACTGCCCTCATTATGCGAATCTAAATCTTCCTCACCTATCAACTGGCTTCGTTTTCCACCCCAACTATTGAATGCTGGTATTCTCTTGCCTCCCCAACTGTTGAAGGCAGCAGCTCTTTTATCTTCATCCAATTTATTCAAACCGTCAGATCTCTTACCTCCCCAGCTACTGAAGGCTGTGTTAGTTCTTTTGCCTCCCCAACTGTTGAAAGCTGCTGCCCGCTTACCTCCCCAACTATTGAAGGCCGGTACCCTCTTGCCTCCCCAACTATTAAATGCTGCAGCTCTCTTATCTTCGCCCGAAATGTAAGATTCTGGTACTCTTTTAAAGTTATCTAATTCTTCAGATCTCTTACCTCCCCAGCTGTTGAAAGCTGCAGCTCTCTTACCTCCCCAGCTGTTGAAAGCTGCATTTCTCTTGCCTCCCCAGCTGTTGAAAGCTGCAGCTCGTTTACCTCCCCAGCTGTTAAATGCTGCAGCTCGTTTATCTTCATCTAAATAATTTAATTCTTCTGCTCTTTTCCCTCCCCAGCTGTTAAAAGCTGCATTCCTCTTACCTCCCCAGCTGTTAAATGCTGCAGCTCGTTTATCCTTATCTAAATCATTCAGTTCCTCAGCTCTCTTACCACCCCAGCTGTTAAAAGCTGCATTCCTCTTACCTCCCCAGCTGTTGAAAGCAGCAGCTCGTTTACCTCCCCAGCTGCTGAATGCTGCATTACGTTTTCCACCCCAACTATTAAATGCTGCAGCTCTTTTCCCATCTATATTGCTCAATGTATCACCTTGCTGATATAATTTATCCATTTCATTGTCTGATTGAGGCTCATATAAAATTTCTTCGAATGGAATATACTTTAGGTAAGATTTTTCCCCAGGTACACTACTGTCAAGAAAGTTTTCATCCCTGGGGACCCAAGTACTGGAGAATGGTATTGAAGGAATCTTCTCTGGTATTGAATGTAGATGGAGTTTACTGGTGTCAATGTCATTCCAATCTTCATTGAGTGAATCCGATGTATCACTGGTGTAGTAGGGAATTGTGACGTAATTGGAGGCATTTGATGGCGCACTCCTCTTGCCTCCCCAACTGGAGAAGGCCGGGCCTCGTTTGCCTCCCCAGCTGGAGAACGCCGGTCTGCGTTTGTAGTCGAAGTAGAAGAGGTCGGAAAGTCGCTGACTGCCCCATGTTGACAGCAGAGGTTGGCGTTTGACAGCACTTTGGGTCCACGGTTGTCGGCTCTTGCAGTCGGCGTCGAGACAGTCCCATCTTGACAGCAGCGGTTGGCGTTTCACAGCACTTTCGGTCCACGGTTGTCGGCTCTTGCAGTCGGGGTCGAGACAGTCGCTCTCGCCTTGCGCTTGCACTTTGCAGCAGGCCAATTGTATTGTCAGAACCAGCCACCACCATATCTTCATCCTGCAACAAAACACGTCCAATTGAAGATGCGATAATACAAATTGCCATTATGTTCATCCTACAACAAAACAGTTTCAATTGAAGATGTGATAATACAGATTGGAAGATTGGCAGAAACATTTCACTGACTCGCTGCCATCTTTGTCTTGCATATGGCTTTTCCTGTGATAATACTGAGATTGGAATAAGTTATTAGCAGAATCATTCCACTGATTTGCTGCTAGCTCTATCTCCTATAGTGAGGTCCACGTTATAATGACAGTATTTGTTCAGCTTTGGAATTGCTATCCTTGTCTATCATTCGACAAAGCCGGTGGTAGTATCCTTTTCTAGGTCCACAACGATACCAATTATGTTTTTGACAGTGTAGAAATATAATTAATCAATGCAGAGAATCAGCATCACTATTCTCCTATATTTATCCACTGTCATTATAACGTGGACCTCACTATAGCTCATTGACTGATCAAGTTTATCTTTTCCAAATAAGTTTTTCAAGTATTGACTCAATTTTGAAAAGTAAACTATTATCGGAAATAGATTATTTTGAACAATATCATATTAATATATTAAGTGAGCAATTTCTATATCTCTATTATTTCTATATTTCTATATATTTATTTATGTCCAACGGATCTTGAAAACGGCTCTAACGATTTTCCCGCTATTCAATTTGATACAATGAAAACTTTTGTTCTACAATTAAAGACTAAGCACAAAGAGTCGATTCAAGGCATGACATTTATTAAAGGTGGCTGTGTCACTATCTTAGAAGAGAAGAATGAGCTGTGGTTTGAGGATATCCAGCAACTTCTTCAAAAATTAGGAGCTTTCTTTGTTTATTATCCTTTTAAATGTCTATCATTCTTGTATGTCGAATAATCAATTTAGGGCGGTGAAATGGTATAGCCCTGGTCACATTTATCATGCAGCTTTCCGATCCCATCACAAATAATCAGTAATGACAACGGCTTGGTATGGTACATGCCACACATACATGTGATCTGTCACACCACCACCCGTCTACCCCATAGAAATATCGGACATGAGTAGGATCGAAACGCTGTAAATGTTAATACTACGGCAATAATATAATTCAGTCCATTTTGATATATTTATTGGCTGTCTGTGATTTTGTAAATATGTATTTAATGTTTTGATTGTTGTTCAATTTTGACTGTTGCAATACTGTGAACGATCTCAAGAGCCTTCTAACATAAAATGATTTTAATATTATTTAAGGCTGTGCAAAGGCTAAAAATAAACTTTCTACTGGTGATATTTTTCAAAGTTTTTCGATTTCTATATCATCAAGGTATCAAAATGAAAAAGTTTTCTCAGGAAAACATTTTTTTCCGATCATTACTTTTTGAGATATGAGAGGCCTAAACTTGACATTTATGGGACAGAACATTTCAAATTCGGTAAGAGATAAATTCATAAGATTTGAAGGATTGATTCTTCATAGTATTGTTGATCTAGTAAAACAAAAATATTCTGAAAATGTCGATTTTTGAGAAAGTTATTCAATTTACTAAAAATGACCAAAAATAACTTTTTGTTGAGATATTTTTGATAAATTGAATAACTTTATCAAAAATTGATATTTTTAGAAAAATTTTTTACTAGATCAACAATACCATGAAGAATTTATTCTCTAATTCTCATGAATTTATCTCTTACCGAATTTGAAATGTTCTGTTCCAAAAATTTAAACTTTAGGCCCTCATATCTCAAAAATTAATGATCGGAAAAAATTTTTCTAGAGAAAACTTTTTCATTTTTATAGCTGGATGATATACAAATCGAAAAACTTTAAAAGATATCACCAGAAGAAAGTTTATTTTTAGCCTTTGCACAGCCCGGGCTTTAATGTGAAATAGCAGGAACCTGTGCTTCGCAAGGAACTATTTTCAAACTTGATAATCTGAAAACTTGACCTAATGAAATCTTGAACAATTGAAAATAGGCCTATAACCATCCTTGGCTAATTAAGAATCTAGCCTATATGCAAAATTTCAAGTTAATTAGTCCAGTAGTTCAGACGTGATGATGCGTCAAACATAATTTTCCTATCCCGTAAGTGTATAAGCCAACTCTTTATTTTATTATAGATATGGTTAACGACTGCAAGAGATAGGAGTGTGGAACAGAATAGTTGTTAAACTATGATAGCGCCAGAAGTGTCTTAAACACAATAGTAGGTACAACATAAACTTTTTGAAAGTGATTTGAAAAAAAATTGAAAAATTGTTAAAACAACAGAACTGAAAGTTGTCAACCTCCATTCTACCTCCATTTAGAGAGGCTTTTGTTTGAGCCGAATGAAATCTTCTATCTTATATATATATATATATATATATATATATATATATATATATATATATATATATATGATTGTCTGTTTGTTCCCTATGACTTATTATTCCATACATGTGGCATAACCACATGAATAACTTTTTCACAAATGTAGGTGAAGAAATGGCGGAGACAATAATAGATTCCTTAAGAAAACCACTAGACCAAATCATATCCCAATATAAACCTGTTACAAGAACTCTACACTCCATCTACTTTCACCCAGTAACTGAAGATGAGCTTCTTGAAGCTATTAGTAGTTTGCGAAATGACAGTGCTCCAGGACTTGATGGAATCAATAATAGAACATTGAAGTCGATAAAAAATGTAATTGTAAAACCATTAATTCACATATTTAATTTAAGTCTGTCAAAAGGAATTTTTCCAAAAGCTATGAAAGAGACATGTGTTAGACCATTACATAAAGGAGGCGACAAAACAAATGCCACCAATTACAGGCCTATTTCACTTATAAGCAATATTTCTAAGATTTTGGAAAAACTGGTAAAGAAACGTCTTGTGAATTACATGGAAAAAAACAACTTACTATCTAGGAATCAATTTGGTTTTCGTGAGGGGAGGAGTACAGAAGATGCGGTATTAGAATTGTCAAATTTTGTCACAGATAAGCTAGAAAATAACAAAAAATGTGCAGCAGTGTTCCTGGACCTAGCAAAAGCTTTTGACACTGTTAATCACAGTTTGCTGCTGAAGAAATTAGAAGCCATGGGAATTAGAGGAGTTCCTCTAGCATGGTTTAGATCATACCTCTGTGACCGGCGTCAAAAAGTCAAAGTTGAAGAACATCTCAGTTCAGAGGGAACGATGAAGTTTGGGATTCCCCAAGGAACAGTTCTTGGGCCAATTCTGTATTTGGCATATGCAAATGAGCTATGTTCAATTAAGATAAGAGGAAGAGTAATAGCTTTTGCTGATGATACGTGTATACTATTTGAAGGAAACACCTGGGAGGAAGTTTTTAATCTGGCACAGGAAGAATTGATCAAAGTCGATAAATGGTTAAGAGAAAATTTGCTTACAGTAAATGAAACAAAAACGAAATTTTTAGCCTTTTCTCTGACAGAACGGACGAGACCACCGGATTCTTCAATAATCCTGCATCACTGTGGAAGCACCAACAACCCGTGTGATTGCCCTTCAATTCAACAAGTCAATGAAATAAAATATTTAGGAACAATAGTGGACAACAAATTCAAATGGGACAAGCACATTAATCTATCAATTACCCGGATCAGGAAGCTTCTCTACAAATTCTATCAACTCCGTAAAATCCTCAACTATGAGACATTAAAAACTGTTTATTTTTCTTTAGTGCAATCAATTTTAAGATACGTCATAATTATCTGGGGAGCTACGAATTTTACACATGTTGAACCTCTCTATAAACTTCAAAAACGAATACTAAAAATAATAGGCTTCAAGGAGAATCAATTCCCCACGAACATTCTTTTCAAGGACAGTAAAGTACTGAGTGTAAGACAACTCTACATCCAGGCTATCATCACGCGAATGAGGAGAAACAACGAACACATAAGACTGGCAGATCATAACCATCAAACAAGGCAGAGAAACACGTATTCAATAGTACCAAGGATGAACACTACATTTGGGCAAAGAAACTACACATATTTGGGACCAGAAATTTTAATAAGGTGGCTCAAAATGATTAATCCATTTTACAGACCTATGTTTTCGAAATTGTCGGCCTAGCAGCTACAGAAGAACGGAAAGATGATCATGATTCAAGATCATATTGAGATAATATGATTTAGCATCTAAATTTACCAGCTGTAATAAAAACGTCACCCTATGATAAATTGTGTAGGCTACTGGTATTACAACGGTAGTTTGGAGTTGAAGTGTAGTTGATTGATACCAGCTGTAGATAATGGTTCCTTAGAAGACCTATACAAATAATTATCACTCCCCTATTATTGAGTAACCGGAAAATGTTGGAAAAAAATTATTCACTTCATGGAAGAGAGTTGTTCATATTGCATTCATTAATGGCAGAATAATTTACAATTTTTTTTTTAATTTAGCTTAGCTTATATTCATCCTTAAATGGAAGATGGAAAGAATATGTAATTCTGTGTGATTCATTGTACATCGCATATTTCCTGGACCATCTATTGACAATCAACAACTATGAAAACATTGGATTCATCTTTGAAACACTGATTTATCCTATCTATTTTTTTTAATTCAACACTTTACTGTTAGATATTACTACCAATTGATTGAGAAGAATATGTTTTGGGAATAATGGATGCTGCATGACTAAGCACATAGGAAGTCCGTATTCAGATGTAAATGAAAATATTGATTGTCAGATAAATTATTTCATGATTCACCAAATAAAGTAAAGTGTGACATGAGATACATTGACTTTTTGGCGGTACAAAGTTGCCAGGTAAGCTAGTTGTAAATAAAGCTTCATTATTAATAGTCAACGCTGAAAAAAGACAGGCTCAATCACCAGGAATACTATAAATTCTATGATGGATCCAAATAAAATTAAACTCGATCAGCTGATTGATGAAATTATTTTAAGCTTTCCAATGATTACAACATATGTTAGAAATTTCATGTGTCAATTATCTCAGTTCCATATGGCATTCACCTTACCATGTTCATAACCTTACTAAATAGGATCCTTTTTCATCCATTGAAACCCTTAGAGGCAAAATATCTCAAAATCCGTTCTTAGTGCGCGTCTAGGATGTTTGAAGAATTTTTGTGCAGAGTTTTAAGTCTGTAGGCGAATTAGTTTGAGCTGTAGTGTGATTTTACATGAACATTTTTTTAAAATGCCCTCTCCTGGACCCCTCTCTGATCCTGGTCGGAATTTTTCTGCATAGATCTAATTTTTTTTCGTAGCTGAACAAAAAAGTTCCTCATGAATTTGCTGTGCAATGAGCGGTTAAAAAGTACAAAATTTTTGGGGGGCCCCAGCTCCCTCAGGGGGGCAAATTTCTGAAAATCCTTTCTTAGTAGATGTTTTGAGGCTATCATAAACAATTGTGCAAAATTTCAAGTTTGTAGGCTCAGTAGTTTGGGCTGTGGTGTGATTTCAGTCTGTCGGGGCTTAGCCTTTTATAGATATAGAGAGAGAAGAAGAAGAGAAGAAGAAGAAGAAGAAGAAGAAGATATCGTGGACCGAGCTTCGCTCTGGAGTACAAAAGCATAAAGAATTTATTACGAAAGAAGAAATTATAATAACATTCATACAGAAATGTTCTATCCTATCACATTAAATTGAGATTAATTCCCAGAGGAATGCAAAAATTTCCCTCACAAAGGTCCGGTTGCACAAAAGCCGGTTAAATTTCAATCCTGATAAATTTCACGTGAACCAAATCAGAGAAGACCATTTTAAAAAGATGGATCTACTGGAATTAATCAGGATTGAAAATAACACGGCTTTTTTGCAACCGGCACTAAGTACCTGATTGAATGATTACAAAAGTTCAACAGCTGAGTCATAATTTTGACACAGTCCCACACACATAACTCGCTCACTCACTTCCATCATCAACAGACGACAAAATAATTATTATCAGCTGTTTTTCCAAGGATGAATAATAATTATCTTTTTAATGTCCTTTAGCGAGTTTTCCCAGGGATGAGACCTAGTGCAATCGAATTTTAATTTTATAAACCTACTATGTTCTGAATTTCGTGAGAATCGTTAGAGCTGTTTTCGAGATCCGGTGAAATACAAACATATAAACATCTAAACATCCAAACATCTAAACATATAAACAGAAGTTGCTCGTTTAATAGTATAGGATAGAGCATTAGACCAGAAACAATATTCTCGTGAAAAGTTACAGTACATTTCAAATCAAATCAAATCATTTATTTTCTCCATTTAAAAAAAACAAAAACAATCACAAATAAAGAGCGAATCAAAAAATTATGAATAATAAATTTAAACAAAATACAAGTGTTAACTTAAAAATAAGAAAATAATAATACAAAATCATAAATATCTCTTTACATATGTAAATATAATTTACTTATTATATATGGCATCACCAGCAAAAGAATAAACTTTGCCCGCTGGTGATTTACAAAGAAATTTGTGGTCTAGTGTGTACTGTTTTTCAAATATGGAATTTTAAGAGGTCCATTTAACTCTTAAATTGTAGGAGATTATAGATTTCATGGTTGAGTGGTAGAGAAGACTCCATTCCTCCGCCTTTTCCCCGTCTGAAAAAGAATTAGGCCTATTTCATGCCAATTCCCACAGAGGAATTTCGCTGATTATCATTATTTAAATTTTTAACTTTTCAAGAAATTTGAATCATTACACCTCCTGTAATTAAATAACTGGGGAAACCATACTTCGAAGATATTGTGTTGCCATCAAATCATCTCAGCTTTGTACGTAATTTGAAAGATCGATTTGACATTGGAAGTTGTGAACTCAAAGCAAGCTGAAATTGTTACCGACTGCAGACATCTCCCGATTAATTTCGATGTTGGTGGCCATATTGTTTGCAGCCAGTGTCTTTACTCAACACAACTCAAGTCTGCCGAAGCTATAATATTGCCTTAGTGGTTTAATTATGAGCTGTGCAAGTGTACTCGATGGTTGCAGACCTCAGAAGGCTTTTGATCTTGGATTATTACCATTACCACGTAATTCGTTCAATTAGATCAAGGTTGAGCTTCAAAGGTATGTTCAAATTTCTGAAGGTAATCATTTCATAAATTACAGAAAAGTTGTAAGTATTCTTGCATAATATATTCTTCATACTTAAGGTTAACAAGATATCTTTGTTTGAAAAAGTTCAAAAATTTTCAAGATATTTATCGTAAACTCTAACAATTACAACATAATAATGTGAATCATAATTTTTCCCACATATCGATTCGAAGTGAGAGTTATTCAATAGTATTCAAGTTATTTTATTAGTCAATCTCAATTTTAATTTGAATAATCTTTATATACTTTTTCCAATTCAGCCCCCAATTAAACAAAATATTGCTATTCAAAACAATCCCTAGCTGATTAGGATCTCACCATCAATAAAAGTAATAATTTCTCATAATATTCACCAATTCTGTATTCAATTGAATTTATTTTTTACAAAACATTTCCTACAGATTAAACATCAATAAATGTACTAGCTACGAGTAGATTATATCAGAGACAAACAAATAAGTTATCTAATATCTTACGCTTATCCTTTCTCTATGATTATATCTATACTAAAGCTATTTCCCAAAATAATGCATTCCCAAATAATACTGTTTCCCAAATAATTTTTTGTGAGAAAATATTAATTCCCATTATTTCCCAAATAATACTGCATGAACCTGACGACTATATAGACTATATGTCTATATATGACTATATAGACTATCAGTCCAACATTATTGTCATTGAACTAGCCTATCTCTATTGACATAAATTCTGTTCAAAATCAGTCTAATTTAGTTTTATATCAGTAGGATTCATTTCATTTTAGCTTAGATAACTTTTCTCTTTATTTTTTGTAAACTGGTATTTGTTTGAGGAGACCCAGAATATGGGCTATCAAAAGCTCCAGTTTATTGTAACAGTGTGGGATGAAGAATGGCGGAGGGAAATGCATTGAGAGAGGTGGGCTGGAATTTTGATATGTGGATATACTGCGCTCAGCCCAGTTTATTTACGGTGTCAAATTTCATGCCGTCGCTTGCAGAAAGGATCATGCAAATTTGAGAGGACAATAACAACATCGGAAATGAAATTCTCCAGATTTGTGGGTGAGAATCAGACAGCGGTAGGGCAAAACAGCTCCCACACCTGGCAACTGTGAACTGTGCAACTCCATCGCATTATTCAGATAAAATATCTTGATGTTTGGAGTAGATTCGGGAGTGTTCTGCCTAAGGGTCTTCGTCCTCACGGTTTCCTTTTGACAGTGTCCTAAAATTCATTTTCGTGATTTTACAACTGGATGTCGGGACTCAAAAACACACAAAATATGTAGTTGAACACAGTTGTAAAGTGTGAGTGAAATTATGATTTCCAAACTTGACAAATATGTATTGTAGTTGTACTAGATTATTCACCAGCAAGTGAAATTACGATTCCCAAATTGAATAAGTATGTAGTTGAACTAAACATTAGTAATTACATTCCGCATTTTTTTCTCTTCATAGGCAGTTCTGTAAAATTGAAGGTTTACAAAAACAATTTCTCGGAACGGTAAGCAGCTAACTCAATCCTAGTTCAGTTATGTAGTTTCACTGTAGGTATATTATACGTTGTATAATGAACTCTAGTGATAAATAAATAAATACCGAGTGACCTGGTTTGCTCAGGTCTGGTGTTAGTTTTCAGGTCGCTCCTGATCAATTTCAGGACCTCTGAAATTAAACACTTGACTTAACGACTGGTTTTAGGTAGCCGGGACCGACGTTTAACGTGTCCTTCCGAAACTATCGAATTGGATTATTCTATTTTATAGAAGTTCTCAATTAGAATGGAAATGCTATGATATTTTACTCCATTTGTTATCAAGGGTATCAAGCGTTATCAACGATCAGTAATCAAAGATCAACGGTTATCAGTCGTTATCAACGACTGCTTTTAGGAAGCCGGGACCGACGATTAACGTGTCCTTCCGAAACTCTATTGAATTGGATTATTCTATTTTATAGAAGTTCTCAATAAGAATGGCAATGCTATGATATTTTACTCAATTTGTTATCAAGGGTTGTTGATAATTTTGACATGAATCGGTAGCTATTTCAATATTGAGGAAAGGTAGGTAAGATTTTCAGATCTGGAACTTTCAACTTTAATTTTATTCTTTCAATTTCTGAGGCTTAACTTTCAAGAGAGTAGTAAATGTTAGGCATGATTGTGAGTCATACCAGAAAGCTTCCTTTAGTTATTTCCAAATTTTATAAACGGACACCTTGAAAATTTTGATTTTTAGTCAGGTAACATTATGGAATTCGAATTGAAAAACAGTACGGATCTCAAAATGTTCAAGTGGGTGTAAAAAAGAACCTGTATTAGGTGTTCACGTCCAACTAAATAATAGTTCCAATTCTGAAGAAAGTGATAGGCGATCGCTTTCGAAGGTGGAATACCAGATACCACCTACATTTAGTGCCATCTCAAATGAATTGAAAATTGAACTCCCCTCTTAAACAATCGCTAAACGAATCGCTCTCTCATTTCCGATCGAGTGTTTTCGTCTGCGAACCGTAATATCCGCTCTATCCCAAGCTTTTTCTCATTTATTTGCTGTGAGGACTGTTCAAGATGCAGCACAGTATCATATCTTATTGTGAACTCTGAAATTCTTTTGAGAAACCAATTTTGAGGGGGAGGATTCGAATGTTAACTGTTGGCTTTCTGAAGCATTCTATTCCTCTGAGGCTAGTTGGGCGATCTGTCAGGAATTCGAAATTAGATTTTGTAATGGACTGTTACCTTGGCACGGACAAGGAAAGATTAGAGGTGATTTCTGGGGGAAAGATCTGTTGCGCCTGTATAACTTTCTTATTCAAATAAAACTGGAAACTTTGAAGCCCCAGTATCACCTGTTGATATGCTGGATAGCATCAGCATGCAAACGACAAGATATTTTTTCAATTCAAACAATTTTATCATTGACATTTTTATTTCAATGACGAATCTTACAACTTATCGGAATCCTGTCCTTCATTACTATTACTCTAAAGGTGCGTACAGACTCTCGCTCTGCTCCGCAACCGAACGTCACTCCAGCAGAGCGATTGATGATCGACCGGCGAGCAAGAGTGGTTCGACCGGGGAACGCGAGAAGATCCAACATCTTCCGTAACGTTCATGATGGGTGCGTGGGTGGAGCGTCTGTGGTTCGATGGTGGTACGAGGGCGGTACGAGGGAGGAGCGTGCTCGGTGCGGGTTGGAAGCGCGAATATGTGTACGCAGCTTTAGATTGGCATTACACCACATGACTCAAATCAAATCTTTATTTGTCCCAAAAACATAATAACAATGACAAAAATGGTTATAAATGAAAAAAGTAAAATACAATATAAAATGAAAAAGAAAAATACCATTAATAGGATTATACATAACTATATTAAAAACGGGAAGTCCCTGCAAGGTTCGAGGAACCTGAGCGCAGAGGCCGAGTGCTCAATGCTTAACAGTAGAAGAAAATAATAATGAGATATTATTAAGAAATAGGGAAGAGACCAGGTGAGTGAGGAAGGGAAGAGAAAGAGCAGAGTGAAGGCATAAGGGAAAGTAAAGAATAGTTGAAAATTGCATAAAAAAACATGACAAGTCTTTATACTAAGCTATGAGGAAATTACATTGCCAAAATTACATTGTTCGAGATTATCCATGTATGAATTTCAATTAGCAGTTTTCTATTAAATTTACTAGTGATAAAATGGTTAGGAATAACATTGATGAACTTTGATACCTGATATAAAAATTGTTTTCTACTAATTGATAAAATAGTATCTGTAATTTGAAAAGTAATAGATGAGGGACGGAGGTTATACGGTGAAACACGCAGGTTAAAAAGATTCATTTGTTTATTTATGTATTTGATTGAATTTTTTATGTATAGCAGCTGCCTGACAGGTAAAACATCTAGCTCACTCAACAGGTACTCACTTGGATAGAGTCTTGGTTTTCCCAATATAGCTCTTATGAGGTGTTTTTGAATTATAAAAAGTTTTCCAAGTGGTTTGAGTATGTTCCACCCGAAATATTTATTCCATATTGCAGAAATGATTGAATGTAGGGAAAATATATGAGTCTTGAGATTTATTTTTTATTACTAACTTGGCTGATATTACGAAATTTAATTATCCAATGTCTGAGTTTGTTACAATATGTACTATTGATGTGAACATCCCAACGTAAATGTTGATCAATCATTACACCCAATTATTTAACATGATGTTCTCTATTGAGCTTTGAGCATGTACAATTTATCCAATCAGGATCATTGCAATTTACATTATGGATTTTACAGAAATCCAAACCTTGCGGCTGGCCTATAGAATTTGGGGAGAAAGACATGAAATTACTTTTTTATGTTCAACTCGAATAAATTAACTGTCTTGTAAAAATGGAAAATCAGTTTCAATAGGAATCAGTTCTATGAAATGAATCCACAGAAAAATTTCTGCAACTGTATTTGATATTGCAGTCACTCGACTATTATGTTGGAAAATACGTTTCTTCATAGAATGTTTCAAGTTTCTATGGTCTACATACTGTATGTCTGCATTCTATATGATATCTTGATGTACCAAAAACCGGATATTAGACTGTAAGACCTCTATTATTAATAGTGAGTAATATGCAGATGACCGCAAAGGGATTCGACCCCCGCAGGTAGGGTTGGAGAGGAAAATGTGGACTCTGAATACATCATCCGGAGCCACCTATCGATTCTTCCTTCTTTCTTCCTCCCCCCACCCCTTTTGTCAGAATATTGTGACCGGCCCGAAGGCCAAAAACCATTTCTCGTTGGAAAACAATCCATGTTAGACAAAGTAAGTCCTATAGGTACCGATCGGGTTGCAGGTCATCCCACGACAATCCCAGATTTTCAGAGAGTGAGTGAGACAGATCTCTTTCAGCAGCTCATGTTGTATTCCTGTCTCTCTCCCTCGCCTGGCGAAACAATAACAGAGACGACCTTTTGCATATGAAATCAAGTAGCAACTTTTCCGCTGGAAATCTATTTAAAAAGCGCAGCAAAGTCCACCCCGAAGCTTTTAACGTTCTTTCTGTACTTTCCTTTTTGTTCGGTGAAAATCATGCAGGTGTCAGTGTACTGACTTAATTCTAAAGCAGATATTATATCCCGATACCTCAAATTCTAACGTAAAAGTTTATAGTAGTGGCTGGAAATGTTGACAATTTTAATGCTTGTTCAAATGAGATTGAAGGAAGAATCTTTTAAAAAAATCGCAATTTATTAAAAAGTTAGTCCAGAGTTTCTAGAAATTTGTAATGAAATTAAAAAGATTGAAGATAACTGAAATCCGTTTGAGAGAAATTAATCTTATTTCAACACGTGTCTACCTATCAACTTGAGATTCACATACAGAGTGGGTGAAAAATCCGAGAACGGCTCAATATCTTATATACAAAGGTAATTTGATGGTGGGTGTGATCGGGGATCCTACTCAAATTGAAAATACTACTTTACTATGACTTTAAATATCTGGTCCGCCATCTTGGATCTGACGTTTTGAATGCAACTTTCTTTTTTTAAATAGGAAGGTTGTCATGCAATACATGATTCCGATACGGAATTTCAAGAAAAATGAATGGCGAAAACCGAATATCGATATCTCAAACCGTTTCGAAGATATTCACATTATTAATCAATACCACTTATTATGTATTATTTCATTTATGATTTGCATGGTATTGATTAGTAATGTGAAAATCTTCGAAACGGTTTGAGATATCGATATTCGGTTTCCGCTATTCATTTATTCTTGAAATTCCGTATCGGAATCATGTATGTCTATTTGCATGACAACCTTACTTTTTAAAAAAATAAAGTTGCATTCAAAATGTCGGATCCAAGATGGCGGACCAGATATTAAAGTCATAGTGAAGTAGTATTTACAATATTTGAGTAGGATCCCCAATCACACCCAGCACCGTCAAATTAACCATGTGTATGAGATATTAAGCCGTTCTCAGATTTTTCACCAACTCTGTAAATCATATCAACAATATCAGACATATACCGAACCCTACTTCTTTTTTTGTTATCCACAACTGGCTCTATAGAAAATAATACAAACTATTTATTTAGATATGATATCAATTATTAAATTTAATTAATAAATTAAATGAAAAATCTTGAATGGATATCTGAATAAATGATAAATTAATTGATAATGTTCTTACTTTATGCCATAACATGACCAAAAACTCGAAACTCACTGATCTAAATAAAATTTTAATGTCATTATTGAGAAGAGGAACTTCTTCTTCTTCTTCTTCTTCTTCTTCTTCTTCTTCTTCTTCTTCTTCTTCTTCTTCTTCTTCTTCTTCTTCTTCTTCTTCTTCTTCTGGTTCCTTCTCCTATCGGAGGTTGGAAATCATCACGGCAATTTTCACTTTATTGATTGCTGCCTTGAATAGTTCCCTTGAGTTGCAGCCATACCATTCTCTTAAATAACGCAGCCAGGATATCCTTCTTCTTCCCACACTCCTCTTTCCCATGATCCTTCCTTGCAATATAAGTCTCAACAGCTCATACTTTTCACCCCTCATTACATGGCCCAAATATTGCAATTTTCTTCTCTTTATAGTCGCAACAACTTCACATTCCTTTGCCATCATTAACATTACATCCCTATTTGTCACTTTTCTTGTCCATGGTATTCTCCACATCCTTCTATAGCACCATATTTTAAATGCCTCGATGTTTTTGAGGTTTGACTTTTTCAAAGTCCATGCTTCCATGCCGTACAGCAATGTAGAAAACATATAACAACGCAGCATGCGTATTCTAAGTTCCAGTTTAATATCTCGGCTACACAGAAATCTTTTCATCCTTATGAACACCTATCGTGCTATTTCCACTTAGAAGAGGAACACATTTTACTAAACAATACATTATTATTAAGGGTTTAATGTTTGTTCTCTAAAGTAGAGTTTTGATTTCAATTTTATGTATATCTGTAAATTGTGAAAAAATAATACTTCAAATCTATAAATGATTACTCTAGCTCTCTCGCTATCAACTACTCAACTGCTCATTATTATTCTAAATAATTCTCTTGCAATCCGCGAACACACTTAGTGAGAATGTGTAAATTACTCTTTTATTTGATGGCGTGTCAAAGTTTGGACAGTAATGTCCATTCTATCTCTAACTACGATCGTTGATACAAAATACGCCCAATTTGAATCATGTGCTGAACTTCAGAATACTACCATTTACGATGTTTCCGTAGTTTAATACTGGTCCACTAAGATCCACCCGTAATCTATTCTGAACAAAATTTATGTAAATTTATGCCCGGTTGAACAAAAAACCGGTTAAATTTTAATCGTGATTAATTTCACAAGAACCAATCAGAGAAGGCCTTTTTGATAAGACGGCTTCTCTGTTTGGTTCTCGTGGAATTAATCACGATTAAAATATAACCGGCTTTTGTGTCACAGGCACTTAGTCTCTATAAATAATGCTAGATAAATCTAGTTGAATCATAGAGTAACAATACAGATAGATTGTTTATACTATGATTGAATAATATAAGATTGTCTTGATCTTCCTTATTCAGCTGATCACTAAGCGCAACTATGCGCACTTTGAAGTCCCTACACTTTGCCATGCAAGCTCTTTCCAATCACAGCCAGACTCCATTTAATTTACCTGCAGCTATGGGATGAGCTAAGTAATCCGATGGTTCGGCTGCCTGCTGGAATGCTGGACACTATCAGTGACAAAGGCTTGGTTTGTGCATTTCATGCTTCAAATTAGTCTGCTTTCATTGGCGGATTTGGGACAGGCAAACAGAACAGAAGGGCTGACTTATAAAAGATATAACCTTATAGCCTTAAATATGAATATTATAAAATAAGTTGTGTAAGATAATTGAGACTTGGGAAAATATCCGAGTTGCCAAATTGTGCGAATTTTAAATCTTTAGCAAGCACATATGACTGGATATATCCTTTATTGATTCATACAATAAGTTAATCATAAAAATGATAGGGAGAGAAAAAATCAGGTAACCTTGTGCTATTCCTCTCCCAAATTTAGATAAGGTTACACATAGTCCAAAATAGGTTGTCTAGTTGTTCACTTCACAAAATTTTCAGTCCTTAATTATTTTCACAAAGTAGATTTTTAAATTTAGATGCTTCAAGACCAAATATAGAAGAAATATTTTACATCATCATTATCACTGGAACAGGAAATATTCACATATTTGAGAAATAATTTTGAAGGACCAAATAAACAAACTTAGCTGCGTTTACACTAAAGTTGTAAACATATTATTCAAATTGATCATGTCTTATGGTCTTGTATGAAAAGATTTAAATTTAGCACAATTTGGCGACAGGATATTTTATCCAATTCTTTACTAATTTTATACACACTAGAAATATTTTTCAATTTCAAATGAAGAATAACTGATAAGGTGAGGCATTGATGTTATTGAAACTTTGAAATCAATGGATACATTTAATTTTTATTTAGAAAATTTTACAGTGAAATTTCTCATTCTATCTTGATCTGTAGCAATGAAATGCCAAATTCCTGATAGTAAAAATTTGAAAGAAGAGTCAGTTGTGATCCAAAAGTATTTTCATTTCTCATCTTGCCAAAAGTTCGAACCCGAATTTTATGCCTGCGAGCTTGCAACGTTTTGTTCTTTTACTAATTCATCCGAAACTTTTTAAATGGATTTGTTCCTCATTGAAGACCACGGGGTTTTGCTCCCGACTATAATTAAGTCATAAATATTATCCGCTTTATAGTTGAGCTTTTTTTGCTTCTTGATTCTTTTGAAAGCATATAAATGGAACGGTTCAAGTCCAAGGAAGAACTATGATTTATGTTCTTCATTCAACAGGAAAATCTTTTGATACCAAACGCTATTGAAACCGAGGCATCTTGGCTCGCATCCTTTTCTTAGATATTTTCCAGTTTTATCATGAAATATATGATTTTGAATTTCTATCAAATATTTTCAAAGAAATTTTTCTTCATCCATATGGGTAGTCTAATGAGCAATGTGCGTACTACGCATTACTCTCATTGAGAGAAAATGCAATGCTCACTTTCCATTGCATCAATCCAATTGGACTATTCATATAATCCCGCATGAGGCATTTTACAATCACAATATCTCCAGCAATTCTGATAGTCCTTCTATCTGAATACAGTGTAATTTAGTTATTGCCGATTCGGCCGTAGCGTCAACACGGATATAACGTCATTTATTTATTGATCCCGCCAAACAATAAGTAATTCACATTGTGAAAACCTCTGATTTATCGTCAGTAAACTATAAGGCTCGGTGCACATTTGCGAAGCTAGCAAGTTGCGTTTTTACGGCCACAGCGATTCCCTGGCGTCAGTGGATACTTGTGCGTATTGACAGCGGGTCATTATCAAGCGACGTGGATTTGTACGCGGCTTGGGCAACTTGGCCATTTATCGTGATAAAAAAGTTCTGATTTCAATTTTTCGAAGTTTCGTGTAAGGCCAACAATTATAAAAGCTATTATACTTGAAATAATTTCTACTCACATGATGAAAATTGGAAATTTGTGAAAGTATAGGACAGTTCTTAGATGAAACTCTGGGAAACAGTTTGAACAAAACAGAATACTGTACATATAGAATGGATTGATATTGAGTAGAACATAACTTTTTTAATTTTGATTATTTTTGAGCCCCGCGCGGCAAACTGACCGCGCTGAATCCGAATCTGGGATCACAATTTTTGCGTTTTTCAGGATTTTGTAGTGGAGAATACAGCGCGGATAGCCCGCTGATTCGTAAAGAAAGTGGCGACTGACTCCAATACCGTGCATCATGGCAAGTAAGAGGAAAGCTTTACCGATTGGGGGAAAAGTGCGTGTGAGCAGGGACGTAAGATAGCAGACGTTTGTCTCGAGTTCGGGTTGGTGAATACCACTGTTCTTTCGATTAAAGAAAACCAAGGAGACAATTTTAAAGGCATTTAATGAAGATTGTAAAAACGTGAAACGCATAAGGTGAAGTGAACGGATAGATATCGATGCTGCTCTGCTAACATGGTTTAGTGCCAATGTTCCTATGAGCGGTTCACTATTAAAGGAGAAAGCGATGGACGGATGTTTGGAGACAATTTTACATTTTCCAACGGCTGGATAGATCGCTTTAAGGCTAGGCATTCAATTTCGTTTGCTAAGATTTGCAGGGAGGCTAAATCAGTTGACTTGAATGTCACCAGTGCTTGGTTCACCGAAACATGGCCAGTTGTGAAAAACCCATACAAAGATGAATACATTTTAACAGCGATGAAACAGGACTGGTTAACAAATTAACTACTGAGAAGATGCTCCAATTTAAAAATGAAATGTGTGTCGGTGGAAAACTATAAGTTGGATTGATTGTTTTGGTTTGTGCCAACATGATGGGTTCAGAAAAACGGAAGCTTCTGGTTGTTGGGGAAAGTACAAAACTTAGATGTTTAAAGAACGTTAAAAAACTTCCAGTTAGTTACGCCGTGAACAAAAAAGCATGAATGACCTCTTCAATTTTCGAAGATGAACTACGGAAAAGAGACAAGGAATTGGCTTCAAAAAAAGGAGAATTCTACTTCTTTTTGATAATTTTAACAAAGTTGAATTTCACAAACATTAATTTAGTTTCTTTCCCTGCCAACTGCATCAGTGTTTTACAACCTATGAACCAAGGCATCATTAGGAGTTTTGAGTGTCACTAACGTAAACAACTCTTGAAAAAAATGATTGTCTGCATGGACACTGCACAGCCAGTTAACGTAACCATCTTGGATGCAATTGAGTACTTAGTGAATGCGTGGAGAGAAGTGACACCTAGGATCATTTCGACTTGCTTTAGAAAAGCAAAACTGGCACCTGCAGTTCCAGATGACGAAGAAGAGAACGATCTGCCGCTCTCAGTGACAGAATCCAAAGTCAGGGCAGTGGACTGTGAATGATAGCTGTTATTAATAAAAACCTTAATTTATTTAAAATTGAATAATGTAGTAGTAAATGAATGAAGGCGGCTGTGGCACTGATGTGGTGGCTGTCGCTGTCATCCACTGCCTTAATGTTATTATAACGTGCACCACAGTCACTGTTACCAACTAAATTTTGATTTTGCTGCACTGGTGCTCCATATAACCTACTAACTATTTTGCGTTGCCATGTTGCAAATCTGGAGTGCAGAAAAAATTTTTCCCGCACTAGAGCGGAAAAGTGATTCTTTGCGTTCTGTAATCAGTGCAGGAATAGCCACTTTTCAAGGTAACTGTAGGAAAAAATATTTTTCTGAGAGGACTTTTCAGAAGAAAATCAAATGATGTTATAACCAAGTTTCACTGTATTTTTCAATTATTCTATTGAACCAAATAGCAAAATTATCTTAGAATTATATGAAATAAAATACATATGGTATTAATTCATTCCACAGTATACACTACCGACTCTCACTTTTATTTTTTTGAAGGACCAACATAAATACCCGATGATTAATAAGCAAGAACAAATTATGATTTGAAGAAGCACTTATTCTGGTGGGGATGATCCGCACATGAGCACTTGTGCGTCGGTAGTGAGACGAAAGATGATGAGAGATGTCAAAACCTCCTATTTGCCAGTTTTCTTACCTCTATTACTCAAAATATCTGGGCACCGAGCTTCGCTCGTTATTTATTTATTGATAAACAGAACTCAATTCTTTAAAATGATTGGGGAAGGACTAACAGGCACAGCCCAAAACTGTTTCTTCCCCGAATTTTTATTTATAAACTATAAATATTCCAAAAAGTAGGTTATGTTCCATTTACTTGAATAAATTTAGGTCAAATTTTTAGTCCAAATATTTGAAAACATACAAGCTCTAATTTAGATTATTTACAAACCAAATTGAATAACAAAATAACACTCACTAATCACTTAGAACTGTAAAATAATGATTAACTTTGAATATTATGATATACCATCTCATGTCAACAAATCAGTTTATTTTGATCGAGTCAAATTAAAATTTCTAGATTTTTCGCGAGATACGGTAAGCTAATTGATTACACAGCTGATCTCCCACACAGGCACACCCCTCTTCTGTTATCGACAGACGACAAAATTATCATCTGTTTTTCCAAGGATGCAATCGAATGTCTATATCATGAACCTACTATGTTCCAAATTTCGTGAAAATCGTTTGAGCCGTTTTCGAGATCCGTTGAACATAAATAACCAGATATAAAAATATATACAGAAATTGCTCGCTTAATATAATAGGATAGCTGTGATTCTTTTTAGTTTATGATTTTATTTACAAAATTTGACACACTAATTTGCTAACGCTCGTTCAATTATCTAAATGATACACAATGAATTTATTTTCGTTAAACTAGGGGAACCTGAAACCCAACATAATCCGATTTTATTTAAGACATGTTTACTTATTATAATATAGGATGCAGTTGCTCGTTCGAACATGATGTGAGTTTGTTAGTTATATAGTATAGAATGTTACATTGCATACTCTCTGGTTATCGTACATGCTATTTTCTACATTTGTGCTCAGTCTTTATTATTTCATTGTTGTAACTTACGAAACTGTGAAACATGACCGGAATCATATGGATTTGAGTGCAACGCTTCAAATTTGTGAGCTCCAAATAGGATTTTATGCTGTGCGCAAATTCCAACCACTTTTTTCTCATACTACCATCCTTTTCTTTCCCATTGTTCCAAACTATAGGTTGTTGAACCTATACTCTTCCATTTATAAATTTCTTCCTCTTACATCACTGTCATGAAACATATTTTCTATTCCGCCTTTGAAAATGATCAAATTCATGAAATCCTGTATTGCTAGAATTCTATCACATTCTGATCAGTATTTCATTGTGCGTATTTTTGGGAATATTTTTATCTAATATAACTTTTGTTATCATTGATGTTTTATGGGACAAGATGTTGTAGTATTTCTTCATAATAGAAAATATAGTGGTATTGAATCAGCAATGTCTTATTCTTTTGATTATCATTGGTGTGTTAGAAGTATTTCACCAAACCCGAGTCTATAGAAGGTTGTGAAAAGTTAATTCAAGTAAATGTTATTTTTTTCCTTGTCATAATTATTGTTTTTAGTCTCTCATTTATTGGTTTTCGTCTCATAATTAATGTTTCACCTGAGTCTTCAAATTTCTTAAATGGTCAAATTTGGGTGATTGGATCTTCATTAATTTACAAATTACATCATTCTGATCAATTTTCCCGATGTTCAAGAGAAATTCACATAAGTTACTTTCGTCTCATAATTAATGTTTCACCTGAGTCTTCAAATTTCTTAAATGGTCAAATTTGGGGGATTTGATCTCCATTCATTTACATAATTCTGATCAGTTTTCCCGAAGTTCAAGAGAAAATCACATAAGTTATTCTACTCAAAAACATTCTGGTTCTCAATTCTCATTTTCATTTCAAGCAGTTAACCATTCTCCGTTATCTAACCTAGTTCTTGTCACCATATTTAATTATGTCTTCATGTACAGAAATAATATCGATTGAAATCAATTCATGTAGAAATTGTATTTCGCATACGTTAAGAGCTACTTAGCTGAGTCAATAGGATTAGTATTTGAATAGTATTTGGAAAATCTAAATTCAAAAGAATGGTTTGTATGAATATTTTTGGACTGAAAATTTTATGGAAATCTAGAAGACATAACCTCATTTTGGACTTTTAATGCTACCTAAATTTGGGAGAGAAATAGTGCAAGGTATTCTTAGTTTTTCTCTCCCGATCTGTGCTCCATTGTAAAAAGAATAAATAAAGAATAAAGAATAATAATAATACTCTTTGCTTACGTCGTGGTAGAAAGGACATTACTGTCCAAAGCTCGCTATGTGATCAAATAAATACGTCATTCTATTTTTTTCAAATTCTTCATTTGACTGATTTATAATCCATTCGTGTAGAAATTGTATTTCGCATACATTATGAGCTACTTAGTTGGATCCACACTCTTGTTTAACATCACATCCACGTTCCACCAACTTCAGTCAGTTTCTCGCCATCATTTGAAAACAGCTTTGCTGTGAAAAGCAAGAGCAATCTAAAGCTCGTTGGCACAGATCTCAAAAGACTCGACGCCTATCAAAGGGCAACAGAGTATCACTGCTTTTCAGTCGCACTCACTGCGTTGAAACAGTCAGACCCCAAACTATCGAACTGAGCGATTAAAATACTGTAATTATCAGATACGAAGAATGGCTAGCTAGTGGAAGTATTGTTAGACAGAGAGGGGAGTGAGAAATGCTTGTTCCCTGATGATCCTGGGTGGTTGAAGGGGAAAATTACTTCACGATTCTGTTGCAAGAGAGAGAAAGGGAGGGAGGAAACCTTCTTCACCCTCGTTTCACCAACTAACTACCTTTGCTCAAACAAGCAATCAAACTTTTCACCTAAGTGTATATAGACTGAAAACTTTTCTACAAAGACATTTCATTTAAAAGCACTTTAAAATAATCAAAAGATTGAAACGGTAGCCCATATCAGATTGCTTTTCGGACGATTTCTCTGTAAAGAAATATTCAGTCATTTCGTTCTTTACTTAGAGATCGGCTTTGTGATAAATTGAACATCTGCCACTCTCCTTTGTCAAAGTCAATATTACTTCAAATTATCGAAGGAAAAAGTTTTATTCCACCTCGTTTTCAATTCCCAGAACAAATGGTTTAGTTTAGCCTAATTATCAGATAATTCAAATTAGAAATCGTTTGTTCATCGTGATTTTTATTTGAACGATTTGCATTCAAGTAATTGGATCTTGTTGAGAAGAAAGGTTTTCAGGGAAAAGTTGAGTTTCTCATTAATATTGAAATATTTTCGAAATGATGTATTTTAATTGACAAAGAGATCTGGGTTTGGGATCTATTGATTATCTTAAGAAATGGTCCGGTTGAAGAAGAAGCTTCTCGTATAAAGGCTTGGGTTTAGTTGAGTGAAAAGTTAGTAGCCCAGCAAAACTTGATTGAAATTAAAGTAAAATACTGTTTTCCTCCACCTACTATCAAAAGTCTCATTTTACACCCTGGAATCGAATACTAAAGTACTACTTTTCCTCCCATGGGACTAAAAATAATTCCCAGCGGGAAAAGTGATCACTTTTACTCCCAAGGGAGTAAAAATAAACCCATAAGATTAACATGGGAAGAAGTCCGACAACGCCGCGATTGAAGAATGAGGAATGTGGCAACACTGTCGTGGTCGGTAGAGGAAAAGTAAAAGAGCTCTATTTCGATCTTTGGAATATTTTAGCTCTAGGAAATAAGTAGCTCTATTTCGATTGTTAGGTTATGTTCAACCGTTGGTGGATATGAAAAAGTACACACCTCTAACGTCATCGGCATCTCTACGAGAGCGTTCATCTAAAGGTACGTTTTCGTTTATGCGAACTTTTTCGCAGTCGACGACGGCAAGCATTGTTGACATTCATATTGTCCAAATTTCAAGTGTGCTAAAACAGCTGATTAAATAACTTTTTCATTATTTGTCTTCATTAATAAAGAAATAAACATTTTCAATAATATCAAAATATTGCCATTTAAAAGTATAAAAAAGTATAAGCTCAACCTGCTCCATTAAAACATAATTTAACATAATCTTTTAAGTTATGTAGACAGATTGAAATCTACCCAATCTGAGATTCTCTCCCTGTCATGGTCGACGACGGCATTTACGCATAAACGAAAACCCACTTTAACAGAGACGACTGAGCGTGTCTGCACAGAAAACAAGATTGCAGGTTATGTTTTTTCTTGGTTACCTACTAAGATCTTCGAAATCCGCTACCGGTATTGTAGAAGTTATTTTCGTTTTTATAAAATGGAAAGTGAGAGTGATGAGGAGTTTGTTCTAACTCCGCCGAACATTCGACACGAAGCTGAAAATGTAACTGAAAATTTGCTTCCGGAAAAATCAAAGGAACTATACATCAAGCGATATGATTTATTCGTTGAATGGTGCAAGAAGAATTGTGGTGGAACAGTAAGAATTTCGTAACAGTAAGAAAACGTAATCCTTGTTTACCTCTCACAACAAGCACAGGTATGTAGCCCAAGTTATTTATGGACCATTTATTCAATGTTGAAAGCAACAATTATTGTGAAACACAACATAGACATCAGTAATTTTACGAAAGTGGGTGCTTTTCTGAAAAAGAAAAATGTAGGCTATCAACCTAAGAAGTCTAAATCATTCACCAAAGAGGAGGTAAATAAATTCCTGTTAAATGCTCCAGATGAACAATACTTATTGAAAAAAGTAGCCTTGATTTTTGGTATTTGTGGAGCTTGCCGAATGGGTGAATTGTGCAATATGACTGTTAGTGACATTGAGGACAAAGATTCAATTCTCATAGTTAATGTACCTGATTCTAAAACCAACAAGGGACGTGTTTTCACTGTGATCAATGGCACACAACGAGACATAGACTACTTATATTATTTCAGAAAGTATTTAAATTTAAGACCAAAGACAACAAAATCACCCCGGCTATTTTTAAGTTTTAAAAATGGGAGATGCTACAATCAAGCCATGGGGAAAAATCCCCTGGGAAAAATACCCATGAGTATTGCACAATACTTACAACTTCCCAATCCTAACTTGTATACTGGACACGCTCTAAGGCGGACTTCAGCTACTTTGCTGGTTAATGCTGGAGGAACAATGACCCAGCTTAAAAGACATGGCGGATGGAAGAGTACTACTGTCGCCGAAGGCTATATTGAAGAATCAATTGGAAATAAAATACAAACAGCAAACAGGATTTTGAACCAAACAACAAGCAACATTGATTTAAATCACACCTCATCTGGGCCTATGCCAGTGGCCACAACACACCAGCTTCAATCCAGTTCCAGCGATGTTGATGAAACTTCAACTAGGCCTATGCCAGTGGCTGCTACGCACCAGTTTCAATCCAGTTCCAGCGATGTTGATGAAACTTCAACTAGGCCTATGCCAGTGGCCACAACACACCAGTTTCAATCCAGTTCCAGCGATGTTGATGAAACTTCAACTAGGCCTATGCCAGTGGCCACAACACACCAGCTTCAATCCAGTTCCAGCGATGTTGATCACACTTCAACTAGGCCTATGCCAGTGGCTGCAACGCACCAGTTTCAATCCAGTTCTGTTCTATCAACCCCGAACACGGTCTTTCAAAATTGTGATGGGTGCACAATAACAATAAACAATTACTATCAGAAGTAGGCTTTTACACTATCAACAATCATCTCTATCAACAATCATCATCTATACTATAAACTATAAACTATCTATATATAATAGTTAATACGCGACATGGAATTTTGTGACTCATAAGGAAACTATAAACTATCAACTATCAACTATCAACTAGCAACTATCAACAAATTATTATCAGAGGTGAGCTAAATTTTGTTTTTAAAAAAATAGTGTGAAAGCGTGAAGATGTAGTAAAATTATTCATTGTTATAGGTATTGGTGTAGGTGGAGGAAAAATGTTGTGTGCATCACGGGACTAAAGTACTTATTCTCCCTCAGGGAAATTGTCGCCCTCGGCTACGCCATCGGGCGACAACAGTTTCCCTCAGGGAGAAAAAGTTGCACTTTAGTCCCTAGATGCACAAATAACTATTAATATCAACAATTCATTATTTCTAACCCCTGTTTTAACGTTTAAACAAACTATCGAAATAACATTACGATGTTATTTGCAGGGGCGAGGCGTAACTTTTTGGCTCAGTCATCTCCAGGAACAATTCAGTTGAAAGTTTGAATGAAAGCTGCTCCCCCTCCCATACTTTAAAGATAATGTTCCATATTTATCGAGAAAGATGACATCTAGTATAAGATAAGCTTACTATTCAAAATCCTAGAGTTTAAAAGTCTAGAACTCAAGCTAAATCTCAAGCTTGGAAACTGGCCCTCAAATTAATTTAAAAAATTGAAATGAAATTCTTTATTCTATATTGATTCATACAAGAAGTACATCATCAAAAATGACAGAGAGAGAAAAATAAGGAAACCTTGTGCTATTCCTCTCCCAAATTTAGATAAGGTTACACATAGTCCGAAATAGGTTAAGTCTTTAGTTGTTCACTTCACTAAATTTTCAGTTCTTAATTATTTTCACAAAGTAGATTTTTAAATTCAGATGCTTCAAAACCAAATATGGAAGAAATAATAATAATTATTATCAATAACAAATTGCAAACAAAATAATATTATTGTATGGTTTGCAACACTGCCGCGGAACAGTGGAATCGCAGAAAATAGCGATGTCTTTGACAGTTTACTCCACCATCGTTTATGGGGAGAGGGAGCGAGTGATGATGCTGAAGAGTGGTGGTAACCAATGCTAAATAGCATTACTGGAATCGCTTATTTTTGAGAATCACATTGAACGGATGGAACTGATGTTGCAGTAGTCTACTTAATTCAAGCTTGGCGCGCTCGCAAAAAAAATGTTTCTCTTTTGGTTTCTTCATCTTTTTGTATTATTGTAAATATTTTCAATTGAATAATATACACATTACATATCATTTTCTGCCCAGTCATCGGCGAATCCAGAGATAACCGGACGCCTCGCCTCTGGTTATTTGACGTTTTGGAATAAAATGGATCGAATAATAGGATTCCTATTATTACTAATACTGTATCATAAAGGTACAGTATCACGTTGTTAGTTTTCCATATGAAATGCTTGACTAAATTTCCATAAGTTTGCTCTCATAGGTTCACACACTGCAAGTGCGTGGGTATACAAGTAGCGTGTAAACAGAACGGACTCGATCAATCATGCCTGCAGAAATGTGTTCTATATGATAAGTTAGCTATTTGTATGATCTGCCGGTGTGAGCATACGTTAAACGTTTTTCCTTCTAATTATGAGAGGAATTCAATCACATTGAAAATCGGTTCACTAATCAGGACGAGATTAAATACGAGGCTCGACTAAACACGGGCAATCGCTGTTTTCCCCAATGAAAACTTCCATTCATCTATCGATATGTAATATCAATTTCATTAGTACCAACTCAAATAAATTATGTCGATTCATTTTATATTATTCCTCCAAGCATTGGACGAGATCAAAAAATAGGTAAGAATTTTACTGATCCTCAACCTTCCAAGGTTACCTTACCCTGAAATAGTGTAAACTTGATCATTTATTATTTTTAAGTTACTTGTTGCAATCTGAAATGTCTTCTGGAAAACTAGAAAAAGATTACAGATCAACAATAAACTGAGCTCACATAAAGTATAAATAATAAAAATAACATCGAGTGACCTGGCTGGCTCAGGTCTGGTGTCAGAGTTCTCAGGTCACAACTGATCAATTTCAGGGCCTCTGACATGACCTAACGACTGCTTTTTAGGCATCCGGGACCGACGGCTTAACGTGTCCATCCGAAACACGGATGTGTTATGTATATAGTAATTCGAGGACTCATTGTCATTATTTGAAATCTTCTGGAAATTGAAGCCCGATAACATCTCATCATATTATTTTGATAAGACTAGTGTCTATCATAAGGTTTCATTGTTTAAATCCAGATTTGTGATCGTAATTTCTTGAAAGTTGCAGCAAAAATAAGTTAGTATCCTCTGGAAGGGAGTGGGTTGGTCTTGCTTGTTGACATTGACTGATAAGATATTACAAAAGGTTTTAGGCTCTTCTCCATGTGACACCTGTAGCTTAAGCTTACAACACTCCATCATGTCTTCTGACAACGCAAAGAAGTTGATCACCACGGCCCATGGCTTCCTACAACCAGCATCATACAGTAGTTACTGTACATTGTTTCGATACTACCCTAAAGTTATTCCAGGTATTCTCTCAGAAACTTCTGTTTTCATTTCAGCATCATTTATTGAAGCATCAATTATTCTTGGTATATGTTTTAATGACTTGAACATCTTACTTAATTTCAATTCCAATTAATGATGTATTTTAATTGACAAAGAGATCTGGGTAAACTTGACAAAAAACTGGTGATCTGGTAAAAAATAATCTTGGTATATGTTTTCATGAAATATACATATAGTTATTTCAGGTATTCTCTCCGAAGCTTCTATTTTCATTCACATCAACTATTCTTGGTAACTGTTTTATGACGTAAGCATCTCAATTAATATTAATTTTCATTTTCCCGAATTAATCTTGATACAAGTTTTAATGAAAATATACTTCATACTAAATATACTACTTTATAATTCCCATCAAATACACCAATAATTTTGTGAAGTATGCTCCATCAATGAGGCTGAGAGTGTTCGTGAGCTACATTCACAAAAAATAGCAGACATCATCCACCCTCTATAATTAATTGATAAACTGATGAAATTTTAATACTAATTCCTGGTACTATTAAAAATTGATTGAATTATTTATTCATTCTAGTACTAATTAAGCTACTCATTCCAAAAAGTCCGTTTACTCACTTCAAACAATTAAATCAATCGAAATCAAATTAATTTCTCTTTACAACACAAACACATTTTAGAATCTCTTATTTAAACGCTGATTTTTCTGTTTTCATTTCAGCATCATTTATTGAAGCATCAATTATTCTTGGTATATGTTTTAATGACTTGAACATCTTACTTAATTTCAATTCCAATTAATGATGTATTTTAATTGACAAAGAGATCTGGGTAAACTTGACAAAAAACTGGTGATCTGGTAAAAAATAATCTTGGTATATGTTTTCATGAAATATACATATAGTTATTTCAGGTATTCTCTCCGAAGCTTCTATTTTCATTCACATCAACTATTCTTGGTAACTGTTTTATGACGTAAGCATCTCAATTAATATTAATTTTCATTTTCCCGAATTAATCTTGATACAAGTTTCAATGAAAATATACTTCATACTAAATATACTACTTTATAATTCCCATCAAATACACCAATAATTTTGTGAAGTATGCTCCATCAATGAGGCTGAGAGTGTTCGTGAGCTACATTCACAAAAAATAGCAGACATCATCCACCCTCTATGATTAATTGATAAACTGATGAAATTTTAATACTAATTCCTGGTACTATTAAAAATTGATTGAATTATTTATTCATTCTAGTACTAATTAAGCTACTCATTCCAAAAAGTCCGTTTACTCACTTCAAACAATTAAATCAATCGAAATCAAATTAATTTCTCTTTACAACACAAACACATTTTAGAATCTCTTATTTAAACGCTGATTTTTAGAAGTACTCAACATTTTGATGATGATATCATTTAGCCTGATTTGATCAATTTCAAGTAGATCATTAAATTTTTCAACACTCAGTAGATTTTGCAGTCTATTGGAATGCCTTCATAGCTGCAGGTTCTCTCCTATTGACAGTGAACGGACTCCATTACTGAATTAGGAAATAAAATAGGCCATTTGTGGAGCGAACATGAGGGTGGAATAGGCCTACTGCATCGTGTTGGACTGCATTCATCCTTTCAGCATGGATACAACTGAAATTCATGGACATTACACAACTTTTTTGTACAGGGAAAAAGAGGGTTTTAGTTTAAGTTTTTCCTTAATGTTGGGCCTCATTTTCATTACATAAGAATATGCTGTAATAAACTTGGTGTTGTGCCTTGTTAACACAACTGCGAATAGCATGTTGGCGGGAGAATTTCTAATCCGTGGTTTTAAATGTTTGAAATCCTTGCCGTTTCCTTTACTCATTTTCATAATATAAGGACATTTTTCACCTCATTCGAGTAATAGATTCGAAAATGTATGAACAGCCTGTTAGACTATAGGCTACTCACATTAGTGCAACTCAAATCATGCGTTTCCAGTCGCGGATACTCCAGTCTCTCGTACCTTACGACTTGAGTCGTTTATCTCTCTCATTTCCATTACTCTATAGTGAGGTCCACGTTATAATGGCAGTGGAGAAAGATAGGAGATAAACGTTGCCGAACCTCTCTCTTGTCAATGCCTTCTATAGATGGTAGCAGATACAGGTTTATTGATGTAAACTGTTCATTGTCGTTTGAAATAATCAATTATATTTTACTAGCAGGTAACCCGTGCTCCGCAAGGGTCTATTTTGAAACTTGACAAACAGAAAACTTGACCGAGTGGAATCGTTAAGAGTTTGGAAATGACGTAGAACCATCCTAGGTTAGTTTAGAATTTACAGTATATGAAAAATTTCAAGTTAATCAGACCTTTAGTTTAGACGTGGTGATGCGTCAAACATAATTTTCCTATCCCGTACGTGTATGAGCCAGTTCTTTCCTTTATTATAGTATAGATAAGTTGATGCCAACTTAATAAAGTGACAGAACTCAAATCTTGATTAGAAACCTTCATCAAGTTGATGCCAACCTGATAAAATTGGATTGGTTATTAATTTCGTTGCAAATTTTAACCATCTATTCCGAAGAGGTAGACTCTCTAGATTCTAGATTATAATTCTATATTAACATTATGGTATGTATTCATGCCCCATGAATGAAATTTGAACATTAATTCTGGAAAATCCAGAAGAAAAATTTTAATTTGGGCTTCGAGGTGCACGAGATTGATATTTTTAGAATCTCTGTGCAAAATTTGGAGATCTAAATCATTCCCGTTTTTCCGGTATGCAATCCACAAGTTGACATGTTTTGATGCGAACAAACACAACCCTACTCTCTCTTATTATATAGATTGAGTAATAAATTATATTTTTAAATAATTTCATAATGAATTTACTTAAGATGGAATGTTTTGTTAATTATCAATTCTCCATTGTTAAAAGACGATCTGGCAACAGAGCAAAGCGAGAAAGAGATAGCGCTATCCACTTTGTTGAATGAAAGACAAGGATATCAATACCATTATTGCTAATCAAACACTGCCATCATAACGTGGACCTCACTATAGTTGCATTGCCAGTAGCCGTACGACTCAATAGAAATTGGTGGTAGGTAATTATCGGATAACTTTTATCAAGAATAAAATCTTGCTCAATGTTTAAGTTGATAATTGTATAATATGGTTAGTTCTAAATACTTTTCCAACAAACTCAATAATTGAACGTGTGCTCGTTTCAAGTATACGCTACTCGACTTCTCATTCATAACCTCAGCACTTCATTGAAAATACTCGATACTCAAGATGCTTGGCGACCAGCGTGTCGAGTCGCCAAGCAACTGAGTCGCAGTCGCGGTGTCGCCGATACTGGAATCGCCTAGTCCGAGTGACAACATTTGGAAAGACATGCGATTCTTGCCGTGAATCAATCTGTGTCTCGAACAGAGAGCATAGAATTCTAGAAAGTCTTAACAGTAGGCCTATAGAGTAGGTGCTACATTAATGTTACAGTATGTCCTAAAAGTGTCTAATTTTGCATTGTATTGGTCTCAAATAGCATCGCGAATTGACTTGTGTTAGTGTGAGGATAGCCTTAGGTTACGGACACAAGAGGCGTTTTTTCAGACGAGTCGGCAAGACAGGACAGAAAGCTCTCCGATTGGCTGATTGGTTTAGCGTATCGAGAATCAGCGAATCGGAGACTTCCTGTCCTGTCGTACTGTGCCGACCTATCTGAGAAAACGCCTTGTGTGTCTGTGGCCTTAGTCTGAAATGAACTACTACAAAGTGCGCCAGAAAAACTTACTTATTTGAAAGATCAATAAAAACAAAAGGACTTAAGTTATTGTTTTAATCTTTTTTTATATGAGAATACAATATCCCAATTTTTTTCATGCATTCTTGAAATGACATCCGATCAATGGCGACCCCCATTGCGCATACACTGATGAAGTCGACTTTTGAAATTTGTAACCACTCGTTGCAGTATATCAATCGGTATGTTGGCAATGGCGTCGCGAACGTTGTTCTTGAGGTGTGCTATGGTCCGTGGTCGATCGACATTAACCAGGGAATTCAAATAACCTCATGAAAAAATCGATGAGCTTCGTCTAATGAGAAAATGACCGCTTCTTCAGGCAGGTTGTCAGTCAGCATATCACATGCATTTGACAGGCAACAAAATCGCGTTCAGTCAATTCTTGAACAACAGCCAATTTAGTATAGGGATGAAATTGAAGGTCTTCATGGAAAATTCGTCGAACAGTGGATTCGGAAATTGACCAGAGCATGATGGCTACTTACTTGAGGAAGGATAAATTTGAAAAATTCCGCCTCTGGATGCGACCCCTCCTGCCCCTCTACACGACCAATTCACCGCGTGGGAATTTTTTCAACTAAGTAAGTTTCTCTGGCGCTCCTTGTACTTCTACCAGCCGAATACAAGTATCTAACCTATTACTACTCACACCAATTGGTGGAAGTAGGTTAAACCATCTTCAGTGGTTTAACCACTTTTCGTAGACCTATTCCATTATGTACGAAAAGAGATATCTTTGTTGGAGCTTGATGAATAATATCCCTCCTTTATGAGCCAGCGAAGTGCCCTAATCGAATTTGATACTCTATTTTTGCTGTCATCTCCGGTTCAAAAGTTATATCGTAAGCTTATTTCAACGGTGGCGCGTTTGATGTTAATTGAATGTTGAAGATTCAATTAGGTATATCCGTGTAAAAGTTGAAGTTTATTGTTCGCCTTACAAAGAGTGATGCCCTGCTAGCCTTTGAAAGTGTCCCGCCTAATTACAGCGCAAGACCATCAGTTTAGTCAATTGCTAATGGAAACCAGGCAAGCAGAATTTTCTACTCCACTTTTATTCTGGATCACCTTCTAAGTAATGCTGCTCTCCGAATTGAACTGAATCTATTCCTGATCCCACCCACCAGTCCAATCAACGAATTTGCTCCTCAATTATTGGATGTCCAATAATCTGCTCGCAATGTCCTTATAATTCATTTCAAACTCTAAAACCATAAGAAAGTTGCTCCAAAGATACTAATAACTCTTTTTTCAATAAACATATTAAAGAAAAATGATTGGAAACTAATTCTTTGAGTCTAGAGAGAATCAAGGTAGATTAAATCTATTCACGATTGAGGTAATTTATTTGATGTAAAGGAGTTGATTGCGAGGGAAATCTTCAAGAATGAATGAATTATGTCACTCCAATGATCCAAAGAAAAATCCACGTGGCTGATTGTTAAATTTGAACTAATCACTTTCAATTTTAATTCTTTGAAGTGAGTGTAGAGAGAATCAAGGTAGATTGAATCCATCCACTATTGAAGTGATTCTGATGTAAGAGTTGATTGTGAGAGAAATTTTCAAGAATGAATGCCACTCCAATTACCCAAAGAAAAATTCACATGTTTGTTAAATTTGAACTCACTTTGACCTTTTTAGAAACGCTCTAATATGCAGCATAGCCATATAAGAAATTGGAAATGACAAGTTGACTTTCATTATAAAAACATCTTCTCTTGCCTGTAGCTTGCACATTGATTTTTTCTAGAAAATACCAAAAAATTTCGTGTAAAAACAAAACGAATTTTCCCGCAAGCATTGATCATTGAAACACGAAAATAAAGCCCACGTTTGGAACTGTTATTTTTCTCCCCGGAATGTTTTTAGGAAGTCCTCCTCTTTTGACATTTCTCTGAACCCGTAACACACGTAGAACTGAAGCTAGAATGTGAAAATGATTATCCCCACAACAGAACACACACATACACACATTTAGAAACGACGTTGCTAAGTAGTCTAGGTGGTTCTAATTGGAGCAGGCTAATTTGCATTTGAAAACAGAAACAAACCCTGGAGGGATTCGAACCTCTATTCTGATATTAAACTCAATGCTGTCATTTAAAAAGGTCTCCAGTTATGGGAGAATGTCTATTACGCAAGAGATAATTAGAATTTGAATTCATATGAAGTCATATTTTTAACAAATATTTTTTCTATCATTGACAGTGACGGTTCTTTGCTTGATGGTGCTTCAACAACCTCGATTTTGCACTGTTGGATGACGATCTGAATTATTGATGGTTTTTCAAAAAAGTAAAAGCCAATAATGAATTTTAGGCTAATGCCATGCCAAACATCAATTATTCGCTATTACTACAAAGAAAGCAATTACAAAGAGGAAACTGTAATTTTTACCCAACAACTAATCCTTCACGGCAGATAAGGCAAGATGCACGGCACTCATGTCATCAACTTCTTACAAAGTCTACAGAAGTGCTTCGACAAAAACGGACACCATGTTACAGATGCTATTTTTCTTACTTAATCAATACTACTACAGTTTATCTTATCAATTCCAGTGTTGATTGGAATTGGATTAACTCGAAAAGAAGAAAGTATAATTACTATATTGGTGAATGCTATTTCACTTCAAAAAGTATCATTTTTTGATGCAGAATATTGCCATGTAGGTGGAACAATTTTAATCAATTAGTTTCAATTGAATAGCCTCATTCAATTGAATAGATTATCAGTTTTATTTCTTTTTTCATATTACAATAGTAAAATTGCAAATGAGCTCGATTTCACTTAAAAAAGAGGTAATATAATTAGTCTGGTTTTAGTCTGGTATTCCACTTATTTATAATGTGAGTATTGTAGAGCATTAATCCCACGTAAATTATCATTGTACTCGGAAACTATTTTATCTAATTTGGATATTTTGGCTCAATAAACATTCAATCAGAAAAGGGAAAAGAGAAAAATTGATTGTATTTCAACTATTTTCAGCCATTTCTGAAATGAGTAGATATGTTTTGGTATAAATTTTGCGTCAATTTATAGTTTATAGGGATGACGATCAATTATTTCTATTGAGAAAGGATTACAGACTTGACTTTTTCACAAAACAGTATCTGACGAAGTGGAGGATGAGTGTGTGAAGGAGAGAGAGTGAGGAGAGGGAGATGAGAGAGAGAGAGAGGAGAGGGAGATGAGAGAGAGAGAGAGAGGTTTGTGTGAGTGAGTTAATGAATGAGTATGTGTGTAACGATGGAATGTGATAAAAAAATTGAAGGACCGAGAGTCAGATGAAACCCCCTCTAAACCAGAGATGAGCTGTGATGCTCGAAAAAAATAAAAATCGTTGTATCATCTTTCTGTACTTGGAATTACTGTATTATTCAAATTGCTGAACAAAATTGAGTGGCTTTTAAATGGAATGTGTTCTATTCATTAACGCTATAGAGAAAATATGATTCGAAATGTAACGTGGGATTTAGGATGCTGTGGATAGATTTTTGTTTGGAAAGAGTGTGAATGAATTTGAAGTACACGAGCGTTAAAGTTGGAACTCCGTGGGAAACACTGGATGTGTGCACTGCTATATATTTTACATTGATGCTTCATCATCTACCGTTTGGCTCTGAGTTTCACACTCCATTCAACTGGTCTAGAACCTTCCACAGGCCTTCCCTGGCGATTAATGTGCCATGCCGCTTATAATCAACATGGAAAGACTTGTTTCATGAATATCCACTTAAAAACTGTTTTTCATCATTGAATGAGCTTGCTCATTTTATACGTGCTTCATAAGCGAGCTTTATTGTTCCAATAGATTAGTAGGCTGACTGAATAATTAGAACACAGGGAGGTATGTTACTCACCGGACCAGTTACATACTAAACGCTCTCTACCAGATTTATCGGCAGTGATCTGTTGGTTTGTTCATATATTATTCCTAGTGTTTTTGGTTATAAAATTTATCGTTTTCGTATGAAATCGATGAATACAATTCAAATTTTATTAGAAATCTTATGTAAACTTCATATAACTAATACTATGATAAGAGGCTCTCATAATAGAGATGCTGTGATTCGAGTTCATTTCCGAACTGAACTGAAAGTGGAAATTGATATTTGAACAAAGAACAAGTGAGCTTCAAAGATATACATGATAACAATTTTTTTTTGTACGGTATCTAGTGCAGCAGAACAACTTAGAAATTGTCTTAGTATGCTGCACACGTCAGGATGGTAGCTGAGTTGAAGTTCAGTCGAAGCTTTCTCGAAGGGCATTCAATAATAACAAATAATTTCGAATAATTACAACAACCTGTTGAAACATCATGTGATTTTTCTACCTCATCAACACCTGGATAGTTAATAGTTCCTCCGAGACAACAGGTCACTGTACTAAAAAGGAATTTAAGAAGTAAAAACAAAGTTGAAGCTATCACTATCTCTTTTCTACTATTGCATTGTTCTTATTGGACCATAGAACGTGTGAAGTGACTGATATTGCTCTCCTTTGCTCTGGAAGAATGTTCAGAGTCTTTTTGCTGTGTTACCAAGTTCAGAATCACCAATTCTCCTCTTCAAGCCTCAACCCACAGTGTTTGGCACAGAATGCGTCTATTTCAGTATCATTGATCACAAATTTCCAATGCTCCATACAAAATTCCAAAACTCTTACCAGTGTTTCGTGAAAAATTATTTTTTTCCAGTTGAAACAAGTGTCGAAATAGCTATTGATAACTATATTGTATTCTTCTTCTATCTTACTAGAGAATTATTCAAAGAAATCGAGAGAATTGTTTATTTGAAAATAGTCCACTGAATTAGTCGAATGAATAAATTATTATAGGATTATGTATCAGTTTGGTGTGATATATGAGGCGAAACATTGTCTTTGAATAAATTGCTAGTTTCGTAGAGTTCAGAATCGATTGATTCATTTTTTTCTGTATTCATGTAATAAAAAGTCCTGAAACCCCTACCCCATCTCCAATCAATCAAAAATATGAAAACAAAACATTCTTGTAGGATGGAAATCAAATCCGACCGAAGCAGTGATGAAAGATATTCGAGTCAACCGGTCTCTCACCAACTCTACAATCACATCTATTCCGAACTAGGGTGAAAAAAATGTCAGATCTTCTCAATCTCATTGTATTTCAACATATTTATCTTTTGTTCACTGTACCCTCATCTATTGTAATTCAACTTATTGTTTTGAAGCAATTAGGAGAGATTCTCATAAATTGCGCACTATTTTTTCAACATGCACTCATATTTAATTCAAATTAACTATACTCGGGAGAAATACATTCAAATTAACTATAATTAAATAAAATGAAAAATTTGAAGTACTTGACTTTAAGACCACTGAGCACAGGTGTACAGGCAGATCCAAAGTTATACAAAATATACTCATATTCAGTTTATATTATAAGATAAGATAAGATAAGATATTATTTGGGCTTAAAGTTGGAACCAATTCGTATTGGCCTATCTGGGAATGCACTTGATTGAAGTTTAAAGTCACGCTCACGCAGTTCCCTAAACGCTGTACCCATAGTGTCAGTGACAACAACCGCCAATCCCTTGGAGCAATTGAGTAACTGACAGCTTGGTTAGCATCCATCAATCGATCTTCTCCTGTGTGTTATGGGTTCATTCAAGTCTTGTGACTCAAGCACGGCTCCACCTCCCCTCCACACAGTGATTTCAGGTTCAGCGTATGTGAAACCTACATTGCCTTACTTATAATGTTGTACTTTTCACATACGTTATCGTCGACCATACAAAGAAACCAACAATTTGACCAGTTTAGCTTGGTCGAATCTGAGTGGCATGAACTTGATTTGTCAAAATGAATTATTCTGGGTAAAGTCTACTGTCTATTACTTGATGGCTTAAAGAGTAATCCATGTCTTAAGATTGTACTTGTTTAGAGTTCCAATGCAGGAGGTTTTCATAATTGACTACATTAGACTAAGAATAGATCAAAGGGGTGGTTTTCCTTCAAAATCTGTAGTAATCAACCTGAAAAGAAAACAATACAAAACACTTTCCCTCTGTGTGGATAGTAGCTGTATGTGATACTAATACTTGTGCAGTTGCATCACAATGTTAATAGTTCCGCGTGTATTTCAGGTTAATCTTAATCTTAATAATTTAATTCCAGGTGGAGTGGTAGAGAGGACTTAAGAGCCCAAACTCCGTCAAGTAAATTATATTTTCATTTTATTTCATGACCAATTTAACATGCAAATAAACCTTCACCTTTAGGATCGTTCACCTTTATTTCAACCTTCTTAATAAAGTGGTTCTCCTCCTATCATAGGAAACCGAACATATTAGGAACCTCCTTTAATATTCTTAGGTATTGATATTCACACAATTCAATGTTTTTTTAAGAAGAAAAATGAAAATAGAATTCAGATTCGAATAGAATAAAATAATTAAGAATAAAATAGATAGAATCCTCTTTCTTTGGAAAGCCTGTGATCTTTTATTTCGTGAGTGTGAAGGATTCTATAGAATCGAGACCAACAGGAAAAGTCTGTGATCTTCATCTCCTTCTGTGTTATTGCAGACTTTCCACTCCTAATATTATGTTTTCAGTCTCTACTATAGTGAGGTCCACGTTATAATGGCAGTGTTTGATTAGCAATGGTATTGCTATCCCTGTCTATCATTCAACAAAGCGGATAGCGCTATCTCTCTTTGCTCTGTTGCCAGATCGTCTTTCAACAATGTAAAATAATTAACAAAATTAATTAACAAAATATTTCATCTTGATCATGTAAATTCATTATGAAATTATTGGAAGATATAATTTCTTACTTAAGAAAATATAATTGATTATTTTGAACAAGAATGAACAGTTAATATTACATCAATAAAGCTGTATCAGCCACCGTCTATAGAAGGCATCGACAAGACGAAGGATCGGCAACATTTTTCTCCACTGCTAGTATAACGTGGACCTTACTATACCTCAAACAGGCTGGAGGTGACAAACCCCAAAGCTTATTTCTCCTAAGCTCCTATAGTAATACATTCGTGGACATCACATAGGCATTTTCATGGACATTACTGCAGCCGCCAGCCAAATTTGGGCTGTTATACTACTTGTGACTATTATCAGTGCAGGTGACCGGCATTATTAGTGCATTGCAGTCCCCGAAATCTGACATACTCCGAGATAGCTTAACACAACCCCCGCACATCTGCCCGATCCACAGTATATATTAATTTGCATGTGATACGGCTCCAGAGAGGCGAATGCATTATATCCACCCAAGTAAACATTTTCTCAAGCGGAAGCATGTCAACAATAGGGCAACGCCAAATAGTCATGAATGTGATAGCACTGCTGTGTCAAACCTATTCAAGATGTTTGTTGGCCGAAATTTATCAGTTCATCTTTAAGGATTGTAAGAAATTAACGTTTTTATTTTGAAATCTTTGATACTACTGTATATTTATCGGAAAAAATATTCACAATTTCCTTGAATTGATCAAAATTACACGAAAAATAAAAAATCGAAATGATTTTCATATGAATGCCAGTTTAAATATTCATTTTGAGTTCATATATTATCATCAAGAGATAACTCTGATTGAGCTTGCTGTGTCTCGTCTAGTCTTTATCTAATGGTTTTTAATACATGTATCCTGGAATAATCCTTAACTTTCTGTCAACCTAATTAAGTTACCAATCCTAAATCTTGTTTGAAAATATTCTTCACTATCTACCAACCTACACCAAAATCAAGGAGGAACTGTTTTCTACTTTTATCTATCTCAATGCATATTCACACCGCTAAGGCTTGGGCCACACGAGCGCACAAAGTGCGTCCGTTGCAACTTACTTTTTGACGTCCGAAATACTTTGTGCGTTGTAGAAATACATAGAAGTGAATTGGTGACAACACACGAGGTACGTGCGTACCAACTACCGGAAGTCGTAACGGACGGTGATTTTTGAACTGCGCAGAAATGCTACAACGCACGTCGAGACATGCAAAAGTTATTAGCTTCGTCTGTTTCAATTGCGTAAAGCCAACTGTCACACCACAGACCACACTCAACGCTCGTCTAGTGTCATTGGCGACGGCCGCAAAAAGTAAGTTGCAACGAATGCACTATGTGCGCTCGTGTGGCCCTAGCCTAAGAGTAGTCGTGTAATATTCTTGCATGGTTTATTTTCATATTTGATACAATATTAAATTCATTCTGTTTATATTCCCACCTCAAGAACAGTGTTTGGGTCTAATTTAATTTTCAACCACTCACATTTATTTACAGATAATGAAAACGTTATAATATATTGTATAAATAGTTTGTCTCGATTTTCAAAACGTTTGCATTGTCTTGGGCGAAATAACTAATTAAATTAGTTTGAAGTTATCCGAACTATTTCCTGGAATGCTGTTTGAATGCAGTATACCATCACAACATTATAATATCCTATCGAGTCAAAGGGGGTTGTTTGTTTCGTTCTACATCTGCTGGACACGTTGTAATTTTACAAGTTTAGTCTAGTGTTATTTCTAATGTTGTTTCTGTTTGTCCTGATGGTACAGATGCAGTGAACTATAGTACTGAATGAAAGCACGTGCGAAATGTTCAGGCTAGATTAATTCACTCATAATTTTGAATAATAGTTCTTGTGAATGAACTATGAATGAACGATGAAATTGAGTGGAGAAAAGTCACTATTTTACAAATTAAATGAGAGAGCATTTATTTATAAGAGTTTCATGAATGGAAACAGGCAAACTTTATAATATCCCTGTGTTTTTGTTAAGGTGATGTTCTGGTAGATATTCATATTGAATAAAAATGACTTGATATTGTCAAACCACTAATTTATTCAAAACAATTATTTGAGATACTAGTTTCTGTTGCCACATCTTTATCAGTCTCTAGTAAACTCACTAGACTCAACTGCCGCTCAAACCTAGTTTTCGTTTTTGGTGCATTCGGGCCTAAAAGCGTGAATATTCAGCAACAGAATATATTATAGTGTGGGTGAGCCCTACGATTGGCCATCAGCTGTTGACCAATGAAGGTTTAACTCTACTGTCATTGGTCGAGGTTAGACATGCCAAGGATTCCAAATAGGGCAATGAGAACTGATAAACAACAACAAATGAAGAGAAACTCAGTAACTAACAAAGCCAAGTAGATACTAGAGTTTATCAGAGATTGACAATGGTGTAACAACCGAAACCGGTCTTTCTAACTATCAATAAAATATGTGGTTTTTGACAATTTCTTAGCCTTTTTATTTAATATGAATAAATACTACTATATCAACTTCTCAACTACACAAAAAGATACTAGAGTAATAGTTCAGTTCCCAGCTTCTTGTTATTTTACTTTTGTATTTGGCTTGGTTTCTCCCTTGATATTAATTTTCTACCTGTGTTTTTGTTGTTGTTTTTGTATTTTCAAATTTACTGGTTATAAAATAGTTTATTTTTCTGTCCTTACTCATTCTTTTCCATGTGGTTTGATTGTTGTTTAACAGTTCTAATGACCATATTTGGAATACTTGGGCGTGTCTTGTCTCGACCAATGACAGTCGAGCTCAACCGTCATTGGTCAACAGCCAATGGCCAACCGTAGGGCTTCGCCCTAACTATGTGTCCTGCTGTTCAATGTTCAAGCTTCAAGTATACTGGAGATTTATAGTGGTATAAAAACCGAAACTATTACCTCAAATTGTTTTGAAAAAAGTAGTGGTTTTGACAGTATACTCGTTTTCATTCAATATGGATATCTACCACAACCACATCATCATGTTTACACAACACAGGAAATGTTGTTGTTTATGTAACATGCGTTACATAAACATTTTGTTCCTGATTCACTCATAAATAAATTTTCTCTCATTAAATTTGTGATTAGTGACTTGTGAATATCATGACTTTTTCATTTAAAATTCTCTACTACATAAGAAAAAATAAAGAATAATTTATTGTAAATTGTATTGATGGCAAATAAAAGGAATTGAATTGAATTGAATTGAATTGAATTTAAGCCTGTAATTTTTGCTAGGAAAGAGAGTCATTGCTGCATAATACCCAATTTTCTGTCATTGCAATTAATTTTTTTCATTGACGTCTCCAGTCTTCACACCTATCATGTGTAACAATAGAACGGAGAATTTTCTGTAAAAAGTCATACTTTCCTATATCTTGGAACACGGGACGTTTCGTTCAGAATGTAGTGCTATGCTATTTGTTGCAGGGGCGTCTGCATCTCATTATCATCATAAACAACTCAATAGATGCATCCAAAATCCCGCTTCTATTTGCAAATGCTTCTACAGTATTACATGCAAACTAATATTTGCTTCAATTCCTGAGGTAAACAAGCGTTTGATCCGTTCGTCTGCCGCTGTAGACTTTGACTTCTTAATCAAATCTCTGTTTTCTCGAAAGTTTTAGGTTCTCCTGTTGCATTTGCTATTACTCACTATTTGCATCATTTTCAATTATATTTCGATTACCCCTAATTCTCAATATTTGAAAATGAAAATATGCTATTATTTGGAAACTCTTAGCATTTTATTTTATTTCATTGTAAGGTAGACTCACTCAGATCGTCATCGGACGGACGGACGGACGTCCGATGACGATATGTGTGCGCCTACTATAATCATTACTTTGGATACAGAGACTAAAGGTAGGCGCACACTGATCGTCATCGGACGGACGGCACGCATCGGACGATCGGATGATTAGATTTGATGCATTTTCAATTGTAGTGCGCATACCTATACGGATGCGGATAGGTATGCGCACTCCAATTGAAAACAATGTATCAAATCTAATAATTTGATCCGTCCGATAACGATCTGTGAGCGTCTACCTTACCCACCCAAATACACAAGTGATAATATCGTAATATCATTTCAAATTTCTTATTGACAATACGACTTCGATATTATCTGATCCGATGTTTGTTTATCAGTGATCTCTTTTCTATGTCTGCAATTTTATTGCAAAATGTGACCACTTTCATAATTTCACAAAATTTATCATTCTATTACCTTGAGGTGCAATTCCTCATCGAAGACCACGATTCTACTACGCGGCTATAGCCGTTTGTCTCCATTTCTTTACAGTGAGGCTGCTCGAGCCGCGTCGTTACAGCCACGACAGCTTTAAGCTTGAACTTTTTTCTATTCTAAGTTGAAATATTTTCAGTTGCCAACTATATGTCCTTCTTGTAAAATCAATAAAGCTAACACTTCTATTAATAATTATCGAGCAGACTATCGAGCGGCCTCATTAAAGACGCGCGGCTAGAGTCGTCGCTAAGTAATTACACTTTCATTTTATTTATTTGCCTCCACTGAGATTTATCTATCCTCCCCCCTGGATCATCAATCAAATGTACAGCATTTCTAAGCATTATCTAAGTAATGTTATTTCTAAGTAAACTTAGAAATAAACTAAGTAAACTTATTTCTAAGTAAGTCCTTATCCTTGAGATTATCATCGTATATATCTTTGTCCTGTGAATTTCTGAATTCATCCTAATTTATCCACATAAGTCAATATTGTGATATTGTATATCGGTTGTTTTCCTACAAATTCCAAGTAACATTTTTTAAAGAAATTATTGGACAAGATGATATAAGTGAAACAAAGCCACATCCTATCAACCCGTCTCTGTCAAATCTGGTTATGTGCTGAATCACCGAGCTGCCATGTCAAGTAATAATAGCTAGAACATTGGTTGGTGAGATGCACCTTCCCACCATTACCAACCCACCACTACTCCCGCCATTTACCACTACTATGTCAATTCATCCGTCAATATATTAAGCAGGTCCCAACAGTACTCTCAGTGTCTACACATGGATCAATTAATTTGTGCCTTTATGTGTTCAATAGGAACATGCAAGATCTAAGTTCCGAAGAGTACATGTACTGTGTTTTAGACTGCTCCTAAATACTTGTGGTTGAAATTCATCTCCTTAAGAAGAAAAGTGTTGCTTCCGTAAAGTTACTGATAACGATTAAACAATACAGTATTAGGAGTTTGAACGATCGGGATAGGCTCGATTTCTAGATGCATGAATTAGTAAAGAATGATATAATAGAATAGTAGAAACTGTTCTGTGAACAGTAGACCTCGCGCAGTTATAAACCGCAGCCTCCTCTTATACTGTCCATCAGAGTAAATCCTGTCTGTATGTCGTGTTGGCGAGATATCGGTGTGAAAACGGCTAATGGCTGTTTGGGTTGGTGTATCAAAAATGCTAACATCAAAAGCGAATCTCCTTCAAGACATACTGGCAACAGGACAGCCCGAGTTCCAAGCAGAGGAAGTTCGAGAGACAATATACTATGTTATGTTTTAGTTATTAATTGTATGCGTTATTGCACACAATCAATAGTTCATTTAATAGTGCATAAAAATTGCATTCAATGAGGCATGCAATTTATAGTCTTCACAGCAGCTGATTTTTTACCAAGTTACATTGAGATATTGAATTGCATGCGTCATGGCATGCAATTTATAATCCACTTGACAGCTGATTTATGATGAATAATTCTATAGTTTGATTTTTATACTAATATGACGTATGAAGGAGGTTCATTTTTCCTTTTATATTATCCTTAAATGCAAAATTTCAAAAAACCTTGTATATACGTCGACGCGCAATTTAAAAAGGAACATACCTGTCAAATTTCATGAAAATCTATTACCGCGTTTCGCCGTAAATGTGCAACATATAAACATTTAAACATTAAGAGAAATGACAAACCGTCGACTTGAATCGCTCGGTCAATAAAATTGATAATCAGTACTACAATAATGACTTGTAAAATTGTGTTATTAAACTATAATAAAAATAATGTCTCTAGATGTTGGACGACAATAAGATAATACAGTTATAATGAATAGCAGACATGAATGATAGGTTCTTCATAGTTATCAAAGGTTCATGAATGATTCGTTCACTATAAATTTAAATTTGTTTAAGATAAATGCTGGGATTCACCAATCTCGATCGAGACATTTGGTCATTTTCGAATCAGGTACAGTTTACAACGAGAGCAATGGAACATATTTTGTGTATGCCGATATCGTTTATTCCAGTGCACACTTGTAAGGGTGCATTTTCGTTTGTGCGTAAACTTTCGCTGCAGACGACGACAAGCATTGTTGACATTCATATTGTGCAAATTTCAAGTGTGCTAAAACAGCTGATCAAATAAATTTTCATTATTTGTGTTTATTATTCAAGAATCAAAACATTTATGATAATATCAACATATTGCCATTTAAAAGTATAAACTCAACCTCCCCCATTAAAACATAATTGAACATAATCGTTCAGCATATTCAGATAAATTGAAATCTACCCAATCTGAGATCCTCAACCTGTCGACGACGGCATTTACGCATAAACGAAAACCCAGCTTAAAACGTACCTGGCTTGATCATATTCAACTATCTTGTCCGATGTACTGTTAAATAGCTTGCAGTTATTTTTTTGTACGAATTTCGAGTGAATAAATTTGATTTGATTTGTCCGAGCTTGGTGAAACCTGACCTAAAAGTTCTAACAACTGGTCAAGTTCTCGAAAACTTCTCTTCATAAACGTAAAAACATAAATTGAGCAGTTTGTACATAGGTTTCGTTTCATTTTACAATTCTTAGATAAGCTGTCGAATGTTGTTGATTGATCCTTGACGAAAGTCAGTGAAATTTCTGTTCAGAATTATTGTTGTTTTCAGAAACGCGAAACTATCCCTACTCTTTTGAAACAGCCCCGAAGCGATCGCTCTGTATCCCTGAAGTACAAAGGTTAACTTCATTTATCCCATTTTTGACAAATGGTGTTGGAAAAGGAAGTGGCAAATGAATTTTTCATGGTGGAATGTTTCCCGCAAACGTGCTCTCTCGCAACTTCCTCAAACTTTCACACAACAATTTCCAACTGCAAGCTCAGCCTCTCCGAGTAATCCCCAACAACTCACTTTAAAGGCATGCATGGTGACTTGGCAACTCAACTTTATAACCTCTGTTAATTTTTTGTAAAAACACGATAAAGAAGTCATAAATCACAGGGCTCATTACAATCGCAGCAAAGTATCGAATAAGTTTCCATTGAATCACGCTTTAAAACAAGAATTTTCTAAATCTCAAGATCAGTCACTCTCCCAATCTCAAGAAACAAAATCATTATGTAGATGTAGATAGTTTACGTGCACTGTAATCAAATTATCGTAGCTTAACTGAAGTGAAAACTGATTCGAGAAAATTTTGAACGAGCTCTGATCTTTCTCTCAATGTATTATGTATTGATTTAGTGTCATCCTTTATTGGTTTTATTTAAATGTGCATTGCCCATCAATTCCTAGATTACAATTTTTTGACAGGCAAAACTATTAATTTAACCTGTGCTTTTTTCACATCCTACTGAAGTTCCTCGCTTCTTCAATTCGGATTCTGGTTTCAAATGTATTACACCTACTACTAAAATAAAAAGCATGTCAATGACAAACATGAAATCATAATAGGATAATCAAATAACTTCCTTTCAATCCTCTAGCTCTAGTACAAACAACTAATATCACTGTTTTATTGGATTATTCTCGTATGAAATTGGAATTCATAAAATAGAATTTTATAAAAAATAATGGATATCAGCTATCCATGCGATATCAAAGCGTGTTTTAATAGTATCATAAAACTTTATTATAATCATGATTTCCAATCAGCTATTAATATTATAACAATATCATTATCATTCCAATATGATAATTGAATATCATGTTTGAAGCATTTCCAATTTTCAAGCCAATTGATATCTTCCCTATGAGGTTTTTCCGATGTAACTTCACGTGAATTAGTTAGAATTACCTTCATGGATAATAGAAAACTCAATCGAAATCACGTCCGCTTTTCCTAGAAAAGCTTAATCTCAATGACAAGTAGGAATTAGAATTTACTTGTGGATGGTTCAACGATCAACATGAGTAATAAGTAAGCTCTGAATTTATTGATTTATGTGAATTTGATGGTAATGTAAGCAATCCAAATTTCGATCATGTTCAATCCGCCTATTATTAGAGTATTTATTTCATTGACAATCACAAATCATAATTATAATATATAATATATATATATATAGTATTCATCATATTAATGATAAATATAATAATAGAGAATTATTAGAAATGTCTGGTTTATCTCATAATGATCATTCTACTGTGAAGTGACAAAATTTTCACAGAAACAACTACACCCTTTGTAACTACGTATTATCATTTGAGTGTTTTGATACCATTAATTTATGTTATGATATCCACATTAACAACTAGAATTGTTATTCCGTTCCGCCCTGTAACTATTCTGTTCTCAGTTATCTGAGTTTCAAGTTAAATCTTTTTAGAGTTCTAGTTTATTAGATAGCGTAGTTCATTAGATTTTCGTGGAAAACATGAAAATGTGAAAAATGTGAAGAGCTCAAATTTGTTTTACAACATTGAATGAAATAGGTTTCTGACGATTAAATTGGTAAATTTATTGTCATCCATTCATATATCCATTGAGAAAAACCTCTCTTTATCTCGTCACAACATTTGATGTTTTTGGAATATCTATCACAGATAGGATCATAAATCACAGGTTTTGGAAGTTTTATCAATGAACTTCCATAATTTACTACTAGAATAATAATTATGAAACACTGAATGAATGTGAATATTTTTTTGGATGTGTGAATTTTGTCTGTGAAAATGATTTCTTCACTCAACCTATGATTTAGTTTATGAAACACTGAATGAATGTGAATATTTTTTTGGATGTGTGAATTTTGTCTGTGAAAATGATTTCTTCACTCAACCTATGATTTAGTTATTGATTTAGTCAACCCTATTTAGTTATTATCCAATGAATTATTCTTCATACTCTTATTGAAAATCATATCTCTGAAAATCAATGAGAATTTAATCGCCCTTATTCACCTCCAATTTCTATAATCACCGCGCCCTGATTTCTATTGACAGTTGAAGAAAGATTTTTGAAGGAATTCTAAAAATATATTGAACCAAGAAAACTCAAGTGATTCGTCTCATACTTCGGTTCTTCTATAAATCATCCTCTGATTTCATCCTCCTTAATAATCCATACACTCTACTTAATAATTTCAAACAACCTATTTTCGAAACATCGTTATTCTTTAAAAAGTATTGGTTTTCAAAAGATGATGATTATTAAAATCGGAGTACCCGATATCCCGTTCACGATCTGCATTGCTAAATAATTTCGATCATCGGAATCCATTATTCATTTTACTCAAGTGTTGTTAGGTTTCTAAAGTTGAAGGTTTTAAAAAGTAGAACGCGACTTTCCTAAAAATCTACTTGTATATCAAAGTAACTTGTTTCAAAATATTTATTTCGTTTGAATGATTTATTTGTGTCATTCGAGTGTATACCTAACAATCAACAATAATAGGTATATTGATTATAGGATTACTGATTATATTATAGCATAATGCTATATTTTCTCTACATTATAACTTGAGTGTCAGGTAGTGAGGGTTTGTCAGGGTATCCCCGTGCTAAAAAATCTGTACCACCTACCTGATATCAGGCAACTAGAATGTAGGCTCTTATCTTTTCTTGTTTAACTTTTCCTGTGGGAAATTTTCGATGTCCTATTGAATGTTCGACAGGAAGGGTGTTGGGGGGTGAGAGTTAGTTCGTCGAGAAGAAGAGACTAACTTGTTGCTGCACTCACCTGTTCAGTAGCAGCGTCGGAGTCCAGTTGAACAGTAATGACGTCGCGACGCTGTCCGCGTGTTATAGACAAGCAGCGCATCTCCTATTGGTGCGCCTGACCTATGTGAGGAGGGGTGGAGATCACCCCTTCCCATTCTCTGTCACCCTCACTCTCCCACACACCTACCCTCGCATCCTCTCACTCGTTCGCCGCCTACAACAGCTAACTGTTAGTAGCTACCCTCTCATCCTGAGCGTCGTTGTTTTGCCGCATTAATTTTTAAGCATGTCCGCTACTTGTTAATTTCGAGCTGCTTGCTCGATTGAGTCGCTTCTCGCTGTCGGCTGTTCAGATCAACACATGCATGAATATGATCATTTTTGAAAGCGCTTTGCAAAAAATTTGTTTCAATTTTCATGCTCGATTCGCCCCACCCCTTGACCCCGATCCGGTTAGAAACACTCATTAAGTCTGTTTCATGTCGTGCAAAGTCAAACACAATTCAAAATTTTCACAATACTGAAAGTTTGCACTAGACGCAGATATGTTGTGGAATGTCTCCATATTTAGTTGAAATGAATACGATATTGTCAGTTCCCCATGTAATGTTATTGTTATTGTCAATAATTGTCAGTTCATTACATGCCGATGTCATTTTCATGATAACAGCGATGTAATATTTATTTCATCTTATTACTGACAGTTGATTACAGAAAATTTAAGTTACTTCTCACACATTAGTCTCGTTGGATTATTTTCTCTATCAATTATTATTGCGTACCAATGTCTCGTGAAAGCTAGATGTTTGTTCTAAGTTCATAATAGAATGTAATATAAATAGAAATAAAAATAAAAATCTCAGTATCCTTTTTGAATTATTTAATCACAACATGTTTCAACATTGATGCCATTTTCAAGTGATATCACAGGGTACTGAGATTTTTATTTTTATTTCTATTTATATTACAAGTAGCCCTATACAGAAAAGAGAGAATGTAATATTTATGTTTGAGTAATATTTTTTTCATTTAAATCATTGCTACAAACTATACTGAAATTTTCTCTTTCAATAGAACGCTTTCGTTACTGTAATTTAGAAAATGAAACTATATTTCCATTCATTGGAATAAGAATTGGTTTTATCTTCATGTCTATACATTTTTCCAGTGCAACTTGTAATTTATTGTCTCTTGTATAATAATTTCAAAGATTGATCAATGCGTCATTACTATTTCCGTTTTATGTAAATTATCCAAATTCATTGACAAGTTTTATTTGTATTTGCCTACCCTCATTATCAAGTATATTTTGTACTTGGTTAATCGCATCATTCCACTCTCCACTCTGCTCATCAGAAATTAATGTATAAATGAAATGAATGAAATATATGCTAGCGAGTGCGATTTGGCTTGTAGTTTATTGATTCATATTAGTCAACTTATCAATAAATTCCAGCTTATTGTAAGCAATTCAAGGTACATGTATTTCCATTCGTATTAGAGCTTGTTCCGTATTACTACAAGCAATATATCTAGGTACCTGCTCAATACTCAACTAAAATGTATGTTCAAAGAGAACGGTTTAACTTCAACACTTTAACCGTATCACCTGTCTCTGAGACTGGTACAAAAATATTGCATTGAATTATTAATACACCTGACTTCCTGTTTGGCTCCCCCCACTCAGTAGCTGTTCAATGAATATCAGAGAACAATTTACTAGTCGTTTCAGGCTGATTAGAAGAGTCATTCCGAACACAGCCTCAGGTTATTACTTACGATACGGTCCATCGTACCGGACGATACGGTAAGTGTTTCATCAATCCTGGTATTCCCGGTCTGTGATACCGGAGAATACGCTCTAAGCAACTTTTTTTAACGGCTCATCATAGAGACCTCCGTTTCATTGATGCAGATTTCAGTGAACAAATCAAGACAAATTACTTAGATTTTCAGAGTTCACATCAAAAGTATAAGAATCTATGAAATTACAAAAACTAATGTTTTACCATGAAATTGAACCTCCGGTCTGAGAGACCGGGTAATGCGGTTGGTGGTTGGAAGAATCATGATACGGTTAAAGTGTTAAACGATTCAAAAATCTTAATCAACCTTGTTGATGATCAGGTCTGATTTGATGTGATTGATTGGTTTATCATAATATTGGTGTCTTGTTTTATAATGGACGTGCGTTTATAAACCTGCTCTTTGTCATGAATATTATAAGGAAATGCACCTTGAACCAGTGTACTGTTTGTGGTATAAATCTATAGATAGAAAAATGAATCTATGTAGGTCTAAATATACAGAATGATTCCTTATTTAAATTTTCTCAATGAGTTCATTGCATCACTACGTTGTAAGTGTAACTTTATGTTTTTGTGACGACAAGCTTTCAAGTTATTTGGCTTAGTTTGTCGACGGCTAAGAAAGCAGTGTGTTGGTGGGTTTGGAGGGTCGGGCGTGAACTTGAAAGGTGAAGATGCTATCAAAGTGTGAAGTGTGGAGCGGTGGAAGAAGGTGAGGAAGAAGTGTTGCTGTAATGAATGATCTCAACGATCCGCGCTGGGAGCCTGAGTGATGGTGGAATTAGAGAAGCCACGCGAATGCACTGTTCAACAAGACAGTGACAAGGCTAGAGGATTTCCACTGTCTTCCATGCTTAATGCATCCTGCGACTTTCCCCCGGATTTTGCAAAAATGTTGAGAGATTACATTACAAAGTGCCACACTCCTGTCATCAAGCTGGCGCTATTTTTGCACATAATATTATTGTGAATAGGGTAATTTGCTTGAACACGAAATGACAAGTTGAGGCTCAGTTACATTTGCTGGAACGCTGAGCTTTTCTGTCTCGGAAATTATTTAGTACTCTTCTTCACTGCTGTCTTATTACAGGAAAAGAATGCTCTCTGAATCTAGGATGAAACAGAATTCATTTATAGCGTTGATATTTCCATATTTTTTCGAGACTAACTAGATTTAGAGAATATCTTAACAGACTCCTTTCACCTGTACCATAGAGAGGATATTTTTACCTCTGTGCTTGTAATCACTCTGACTCTATTCTGTACCTCTGGCAGAATTACTACGACTGACATCTACGTTTAACGCTAATCTAGCTTCATAAGAAAATATGGTTGCATATATAATAATGTGTTACATTCCAGGTTTAAACAAATAGCTGATCAATCTCCATTTAAACTGAGATGGTACATAAGGCAGCGTTCAGTGGTGCGTTAGCAAATAAAAGAGACAGCTATAGTGAGGTCCACGTTATAATGACAGTATTTGATGAACTTTGGTTTTGCTATCCTTGTCTATCATTTGACAAAATCGGTAGTACTATCCTTTTCTAGGTCCACAACGATGCCAATTATGTTTATGACAGTGTAGAAATATAATTAATTAATGCAGAGAATCGGCATCGCTATTCGTCTATCTTCATCCACTTCCATTATAACGTGGACCTCACTATAGCTTCAAGTGATAAATTCTCATTTTTAAATTAACAATTTCTGGAATGAAAATCGGAATTGGTTTCTTAGGTCATAAAAATTTTATAATTTTATTATGTTTATTGGCTGTTTTATTGCTTATCTGCTCAAACATAAACCTACTCTAGCATTATCTTCATGGATATCCACCATATTGAATTTCTTGATAGTTTGCATCAATCAGCTTAATACTTTATTGATGATACAGGATACTCTTTGAAAAATATTCATTCAACAATTTACTCTTTCATTTTTCCCTGCCATAATCTTCATTCCTATACTATCAGTCGATTCATTCTTGTCAATTACAAGGCAATAATGAGAGCTATCCAGTATTCTCTAGCACTGAAATGTACAAATTATTTTGTGTATCCATGATAAAATTCCTTACTTTGCCATCAAGGATGACCTGATGTAGTCCATTCTTATAATAAGAAATGTATGGATAAGAAAATTCCTACAATTGATATACTGTAGCTATTTGTTTCTCTCTTGTTACTTTTGATTGCTTAATAATTGCACTTCATTAAAAGTTCATTCATGTACTGTATTTTATTCTCTTCCCACTTCATTAAAGTCAATAATTTATCAATCTGTTCTGCTTTTCAGCTCCAGGATAGCTTGAAGGAACAAGGAACATTTGGTGAGTTTTGTTTCATAAATTTTGAGTTGTAAGTTACACAAAACGCAAAAGAAAATCTTCAAAACAAATCTTCCCTCATATCTTTAAATATCTCGTAATATTTGATGAAATGTTTGTAACGAAAATTCCCCTTCAGGGAAACATCATATATGACTGTTAAAAGGTAAATTTAACCTAGCTTGAAAAACCGTATGCCAAAAATAACACACTGTTAAAAAATGCCAATTACTTTGCTTCGCCTACGCTCGAAAAATAACACATATTGCATACGTTCAGTACGAGACGTTAACAAAACATTGATCTATTGTCAAATCACAAAGCTAATTGCTGTTACTCTTTACTTGGAAAGGAAAATTTTACCCCCTCCCCCAATATCGATTTCAAAGGCTCTTCTTGAATAACAAAACCACTGTTCATTACTGTAAGAAGTAATAAAGTTGCCCTACGCAATATACAAGTATATGCATATGTTTCATCACCAGGAAATGTGATCTATTGATAGAGCTTCCTCAAATATTTATTTTTTTTATTAGTGGAACTTGTTTGGAATCTGATCGATTCCGTGTATATTACTTTCAAGCTCCCTTTCTGGTTTTATGCGTATTTTAATTGAAAATCATTAATTTTCTATGCCAGAGATTTAGTTTCAAGCTAGGATAAATCACTGAATGAATACACAATGCAGAAGTGGAATTCGCTACTAGGAAAATCAGACTTGTCGTGGAAAGTTCAATATTTTGTATAGTTTTCGTAATATTTCTATTGTGGCTCTGTTATCAATCAACGAAATAATTGACCAGAATTACTCCATGGTATAGTCTTCTCTAAAAGTATTCGCTTATAGCTATATAACAAACGTCTAATGAATAGTATTAGTAATGATAATACAAAACTATATCGAAATAGATCGATAGTTCTGTGATATATCTCAATAATTATGAATTATGTTTTATGGAAAAGTTACTCACAGTACAAGATGGTTCGGAACAACCTAAAGCTTAAGTCCACTCATCTCTCATCATCATCACCCACGTACAAGCCTGGAGCTCATGTAAGCTTCACCATCAGCCAAAAAAATTTATCATTCATGTATGGAAGGCATATGCTTACTGTAATACAACATTTTTTCTTCTGTCGATAAACCGTTAAAATAACTTGTCTATAGAGACTGATCATACGTGCCTCTGTTTTTACTCTAAATAAATTCCATTCTATTAGTTTTCAATTTTCTAGTCCTTTCGTTCGAAAAAAAATATTCTCCAGTCATCGCATCCCACGTTGATTTTCGATCTATTATTTCATTATCGTATTTGGCTCGCACACAAGCGTGCGTGTATTACGTGTATGATCATACATGAAGTGGAATATTTCGCTTTGTGTTCAGATTAAAATCTTGGTGGAATTGAACAAAAAAAATCCAGTTTTTTAACTTGTTTGCCATAGAGAGAATGAAAAATTGCTATCCATTCAACAAAGAAACTCTTTATCTGTTATAAGCTGTAGAGCGGCATGATTCATATTGATATTGTATGTGCGCTCATCACTCTGTCATTTTGACTGATTCGCGTATCATTGAAAGGGTTTGCTTTTCCATCCTACGAATGAATGCTTTACCTATCTCAATTATTCAATTCTTCCTGTCGATTTTTTTCAATTCGATACTTTTCTATTATTCGGAATTCGCTGCATCGATTTGATATCAAATCAAATACTTTTTATTTCCAAAAATAAGAGCTAATAAAAAAAATAAATGTTTTTTCCAAAATAAAATAAAATATACAAATAAATATTGATGTTTATTGTGTAATAGAACATTTCCACATATTCAATCGTAATCTATCATTCATAATCCAGCTATAATAGAAATAACAAAATGAACTAGAGAAGTCTTGGTTCATCTTTTTTAGTAAAAGTGTGAATGAAAACTGCCCGGAAATCACTCGTAGAAATGAAAACATCACTGTGATGAGATGCGACAACTCTGCAAGTAAATCTCCTGAGAATGTTATTTTTATATTCACTCTTCCGATATCAATTCCTATTCTCTGTTCCTCATCTGCTCGCAAGTAAATCAACGTATGGCTTTCGATTATATTATTAACAATGAATAGATATTCTATTGCAGTAACGAATTATTACCTATGATGTATTTGATGTTAAAACTAGTGAGTAGCAGAGAGAAACTGAAGAAAATACACCTGAGAAATTCATATTGTAACATCTTAAATCTGGGTAGATGAAAAGCCCTAACAGAAATAATAATAGGTCTAAAAATAAAGTAATTGGCTAATATCGCCAAGCAGATAATAATCAAGATAAGATAGCATCAGCTTGTTCTGGCTAAATGGTACAAGAACTTAAAAAGGATTTGAAGAAAGTTTACTACTCATAAATATATTATTTATAAAATATTTGAAGATTGAGGTTAGATAGATGTATTCACAGATCGGTGACCTAGAGATCGATCAAACCGAAGAACGTAGAATCTGACCAAAACCCCTTGGCAGAGCTTATATTGCAATCAGACGGTGTGCAATGTGAGAAAACACCCGTCCACGTGGCTAATTATTAGTTAGCATGGAATTAATATTAATGTATATAATATTAACTAGCATGCAAAGAGCATAAATAAAAAACCAAATAAAAATAATTTAATGTATTCAGGAAATAAGAGTTACCAGGCGCATGAATACCTAATAAAATTTGCATGCACCAATAGTAAAACGGCAGTTAATAGGCGGCAACTGTAGGCCGATTCAAAAATATTTATATATATTTATATAATTGTAGTAGATTTCGTGTAAAAATTTGTGTAATCTATGTTATCAATATGGCTCGAATGCAAAGAAATTATTAATCATATAATCTAAGCAATATCTTGGCATTCTTTGTAAGATCTATTTGAATTTAATGGCGGAGGATTGAGATATTTAAATTTTATGCTAATTTGAAAGTCGGAAAGAGGATCTGTAAAACTTGAGAAGGAAGAACCAGCACTCGCCAGCCAGATGCCACCATAAGAGGACCCCAAATATTTTAGAGCGAAGTACCTTATTAATAATTTTGTAAAAATTAAAGTTAAAGTAAATTATTAAATTTCTTAAAAGACTTCGTGATGCTATTGTGAAGCAGAAGTCATTTTTCATTTTAATTAAATTTATAACCCCTTGGAGGAGACGATTCCGGCTACCATATTCCCGGACCACATGGAGTTGGATCGACATCGGCGGCTTACAAGAAGATTTTCGACACGTGAGTGATTTAAATTTGAATTTAGTGATGGGCGCCCTAGTGCTTCGAAATAATCTGATGATCAAAGCTAGCTCGCCGAAAGGGTTATTATAAATTAAGAAATTAATAAGAGTAATACTTGCGCAAGTAAAAATTAGTATTAAAGGTATCTAATTGAAAGAAAAATATATAGATCAATATTTTAGAAATTTCTGTTTAATCAAAGAAGTACGAAATCTAGGCTATTAAAACATATGCATCAATATTCAATTTTTTGCAATACAATTTGCGATAATTTATCATAGTTCTAATTCACTAGATGAATGGCTCTACCTATTCCGTCAGGTGCCGAATCTTGCACCCTGAGATAAAAATATATATTCGATACAAATAAATCTACTAAATACTAGAGATTTTAATATATAAATATATTTGGATTATTAGTGGCTAATTTATCCAGCTGATCTTAGAGCACATATTTATGATTGAATTATCCAAGCCGACAAGTATTAGCAAGTACATGTCACAGCTACATGCCAAAGAATGCATATGATTTCAAGATAAAGGCACATGGTAATGATTCGTGCCATAAATCTAGAATATAAAGTTAGCCTGTGATATTTTTATTGATTTCAATATTGTTCTATTTTTATATTATATTTTTTATCGCTCTATATATATTTTTTGCCTCGACTGATCTTTGCATTATTTATGTAATATATGTGTAAAATTTTCATGGTGTGCAATTCATTTTATATTCCTCATCTCTATAGTATAAGTATCATTTATATATATATATTTATTATTATTGAATTACAAGAGTTATTGGAGAAGCCCATATCTAGGCCTATCAAGATTTTTTAAGACTGAATGCTATTAGAAAAACCACGCCCTATTATATTAAATCTCATGCTTTACCGACTGATGCCAAGCAGGAGGCTAATCGTTATTTTATATAAAGAATAACGTGACAATATTCAACAATATTTTCGAATGAGCAGAGTATCAAGTGAGGTGATGCGATAAGACATGTTTATATTCTTTATGTATATTGTAAACATTTTTAAAACTTTGGTTCTATATTTGCTGAGGCATCCGTTTGAGTTTTTGATAAGTTCGCAAGATGATTCAAAAGCAAGTTCGGGAATCTGGAATTCCTTCGAGTCATTCCTGCGCTTTCGTGTGTTTTGTTTTAAATTCAATGTAATGATAGTTCGGTATTTCGCTATTGATATGTAATCCACCATGGACTCTAATTAAGTAGAGCTCATAAAAGTGTTCTATCAAATCAGTACCAACATTCACTATACTTATATACATCCCCTTCATTGATGTGATAATATTGACGAGTTGATGTGGAAGCAGCTTCTTGTGTACTCACAATATTTTATGCTAACATTATCAGAAGTGTGAAGCTTCTTGTTCATTTGACAACATGCTCAAAAGAATGCTGAACTCCGTAGGAAGCATTATTACCCAAAGGAATTTCTCTAAAAATCCTTACCTCAGGCGCTCTTAGCTTCCACCTGAGTTTTAGCAGAAACAGAATTTTAATGATCCTTTGAAAAATCAAAGTAGTGCAGAGAAAAAATTCTCTCGGCGTGAAATGTTTTTGTACTCAACTCATCTTTTTAAAGAAGCTGATACTTTATTATTCTTTTTAATAGCAGATCCGTATACTTTCAAATAATAATTGTTTGAGAAAACAAAAATAATTTTCGTGTTGAGCATGAAATGGATTCGAGTTGAGTAGAAACTAGTTGATTCAATTAAATCAATTTAATCAGTTTTTTATCAGTTGAATCAATAAAGGATTATTGATTGATTGATTGATTGATTTTTTGGGTAGATACTTCAAGAGTGGAAAAAATGTTATGTCTTCCCAATTCAAGAGAGGTTTGGGTAGCGTTAGGTAATCAAGGGATTATTGCACTTGTGTTTCTGCCCCTTCATGTGTATCAGCACTGTTATTAGATCTGCCTACCGTATGGATTGATTCTAACTCTCTGCCTACAGATATAGCTCCCCGATTGGCTCATAAAAATGATTAAAAATTCAAAGTCGTGAAAATTTGAACGTGGGAGAGGTATGAACTGGACTGAAGGGTTTTAATAACTCACTTCGTCAAATGAGTGATGTTCTTTGTTTCCGTAGGCGAGATTGAATTTTGAATTTACCCAATCATCTTATACGCCTCTCTATCATACGTGTACTTTGAATTGCTTAATCAAAAATGAACAAATTTTGAGATTATTGAGTTGATTCATTAGGAATATTGACATAAGCTATATTACTCACAACTTCTCGTAGGAAAATCATCAGTAATTATTTCGAGATTATCGTTTTTAGTTCGGGGATGAGAAAACTATAGCCTATTATAAATTTGATTCCTTTTTTGATTCCCATCCTACCGTTCTAGAAATGAGATGAAATGAAATAAAAATTTTCTAGAAAACTAGAGGGTTTTGAAATAATTTTCTGCTTTGGAATAGTCTTCCCTTCTTCGTATGAATATTATCTCTTAGTAAACTCTTGGGATGCAAGTATAGCTGAAATTCTCTTATATTTATAATCATTTCGGAGGAAATAGGATAGAAGACTGGATAATATAGGATCTTGAAAGGAAATTTTTTCCTCGTCGTTGTATGAACACATGCTTTATTCAAGATTTCCTCAGTTTCTCAACTAATATTTACAGAGCTAATATTTTGTAGATAGTACCTCGTATATTCTGTAAATATTATCAGAAAGACTTGATTGTGAAAGGTCAAGCATGTAACATCATAAAAGGAGACTTCTCTGTAATACTAAATCTAATTTCGTACTGTTACTTTGTGAAATCAAGCCCAATAGAAGGAAAAACGGATTCTCACTCAGAATTTCATTATAACACTTTGAATCTCTTCACGAACTGCAGATCATGTACAAATATTGTTTGCTAGCTGATGTTATTCTCGTTGGTTGAACACATACTTAATTCAATCCTTTGCTTAAAAGATTCCAACTTCAAACACTTCTCACTCTTTGTTTTCACTCTTCGACAATTTTTAGATTGAATCAAGTAAAAATATAATGAAAAGTACAAAGTAGATGGGTTTCAATAGAAATTAATGATTTTATCCTATTAATTGTGTGAATTTTTGATAAGTTAATGAAAAAGCTATGTTCATCAATTATTATGTTTTGTTTTTATGACTTGTAATAGTGTAATATGTTTTCTATCGGCAAAACTAATTATTTTAAATGAAAAAATACGTTAATTTGTGGTCACTGTAGCTTGTTTAGTGAAAGAATGATTCGATTTCAGTGATTCTTCTACAATGTTAGTTACGTTCGTGTGGAGTTTGGATTAGCCTTATTATATTAGACCAAAACATAATATCTTGAATGAATCATAAATGGCTTGAATACGAAAATGAACTTAACTGAAACATCACTTCATCACTTTAGTTCACGAATCTAAAGTTGATTGTTAATTTCCCTTCACAAAATGCTCTGCTTGCATCCAGATATGAAGGTGAACATTTACATACATTGCTTAGACAGTAGACGACAGTTTAATTGATTAGCTGAGATAAGTAGGTTAGCTGGATACGACAGAAGTCGTAATATAAGCTTTGTGGGAGACTGCCATTACAATAGGGAAGAATGTCAAAATTCCCTGCTAATTAATTTCAGGAAATTACTTTCAGACTACTCTTTGATAGAAAGTCGCCCACTGAAAATCCAATGTGTTAATCAGATTATTACATGCGAAGAAGTTTGTAATGAACAAGTGTGGTGCTCAAATTTCACTCCATTCTCATCCGTGTGCTAAAAACTTATTATTTTGTTATCTATTTATATTTCCTTATCAATTTCACAAGCTTTACGAAAATTTATCAATTTTAAAAAGTTGGAACACTAAAAGAGTCTCAAATAAGATAGCTGGAACGCACTCTCACAAATTATTGATAAGAAGTTGTAATTTCTCTACTATCATAACAAATGGTACTTGAAATGATTGTTGACAGAATGTATAGTAGTAATATTTTGTTTATTTGTCCTCAGATTACAAATAAATAACCCTTTTTATTGCATTCTTATTGTTGAATACACTTCGCAGGGCAATATCATGGAGTCGAGTGGCTGAATTAACAGTCCACGCCTCCAAACCCAAGGAACTCTCTGATTGGTCAATGGGTCGATTAGTCTCCATTTCACCTTCATAGCTCACTACCAATAGGAATCAAGCAGCTTGAGAATGTCATGTGCATGTCACTGACCAATTCGACTGCTCGTTGAATTTGGGACGTGGTGACTCTAATGTTGTTTGTTCTCTTGAATAAGTTCTGCCTTTCTCCGCTGGAATTATATTATTTCTCTTAAATTTTCGAAGTAATAAAACCAGTAAATTCGTTGGAAATACGATAATTTATTATCAAGTTGTATCGTGATATGGTGATCGAGCAATAAGCAATAATTATCAAGTTGTATCGTGGGTGATCAAGCAATCAACATTATAAGCTTGTTTTAGATTTTCAAAATATGTTTTAGGAGAGTAACTTTAAAAATAGAGTCGGGGCGGAAAAATGTTGGACCTAGTGGCGCCAAATTTCCAAATTCGGACCTGTAAATGAACTAGCAATATGTGAATTAAATATCAGTCAATCAGTTCTTCAATATCATTGTTGAGTGCCTTTTCACAAATTGTATTTCAATTCAATATTATTGCAGTAATGTCAATTATAGATGAATCCCGAAATGCAGAAAGGGGACATGTTCCCTTTTCGTCAATCAGTTCTTCAATATTATTGTTGAATGCCTTTTCACAAATTGCATTTCAATTCAATATTATTGCTGTAATGTCAATTATAGATGAATCCCTAAATGCAGAAAGGGGACATGTCCATATTATTACCATTTTCATTTTGTAAGAAAACATCCCTATGATGAAACTAATCACCTTTTTCAAGCTTTTCTTCCTCCAAAACAAAGTTCATTATCTATAGATAGTTTTAGTAAGGATCAGCGAGCGTTGTAAAATTAATTCCTATTGAAAAAATGTCACTCCCGTTAACTCAAATTGATTTGAAAGCTGCTTTCAATTATTATTAACGCGATGAAAATAATATCCTTTGGATCTGGAAACATGTTGAATGGAATATGGTGGAGTTGTCAGCAAACAAATTTGAGCAAACCGATGTCAAATGAGCGTCGGATTCACTCAACAAATGATACTTAGTAGCTTACGTACTTCATTATGTAAACCGACGTACATTCTGTTTGAGCTCTCGGGCTCATCATAACACTAAACTCCGTACGGTACTCAATTTCTCCCGGCCCATTCAAAGGCGTATCGCACTGCTAAAAGCTTCATTCAGCAATGCATTATTCATTTTCTGTGAGATGCAAATCATCAGAATGAAATATTCCACAGAACGATTTGCATGTTGATCATCACTTATTATACATTACTAATTATAAATACGCAAAGGCTAATTGACGATCCACTGCTTTCTGTTATCCCCCTAAATTCTCTGTGCGTTTGAGTTATATTTATTGTAAGAAGGGAGAGTTATTTCAACGAGTTTTCATTTAAAATGTGGGATAACAGAAATTTCCGCTTTTTCTGCCATGTAAACCCTCAGCAGCGTCCGTTTCAGATTTTAGTGAATACAAGTTGAAATAAATAATCAAACTTCATAATAATCATCAATTACCTTGAGGTTACCTTTTGAGGTTGAGTGGTAGAGAGGACTTAAAAGTCCTAACTCCGCCTAATAAAGAATTTTTTCATTTCATTTCATTTTACCTCATTCATCATGATCAGATCAAATTCATTATCCGTCATTACTTGATTACAAATACATTGTTACTTGAAATACCCTATGAGAAATAGATAGTTCTAGGTCGGCTCCTAACCACTGGGAAGTTATTTTGAAGCTCATAAGGCCCGCCGCAAAGTAGACCCACGCTAATCCACGAACAGCAACCCACACCGTAGGGTGTTTTGTAAACCATTGCTACAGAATTATTTATAATCAATCAGCTGACAAGTGGATTATTCATTACATGTATTACAAAGATGTCTGGAGTAGCCTAGCAATGGTTTACAAAACATCCCACGGCGTAGGTTGCTTTTCGTGGATTAGCGTGGGTCTACTTTCGGCGGGCCTTAATGTCTCATCAAAGCAGACACCTTTTTAAAGCTCCACACTTGTCATGCAGTGTTCCATTCCCACTTCCATCCGATCACATATATTATATCGGTGATGACAATGGCCTGGAATGTTGCATGCCACACATGTCCGTCATGTGATCTGTCTCACCCCTCGACCCCACAGAATATCGGACATGAGTAGGATCGGAACGCTGCATAAGTGTGGCCCGAGCATAACGGGAGAACCAAGTGTCCTCCGCCTATTTATTCATTTATTCTCATTCATGAATTTTTTCAATCTTGTACCAGCCTAGAGCTCATGTGTGTATCACCATCAGTAAAAAATCTGGTGTGGCGCACTCACACAACTTTCCTTGCCGTTATGAAAATTAATCACCTGACGCTAGTGTACACGCGCATCTCAAGTCTACTATTCAAAGATTTGAGCCAGCTGGTGACAGGACAATAACGCAGGAGACATACGAGGTCTGCTATCTCTTCATAGTGAATGATCTAATAGAATCAACAGTTGCCAACAGTTTGCAATTAAATAATCACATTTTATCGAATTTCGAGCTTATTTTCAATTTTAGGTGAAAATGTTACTGAACATTAATTGAAGATATTTTCATGCTCAATCTTTTCCACCTGAAACTTTTCGTTCGAATTGTATCTGAAGCCTGATAATCTGAAATCAAACTTTGCATAGATGAGGCGAAGCTCCTGAAATTTCTACAGATATGATACTTGTGGCAGCTGGTAGAGCTTATCAATGACTTTCCTTGGTATGAATTTGATCAAAATCGTTGGAGCCGTTTTCGAGAAAATCGCGAAAAACCCTGTTCTTGACAACATTTTCGCCATTTTAGCCGCCATCTTGAATTTGCATTTGATTGAAATTGTTCGTGTCGGATCCTTATATTGTAAGGACCTCAAGTTCCAAATTTCAAGTCATTCCGTTAATTGTGAGGTGAAATATCGTGTACAAAGACGCACATACACTCATACACACAAACACACACACACTCACACACACACACACACACACCCACACACCCACACACACACACACACACACACACACACACACCCACACACCCACACATACACACACACACACAAACACACACAGACCAATACCCAAAAACCACTTTTTTGGACTCAGGGGACCTTCAAACGTATAGAAATTTAGAAATTTGGGTACCTTAATTTTTTTCGGAAAGCAATACTTTCCTTACCTATAGTAATAGGGCAAGGAAAGTAAAAAAATTAATACAAGGAAATTAGGTTTTGAATAATGATAAGTACGGTATTCGCGATTTTTCATTCATTCATTTTATTGTACAAAGAACTACAATCATAATATAATTATGACATTGAAGGAAAACTAGTCTGAGCCTGATTTGAACCCGATGATATAAGGATTGTGTCTTTCCAAGTCTTTTTTTCAATTCTCAAGTTTCTTGAAATTACAAAAATGTAAGTACGGATTTTGAGAATGGTATCCATTTTTGAAGTTAGCAAAATGTCAGAGTGTGGATGACTTGGAGACTAGTACGCGCGCCGCATTCCATTTGAAGCTCCCTTTGAGTACTGACCGTCGGTCGCATGGGGTTGGGTGGGTAGTGCTGTAGGACACCTACCACTACGTGATTCGAAACACAAACGGTGCTCGAGCTACTCATTCACAAACCCTCAAATTTTATTCAATTTACGTCTTGTTTGTCAAGCTAAATGAGAAATGACAGCTTGCAGTGTGTCTTGAGTAAACGAATTACTACCTCTTTTCATTCACTATTAATAATTAATAGAGCTCTATCCAATAAATACATAATAATTAAATATTTACTTATTCAAAATGCTAAATATACAGTAGGGCATCGATTATCGGGATGACCGGTTATACGGAATTTTGATGTGTTATCGTATACAGAGTGAGTATGTATGGGAACCCTCCAATGAGTTGAAGACTGATAGAATACTCCACCTTTTGACGTACAACTGAATTTCTGAAGTTTTCGTTTCTACTTGAAACTTCAATCAGCCGCCATTTTGGATTCAAGTATCATAGAACATTTCTATTGATGTTATCTTTCTTGTTTTGAAAAGGCCTTTAAAATGATGTACCACACAATGGGTGTTTACACTTGAAATATTTGAGTTACAACCCCTCATTTCTTTAAAAACTTAAACTTCAAACAGCCGCCATTTTGGATACAAGCATCATAAATCATTTTTATTTATACCATCTTTCTTGTTTTGAAAAGGATATGCCACACAATGGGTGTTTACATTTTAAATATTCGAGTTTCAACCCCTAAGTCACCCCCTTATGAGGGGTTGATATTCAGTTGCACGTCAAAAGGTAGATTATACGACCAATCCTGAAAGTTACAGTATTATATCTACAACAGTCTCCAAGGGTTCCCATACATATGACTCACTCTGTATAATAAAATTGAAAACCTTTTTGAATTACACAAAATGGTATGCATTTTTACTAGAATGGAAGATAAGTGAATATTCGTAACAAATGAAACACGTACTACTAAATAGTGTTAGCCTAAATGCGAAGATTTAATTATCACGTTTACACTTTAGAGGTAGGAATTGAGTCAAAATCGATTATCCAGTTTATCAGTTATTCGGACACTCGTAATAAAAATAAAAAATAGATTATATTTGCATTATATTTGATAGTAATATAATTCTAGAGTATGGAGTATAGCTATAGGTACTTCGTAAATGCTTATAACAGTAAATGCAGTATTAGACCATTTTATTAAAAAAAAACACATATTTTTTGTATATAGAATACAATAGAATTTCTTCTTTGTTCAGCGCAGTTTGAACTCTATTAGGTAAGCAAGAATATCGTATATGAAAATTTATTCCAGTATCAATACTTTCAAAAATACAAATTCTCTATAAAAAGATGTTTTGGGCTCGATCAACACTCCCACTCAGAAACTTTCCCATGTGTAGCGAACCATTCCACAAATATAATGAAAACCTCAGAAATTTACTGGTCAATATCAGGAGCATTTGCCCTGCTATAACACACTAGCCCCTGTAGGAGTTTCATACCTTCCCTAATAACTTAGAATTACCTTCTAGAGGTCACTACACTGTCTCTCCTCGCGATCTCAACTGAAGTTACTTTTTGAAGTGTCGTATTCGTTTCAAAAAAGTACCTAGTTTGAGGCTCATCAGCGCGACTTTAGTGGTGTCAGCTCCAATTTTAAAAAAAATTATGAATTTATCTATTAATGAATTTATTCAGCTTAAGTTTGTAAGTGCTGAGGCTTCTAATTACGAATCTATCAATGAATCTTGAAAAATCACGGATCTATTGATGCATCATTTTCAGGTTACGGTTAGTCCTCAGGTTTTACAACTTTTACCCGAATCTTAACAAGGCAGAAATCATACATTGCCTCAGTTCTCATACAATGCTTCAGGTATACTTTCAGCTTTCAGGTGTTTTCGCACTTGCAAAAATGAGTATATCTTTGTGGCGAATCATATGATTGCCACCTGTGATGTTTTCAACCGGCATAGTTTTTTTATAACTTGTAGCATTTCTATTTCAATATTTTTTTATCCAGAGTTCAATTTTGTCATTCCAACATTAAAAATATTTCATCATTCATCTAGTTTCATTTAATCAATTTCAACATAGGATATCAACAAATTAAATTCCTATATCTTCGAAACTTTTCCTCACTTCTTGGCTGATTCGATACTAAACCAACATACAACGTTCAATTACATCTGTCATTGTCTTTGAAAAGTATAACCATTCATCACATATTATTAAGATGTTTCTTTAGAGTTTCATTGATTGTCAAAGCAGCTTTAATCCAATCAATAAGCAATCACCTAAACCCAATGTGCTTTTGTCTCATATCAAATTTTCAAGTCACGTTGTCTGTAAGGACAGAATGTTTTGCTGAATAAGTAAGATGGTGTGTGTTGGCGGAGCAGTGATTCTATTATCCACCTGGAGCCACAAACCTCTATAATAGCCTTGATAGGATGTATGGAAAGCCCTTTTCCAATCTCTACCTACTTTCTACTCCCATTGAATACCAATCACTTCTACATGGATGTATCCGAACATGGCTCAATTCTCAATTGATTATTGCTTTTCAGATTGTTCCTTGTCCTGTTAGCTCTCAATAACTGCAAATTACTTTCAATCAATTTACTTTCTCATTCCTTTACTATAGCAATTCTTATACTCTCGATATGGTACTTTCTATTCGATGAAGTACTTGCATAGCAGCCTAAAGATACAGGGTTCAAAAAACCCACTTATAACCAAAAATGTTTAACCATAGAGAAACGATAGCATAAGTAGATATTCCATGGTATAGGGCGATTATGTCGCAACTTTTATGTCGTAACTTACTGTTATCCCAAGCCGATAGTTCACGTAGTTCTTTCCTATGCAGCTGTGTGACGCTGGTAGTCTCTCAAATTGTGCCGTTCATCACCCCAACAAAACAGTCAAAATTGACAATAATCGACAGTAATCGGCTTGAGATAACAGTAAAAGTTGCGACATAAATTCCCTATACCATGGGATATCTACTTACGCTAGTGTTTCTCTATGGTTTAACTAAGTCACTCTCGTGTTATCGGATGGGCACATTGAATTGTCGTTCCTGGCTGAAGTATGAGTGTCGGTAAGGCTCATTGACGGGGTGGGCGTCAATGTGGCCCACAAAAGTGGCCCTGAATGTGGCCCACATTCAGGCGTGGTGGGACCTTCATGCAAGGGACTCACCAACAAATCCCAACAAATTTTCTTATTGGAAGTGTAAACTTCTTATTTTCTTATTGGAATTATAACTCAGTGTATTGGTGCAATAAAAAGCCTGTTCTATTCTACTCAATGCATGCTCTTATCAATTTCCTCTCAGATTTCATTCCATATCTCATTTGAGAATAATGTTGATTATTTGAATTTCTTGAGAAGCTACTCCAATTAATTAATTAATTAATCAACTGATTTGATCGTGAGCACTTCTCGGGGTTTATTATCATTATTTTTTTTTTTTTGAGTTGAAGATCCAATTTCTGCTCTACGTTTGATTTCCATCTAGTTAGTGGTTCATTCAATCTTTATCTTTGATAGTAGTATAAAAAGGCGGGTCCTGGGACACAAGTGTCCCAGGACCCGCCTTTATCTCAAGGTCATCCAGGCGCCTCAAGGTCATCCAGGTCAACCACCCCCAACCTCAAGGTCATCCAGGTCAACCACCCCCAACCTCAAGGTCATCCAGGTCAACCACCCCCAACCTCAAGGTCATCTAGGTCAACCACCCTAACCTCAAGGTCATCCAGGTCAACCACCCCCAACCTCAAGGTCATCCAGGTCAACCACCCTAACCTCAAGGTCATCAAGGTCAACCACACCCACCTCAAGGTCATCCAGGTCAACCACACCCACCTCAAGGTCATCTAGGTCAACCACACCCACCTCAAGGTCATCTAGGTCAACCACACCCACCTAAAGGTTATCCAGGTCAACCACACCCACCTCAAGGTCATCTAGGTCAACCAGACCTACCTCAAGGTCATCCAGGTCAACCACTCTAACCTCAAAAAAAAAAAAAATTAAAAAAAAAATAAAAAAAAATTAAAAAAAAAAAAAAAATAAAAAAAAAAAATTAAAATAAAATAAAATCGGGAAGAAAGGGAAAAAAAGGGTAAAAAAAATTCCCTCCAGATCCTGAACTGGGGTATAAAAGGAGTTGTTCTACAAGGAGTGGGACATTGTGTCTTTGACAGTCAGTACATGTGTGTACCACCAGTACGTGTGTGTGTGTGTGATTTCGGCGTATTGGTTTTGGATTACTTCCATCTTCATCAACATCAAGAGTAAGTACCAGTGCATTTTATAGTTATATATATTTATATTATATTCATGATTCAACAATTAAGTCCAAAAGAGTAGAATTTTGAAGTAGTTGAGACTGACAATTAAATTCAAAAATGACTAGTGTAATTATGAATTAGGTTCCAATACATACAAGTTATGAGTTTAATTATGAATTAGGTTCTTCAAGTTGGTGGTTGTAATCCATCCTAACCTAAAAAACATATAATTGCAAAGTAGATCCTAGACCCCCATTCACATTCCCCCATACAGCTCCGGATCATTATCCTTAGAACATAAACACCATAGAGTAAATGACATAGTCAAAAATGACAAGTTTAATTATGAATTAGGTTCCAATACATAGAGTACATGAAATAGTCAAAAATGACTAGTGTAATTATGAATTAGGTTCCAATACATACAAGTTATGAGTTTAATTGTGAATTAGGTTCTTTGAGTTGGTGGTTATAATCCATCCTAACCTAAAAACGTATAATCATAAAGTAGATCCTAGACCTCCATTCACATGGTTGTAATTCATCCTAACCTAAAAACCGTATAATCGCAAAGTAGATCCTAGACCCCATTCACATTCCCCCATCCCCACCTCACCCCACCCCACCATACAGCTCGGACCATCATCCTAGAACATAAACACCTACGAACCTCCATCCCCGACCCACCCACACACCCGACCCACGATCCTAGATACCAATTCACCACCTTCATCCCCCACATCCGTTGATATATATATATATAGAGTTGAATACTGCATACCATACTAATACAATATTGTTTTGCATTGTTCCAGATGAGCAAAGCTGCACGATGTCAGCAAACAGCAAACTCTGTGGACGAGTTTGTTGTCCTGGAGGAGGCATTCAAATCCCGACTCACGACTCTATACTATAATAATGCATACAAGGATGAGCCTGCCAAAGATTTCCACACCTTTCTGAGCAGTCTGAAGGATAAAATTGTTCACATCATCAGTCAACAACTGCAGACACATGGGGCAATGAAGTTCAATCTAGTATTGGAGGCAACATATTTCCGCAGCACCCTTGATAAGACCTTCTTCGATCAAGAAGAGTTCCAGAATGTTGCCTTCAAAACTCCAAACTACACCATCTTCAGTATCATCAATCTTCCAGACATCATCAACCAAGCGTGCATAACCCTACTGGATGAGGAGTCGAAATTTGAAGGAAATTCCAGTGGATGGAGTTTGCTTATCATCGATGGATTGCTCATCAGAAGTAGACCTCAATCCATAACACCAGTCATCCAACCATAACCAGTCATCCAACCACCACCAGTCGCCCCACCATCGCCACCAGTCGTCCCACTATTGCCACCAGTCGCCCCACTATCGCCAAGAGTCGCCCCACTATCGCCAAGAGTCGCCCCACCATTGTCACCAGTCGACCCACTATCGCCACCAGTCATCCCACTATCGCCACCAGTCGTCCCACCATCGCCACCAGGCTTCCCACCATCGTCACCAGTCGCCCCACTATCGCCACCAGTCGTCCCACTATCGCCACCAGTCGTCCCACCATCGCCACCAGTCGTCCCACCATCGCCACCAGTCGTCCCACTATCGCCGCCAGTCGTCCCACTATCGTTACCAGTCGCCCCACTATTGCTACCAGTCAACCCACCACCGCCACCAATCATCCCACCAGCTGAGGCCAAGACGGTTTCAATTTGACAGTAGCCCTCATCACATCAACATAGATGTTTCCTCTGGGTCAATACTGAAATAGCATATAGTTGAAGCTAGTTAATAGATATCCATTATGGTGTAGTGGTTAGCGGCGCCGCTTTCCATGCTGTAGGTCCAGGGTTCAAACCTTCAGGGGTAGAGATTGATGTAGGGTCCCAATTGATAAGGTAAGTATACAGGGTTGTATACCATTACACCATAATGGATATCTTTTGATATTTTGCATCTTGGTCAACCTATTGCAACATGTCAATAGATATTTTCATTGAAAGCATAACAACCTAATTTCTTATCTTTATGAGGAAGTAGGATAATCATTAATAACAAATGGCTCATTACACATAGTATTTATTGGCAAACATATAATTAATCTTCAGTATTGAATAGAATATACAGCTGAAGAAGTCTTTCTCCTTGGCTATAATCATTGTTGGTGACATAATGCTCAACTGATGGCTTATTCCTTTCACGAACAATGCATGGTCCATCAACTTCATCATATCCCCCAGTAGATGGCAGTGGCATAGGTATGCGTACAGCCTTGTAGATGCTAATCTCAAAAGCTGAATCACCAGATGTTCCATCCTCCAGCCTGAATCGTTTCACATGTCCTGTGCTCTCAATTTTGTAAATCCTGCAAATTTGATCTCCTTTTGACCCAGTCCCAGTAGACATTTGGATTGTTGTCCGCATATAAAATCACACTTGTAGTATTGGTCCTGATTGAGAACACTCAACACAATCTTCACATCCTTATCCCTCCAGTTGGGTACCTTCGCAAGATTAACAATAGCAGCCATTCTACCCTTATCCAACTTGAAGAAAGATTTTAGCAGTATGCAAGTATCATCAAACATGACAGTGAATTTCATTGCAAGTCCTGGTGGGCAATGACGCATTGCCCTCTTGTTGATATTATCCTTGATACTCTTCATATAGGTAAGAAATCACCTTGCTATGCTTTCAACGAAGGCTGTTTCAACGACCCCCACTCCACCTCCCCAGTCACATGACCAATTGCCACCAGTCTTTATCAGCATCCACTTCCTGTTCCAACAAGTATGTATGATGTCATCTCTCAACTATGCCTATACATCTCAATAATGTTCTCACTGTAGGGCTGAGAGTGAGAGAGTGACAGATAGGTAGTGAGAGAGAAAGAGATCGAACAGTGAGTGATCAGTGGGTGAGGGAGTGAGACAGTGAGTGAGAGAGAGAGAGAGTGAGAGTCACTATACAATCCTCATACCAATTGCATAATGTTTTGCAATCAATTATTTACAATTTTCCTTGTTTGATAAGTCATCTCACAATGCCAAATGTAGGCAGTCTGACATATATAATTAAACTTGAGTGCAAAGTGTAAAGCTGTTTATGGTTTCCTGTTCTAGAAATTGCTCCACTTCTTGACCGCATATCCTTTCCATCTAATAAAAATAAAAGCAGGATATATGTGGTGTAAATCATTTCCCGCGAACTCTATTCTTAGTCCAGATGTGAATTTGTTATATTATGAAGTGTTTATTCCTTTCACTCTTATCAAAATTGAGTCTCGATTCCATCTTATTGGAAATTTGAATCTTTGGATTGGATAGAATAGGAAACAAAAGATAACACACACGGTTACAATAATTTTCTTTATTTTTTTTTTTATTATTATACATACATCAAAGCATATCTATGGCCAAATCAAATACAGAAAATAACTCTTTCCTTATTCCTACTGGGTGTATATTTCGAAACATCTAGCTTGATTCTAATTTTATAATTCAAATCTATGATGGGATTCTCAAATTCTTCCTCTAACCAATAGTTTGACACATACAATGCTTCCACATTTTCAAACTGTAGTATATACCGAGTATTGTTTCTATTGTACACTTCTTTTATTGCAATAATGACCAACTCTATACCTTCTGGTAACTCTTCTAATCTTTTGCACTGTCCTACTTTTACTTTCCCTTTAATTTCCAGCATTGTGATGTTATTATACTGCTCCACTTCTTTTTGTGTGAAGGGAGTGTCTTCCAAGTTTTTCCATACATCTGACAGAAACTTAAGTGATTCTATTCTAGGAAATGTATGACCATTATAGCTTGTCATGCCATTGACTGTAATTATACAAATTTTCTCTTCCCTCGGTAGACAAATTATTTCTTTTTGGTCAGTGTAAGGGATTACAAAATAACCCTCTTTCTTAAGAGTTTCGATAGCTTTGTATGCATTAATAAAAACATTTTTATGGCACCCCTTTACAAAGTAAACGTTTTTCAAACCATCTTTCTCCCCTAGTACACCCACATATGGGAATTTGCCAGTATTAGTCACAGTAAATGCAGTCACATTGTACACTCCACTTAGATCAAAATTTAGCCAATGTGAATGGAAATATGGCTTAAGTTCCTCTCTCAAATTTTCTATTTCTTTCTCAAATTCTGCTAGCTGCTTATGCTGTTCCCTAAATGACTGTGTGGCTTCAAAAAACTCAATTTTCCTCCGTTTTAGATCAATTTCATCCAGTTCTAGCTTACGCTTCTTGGCTGATAGCACTGTGATAGGAGACAAGGGCTGTATCTCTTTAACAGGGTATGGGAGAAGCTTACAAGTTATGTTTGCTCGTTTTCTTAAGACTTGTGGTATCAAGTTACCTGTTGCTACAAGGCCCAACTCATCTAGGTCAACAACTTTGGATATGGTAGAGAAAACTGTGGTTGACTTGGAGAAATATGTGTCACCACTCTTAATATAGCACTTTTGTGAGAAACTGATATTATTTTGGTTGGATGAGTCCTCAAAAATTTCTACATAATTGATAGGTAGTAAATTGAAACTGAATGCAGAAATAACATAAGAAACTATTTTATTCCTATGTTGTGGGTCAGTGGGGAGCTTTACTTGTACTCCAGTCAATTTCCTGGTATTGCTATTACCCCTGTAAACATACTGTAGAAGATCATTATAGACCAAACAACAACTATTTTTCAAATTATCTGTCAGTTTTGTCCACATTTTGGCCAAGGACACAGAATAAATTGGAGCATTTTGAAAATAATTTCTACTATCATTCAAGAGTGACAAGCTATCTTGAATAGGGTCAAAGATTTTGCTATTGTCTCTATTTGTTAAACTATAGTTATAGATTGTAGCTTCCAAACGTGTGATACCATGCATATTAGCTGCATCAGAGGTGAAGGTTTCCCGTAATCTTGTATCTGGACAGGCAATAAAGTCTACAATATGGTTACCTAACTGCTTATCTACACCAGGGCTTGTGATTTGACATACAAACTTATTATAAATTTTTACCCTCACATTACTATTAACCCAAGTCAAGCAATCAATCCCAACAGTTTTATTGTTATCTACTATCACATTATAGTCTTCTTTATATTCTCCTTGAAAGCAAAAACAATGATTTGTAGTTAGAAAGTCGCACATTCCATTCTTGTTGAATATTCCAGCGAAGTCCTGTGTTATGTCCAAGTCTAGTAGATAGAAGTGCTCCTTCCTCAGCTGCTCCAATAGTCTCGGTAGCTCTTCCATCAATGTAGCAATTGGTACGTCTGCGAGCTCCACTTTGTAGGGTATACCCACTGGTTCCTGGTATTTTTGTTTCACCTCATTGTAATTATCTTTGCCAAGCACTTGTAGAATCTTTTGAGACATATCACTTCCACTGTCCAATAGGTAAGGCAGCTTTGCTTTGACTCCATGTTTAGCTGACACCATATTAGAGAATTTTCCTCTCAAATATAAGTTGAATGCACCACATATATCCTTTTTTAGAACAAAACGTCTCTTATCCATCTCCTCACAATCATCCAAAGCACAGATTTTCACAAGCATTATATTGTCACAGAAAGGTTCTGTAATAGGCACAAGATTTGAGTCATTGTGCACCAACAGTTCTTCTCCAGCAGTGTAATCAATATTTCCAATGTCTGTCACAAGGTTGTCATTGCACAGGTTCTCTGTTAGCAGCCACAAACCAAACCGCTCATTGGTAGGCTTGATTTTATTACCACAGAGCGTAGACACATTAAACACCTTAGAAGTATCCATGTTTACTGCACCGTTGACATTAACAAACTGAACGAATGCAGATCAATGCTGCGGTATTTATAGTAAGATAGTTGAGGGATGACGTCATACAGACTTGTTGGAACAGGAAGTGGATGCTGATAAAGACTGGTGGCAATTGGTCATGTGACTGGGGAGGTGGAGTGGGGGTCGTTGAAACAGCCTTCGTTGAAAGCATAGCAAGGTGATTTCTTACCTATATGATGTGAAATGTTTCCTGCTGAAAGTTTTCATGCAAACTATGAAGAGTATCAAGGATAATATCAACAAGAGGGCAATGCGTCATTGCCCACCAGGACTTGCAATGAAATTCACTGTCATGTTTGATGATACTTGCATACTGCTAAAATCTTTCTTCAAGTTGGATAAGGGTAGAATGGCTGCTATTGTTAATCTTGCGAAGGTACCCAACTGGAGGGATAAGGATGTGAAGATTGTGTTGAGTGTTCTCAATCAGGACCAATACTACAAGTGTGATTTTATATGCGGACAACAATCCAAATGTCTACTGGGACTGGGTCAAAAGGAGATCAAATTTGCAGGATTTACAAAAATTGAGAGCACAGGACATGTGAAACGATTCAGGCTGGAGGATGGAACATCTGGTGATTCAGCTTTTGAGATTAGCATCTACAAGGCTGTACGCATACCTATGCCACTGCCATCTACTGGGGGATATGATGAAGTTGATGGACCATGCATTGTTCGTGAAAGGAATAAGCCATCAGTTGAGCATTATGTCACCAACAATGATTATAGCCAAGGAGAAAGACTTCTTCAGCTGTATATTCTATTCAATACTGAAGATTAATTATATGTTTGCCAATAAATACTATGTGTAATGAGCCATTTGTTATTAATGATTATCCTACTTCCTCATAAAGATAAGAAATTAGGTTGTTATGCTTTCAATGAAAATATCTATTGACATGTTGCAATAGGTTGACCAAGATGCAAAATATCAAAAGATATCCATTATGGTGTAATGGTATACAACCCTGTATACTTACCTTATCAATTGGGACCCTACATCAATCTCTACCCCTGAAGGTTTGAACCCTGGACCTACAGCATGGAAAGCGGCGCCGCTAACCACTACACCATAATGGATATCTATTAACTAGCTTCAACTATATGCTATTTCAGTATTGACCCAGAGGAAACATCTATGTTGATGTGCAAGATTCTGACCTACTATTATTATTATTATTATCTATGGATGAGGTGTTGAACATTGAATTAATGAAACTCTCAATCAATGGTTAACACATAAAATGAGGTTTATTTCATACATGAGAGTTAGTTTTAGACAGTGGATCAGCCAATGAGGGTTTATTTCTTTATTATCATATTACAAATGGTAATACATTCGATATTAACTGATTGGTGTGATGAGGGCTACTGTCAAATTGAAACCGTCTTGGCCTCAGCTGGTGGGATGATTGGTGGCGGTGGTGGGTTGACTGGTAGCAATAGTGGGGCGACTGGTAACGATAGTGGGACGACTGGCGGCGATAGTGGGACGACTGGTGGCGATGGTGGGACGACTGGTGGCGATGGTGGGACGACTGGTGGCGATAGTGGGACGACTGGTGGCGATAGTGGGGCGACTGGTGACGATGGTGGGAAGCCTGGTGGCGATGGTGGGACGACTGGTGGCGATAGTGGGATGACTGGTGGCGATAGTGGGTCGACTGGTGACAATGGTGGGGCGACTCTTGGCGATAGTGGGGCGACTCTTGGCGATAGTGGGGCGACTGGTGGCAATAGTGGGACGACTGGTGGCGATGGTGGGGCGACTGGTGGTGGTTGGATGACTGGTTATGGTTGGATGACTGGTGTTATGGATTGAGGTCTACTTCTGATGAGCAATCCATCGATGATAAGCAAACTCCATCCACTGGAATTTCCTTCAATTTCGACTCCTCATCCAGTAGGGTTATGCACGCTTGGTTGATGATGTCTGGAAGATTGATGATACTGAAGATGGTGTAGTTTGGAGTTTTGAAGGCAACATTCTGGAACTCTTCTTGATCGAAGAAGGTCTTATCAAGGGTGCTGCGGAAATATGTTGCCTCCAATACTAGATTGAACTTCATTGCCCCATGTGTCTGCAGTTGTTGACTGATGATGTGAACAATTTTATCCTTCAGACTGCTCAGAAAGGTGTGGAAATCTTTGGCAGGCTCATCCTTGTATGCATTATTATAGTATAGAGTCGTGAGTCGGGATTTGAATGCCTCCTCCAGGACAACAAACTCGTCCACAGAGTTTGCTGTTTGCTGACATCGTGCAGCTTTGCTCATCTGGAACAATGCAAAACAATATTGTATTAGTATGGTATGCAGTATTCAACTCTATATATATATATATCAACGGATGTGGGGGATGAAGGTGGTGAATTGGTATCTAGGATCGTGGGTCGGGTGTGTGGGTGGGTCGGGGATGGAGGTTCGTAGGTGTTTATGTTCTAGGGATGATGGTCCGGAGCTGTATGGTGGGGTGGGGTGAGGTGGGGATGGGGGAATGTGAATGGGGTCTAGGATCTACTTTGCGATTATACGGTTTTTAGGTTAGGATGAATTACAACCATGTGAATGGAGGTCTAGGATCTACTTTATGATTATACGTTTTTAGGTTAGGATGGATTATAACCACCAACTCAAAGAACCTAATTCACAATTAAACTCATAACTTGTATGTATTGGAACCTAATTCATAATTACACTAGTCATTTTTGACTATTTCATGTACTCTATGTATTGGAACCTAATTCATAATTAAACTTGTCATTTTTGACTATGTCATTTACTCTATGGTGTTTATGTTCTAAGGATAATGATCCGGAGCTGTATGGGGGAATGTGAATGGGGGTCTAGGATCTACTTTGCAATTATATGTTTTTTAGGTTAGGATGGATTACAACCACCAACTTGAAGAACCTAATTCATAATTAAACTCATAACTTGTATGTATTGGAACCTAATTCATAATTACACTAGTCATTTTTGAATTTAATTGTCAGTCTCAAACTACTTCAAAATTCTACTCTTTTGGACTTAATTGTTGAATCATGAATATAATATAAATATATATAACTATAAAATGCACTGGTACTTACTCTTGATGTTGATGAAGATGGAAGTAATCCAAAACCAATACGCCGAAATCACACACACACACACGTACTGGTGGTACACACATGTACTGACTGTCAAAGACACAATGTCCCACTCCTTGTAGAACAACTCCTTTTATACCCCAGTTCAGGATCTGGAGGGAATTTTTTTCCCTTTTTTTCCCTTTCTTCCCGATTTTATGTGTTTTTTTTTTGTTTTTTTTTTTAGTTTTTTTTTTTTTTAATTTTTTTTTTTAATTTTTTTTTTTTAATTTTTTTTTTTTTTAGGTTGACCTTGATGACCTTGAGGTGGGTGTGGTTGACCTGGATGACCTTGAGGTGGGTGTGGTTGACCTAGATGACCTTGAGGTTAGGGTGGTTGACCTAGATGACCTTGAGGTGGGTGTGGTTGACCTAGATGACCTTGAGGTTAGGGTGGTTGACCTAGATGACCTTGAGGTTAGGGTGGTTGACCTGGATGACCTTGAGGTTGGGGTGGTTGACCTGGATGACCTTGAGGTTGGGGTGGTTGACCTGGATGACCTTGAGGTTGGGGGTGGTTGACCTGGATGACCTTGAGGTTAGGGTGGTTGACCTAGATGACCTTGAGGTTGGGGGTGGTTGACCTGGATGACCTTGAGGTTAGGGTGGTTGACCTGGATGACCTTGAGGCGCCTGGATGACCTTGAGGTTGGGGGTGGTTGACCTGGATGACCTTGAGGCGCCTGGATGACCTTGAGATAAAGGCGGGTCCTGGGACACTTGTGTCCCAGGACCCGCCTTTTTATACTACTTTTGATGTTCATGTATTTCTTATGTGCCTTTCGCTAAACATTCAGCAGCAGTGGCGCAGTTGTGTGCCTGCACTTTTTCAAAGGAGATAAAGAAGATATAATTTTGAATAAAATTTAGAATTTAGAAATAGGCAGACACATCTAGAAAATACCTGTGTCTATACCTAATTCATGCAGGTGAACGGGCTAGAGTCAAGAAAACTTCAATTAATCTTGCCATGCCTGATTTAATAGGTTTATACTATAGAATAACACTACAATTTGAAATAATTGAAAAATACAAACAGCTTCAATAAACATTGGCAACTAAAATCGAACAACAGAAACAACAATCTCGTGTTACCTTGTTGACATTCTTCATCTGATTCGGTGGCGCATTACTATCCCCGTTTAGATAGCAATACGTCACAAAACCAAACATTATCAGTCATCAAATAACAAGTTAATTTCAACATAAAATTACTCAAGAAAGAAAAGCCCGTTGAACCCAAGTTTCGTCGATAGTAACCCATATAACCCATTTCATAATAATTTTGAATCCCCACTTTTGATTGACATTCTCGAATGAACCTTTGTTTCACTACACTGCACTTTCGCTGGTCTGTACGTTGCTTTATCGTCGGGGTTACAGTACCTTGTTTTTGGCGGTGAGCTTTTACCGGTTGAATTTGGCTTGACGGCGACATCCTCTTACGTCCCTAGACCTGTCGTCTGAACGGGTGTCTTGAAGCGGTGTTACATAAAGTTGTGGAACCAAAGGGGTGGTAGTACAAGAAGTTGGTTTGGGGACACACATGAACCGCTGTAAATAAATGTATTACAGCATTAATTTCTAACTCTTCCTACAATTCATCAAAAGCTAAAACAGGAGTTTATTCTGTTATTCAATTTAGATTTTATCTTGACGTTCTGATTTCATTCTCAAAATTTAACAGATTTAAAACAAATTTACTTGCCAGAGTGTCATTAATATACAATGCAACATTTGTGAAAACACCCGTAATAAATTAATATAATGCTTTTAGAAAATGAATACTTCATTAATTATGATGTTAAATTTTATGATATTTTTCGTTTGGTTTGCGAAATCAAATATAATTTTTCATATAGTAGCTCGACTAGTATTATTGGAAACTTGTGCGCTAGCCAACATTTTTTTAATATTAATTTCATGGAAAAGAAAAACTTTCTTCTTTGTCTATTAAGATTTCTATCATAAAAATTTACTAAATTATTCGAAAGCCTTAATGACATAAGAAAACAGAGTCTGAAAAATATAAAATTATAAAATGTCATAAACTCAATATGAACATAAACTTAAAAATTTCATTCCAATTTAAAGGCTATCTTCCTGACTTTCAGCAATACTCTACGATAATATATATTCTCCAGAAACAATAACTCAAATGTAACGTAACTGAAAACTTTCTATACTTCTTTAGAAAAAATTTATAAGTATCTTCCATCACTAATAAAATCAAAAGGATTATTCTCAATCAATATTATTAACTTGAAAAATAACAGGCTTTGTTGATAAAATCTTTTGATTGAAGTTTCAATTAATTAATTTCCCTAAATTATATTTTAACCTTAGTTTACGTACCTTATTTGAAGAAACAATTATTCGTACATGAAGAAGAAACACAATTAAACCTTTCAGGACATGGCACTACTAGTAAATTTAAACTTTAATAAAAAAACTAGTTCCTACATTAACTAATTGTATAAACTTATAAACTTGCCCAAAAAGGGGGAAACATAGTGACTACATCTTTACTCTCGTAGTGCTCCTAGCAAAGTTTCCTCCGAAACGTAATCTGGTCTCGCGGTTGGGGAATCCCCCCACTACTGTATTTAGAAACAGGTCTCCTATTGGGCGAAAGGAATCAATTTGACCAATCGTCGCGTGGCTTCTAGAGCCTTTGGACCAAATAATAGTAACTGCAAAATCGGTAGTTTGTTATAATTTCAATGCTTGCTGTTTTCCCACTTATCGCACTCTATGTCGCGACAAGAAGGCTAAGTTTTAGAGATAATTCCATAATCTACATTCCTCGACGACTCGGAGCCACAATTTTTAAATATCTATCATGGGAAACTCGAAGTCATGGCCGTTCATAATAGAGAGAGAAAATAATTTATTTCGCTAACTCACTTACAATAATGGCTCTAGTCTATTGCGTATTAAATTTACTATTATAACTTGGGAAAAGGCCTGAATTAAAAGGAGTGCTCGACACACTTAATATTAAATGAAAACGTCTTGTCATTGTCAAAAACACAAATTTATCAAAACAATTTGAGATAACCAGCTCCGGTTGTTACACCATTATCATTCTTTAATAAACTGAAAGCTGAAACATTGAGCAGCATAACATTCACTTGGAGTCCTACGATTGGCCATAAGTTGTTGACCAATGAAGGTTGAGCTCGACTGACATTGGCCAAGACTAGACACGCCTAAGTATTCCAAATATGGGCATGAGAAAAAACAAATTAAAGAAACTTAGTAACTAACAAAACTAAATAGATCTTTTTTATTGTTTTTTGTAATTAACGAAACTAAACGAATTTTTTCTTTGTTTTTTGTAAAAGCTTCACTCATTATCCGGAGGATCAGCAAATCAATATTTTGTGCATAATGCATTGTACTGGAGATTAATGAATCTTCGTTACTTTTCATTCATTAATTCATGGATGGAATGAATACAATGCAATCAGAAACTGGAAAAAACTCCAAGACTGGCAGTTTTGTGTAGAAACATACATGCCTATGAACATTCCAGTGAATGTGTTCCAAGCATGACCCTGAAATGCGTTGTTTGCACATACATAGCACACAAAACTAAATCGCTGAAATAGATGAGTAGAGGCACAGAGTTGACCCAAGTCTCGTCGTTAATTGCGGTGATGTAGGAAGTTCATTCATTATCATTGACCAATTAGCAGTGTTCCCGCCCTTTTCTGATCGCTACAGCGATTGGATATTCGAACAGTCCAACAATCGGCAATTAATAGTACCAAAAGTTGTTACCAGATAAACTCATGGAATGCTTGCTCGCTTTATTCATCCACTCTCAGTTCTCAACCGTATGTAGGCTAATATTGGCTTGCTGGCAATTAATCACTTAGAATGGAATACATTGGTGTTTATAATCTGTTGACACGATTGATAGTATCGTATCCAGAAACTCATCTGAATCCATCCTATCATCTCATTCAACTGGCTTCTCTAGAATGTATAAAATAATTTATAAAATCATACTTGACAGGATCTTTTCTGTAGTATGTATTTCTCATCTAAATCTCAACTTTTGAGTTCACTTTTATTATTTTAATAATATTTAAAAATAGATATGTATTTTAGAAACAACCCCTGCTTTATTGATTATTTCATTCGCTCTCAAATGTGAAATATTATTACAGTTGTGTTGTGAGTGATGTTGTGGTACTTTTCCATTATGAAAACACAAATTTGAAATTATTGTCAACCACTTTTTATTATTATAATCTATACAGAACCAGGTTTCGTGGCTTTACCAACCACAAAAAGCTGAATATGTGGCTGGTAAAGCCACGAAACCTGGTTCTGTATAATAATAAAAAGTGATTGACAATATTTTCGAATTGGTGTTTTCATAGTGAAATATTATTCTAAAATAAATAAAAAGTGCAGGTATCCCCTTGATTACGCAAATTTTGCAAGGAATACGTTATTACGCAAATACAAGAATACAAAGAATGATGATGATGATGATGATGATCATCATCATCTATCATAGACTAGGCTTCCGGTGCCCATCTCTTTCTCGGACTTCCAATGTCTCTTCTTCCATTCTGTTCTAATTCCCATGCCTGGAATGGAAGTCTGAAGGCATACGGAGCTGATGATTGGTCCATTTCAATCAGTACTATGTGATCACATCCGCCAAGGGTTGAACATTACATTGTCTCCTGATGTCTTCATTTCGTATGTGATCCAGTCGTGTGTATCCTTGTATGATGCGCAGGAATCCCATTTCTGCTGCTTGAATGCGTGAATCATCATTTTTGTTTTTGTCCATACCTCACCTCAATAAGTTTGCAAAGGAATGGCCATTGTCTTGTAAAATTCAATTTCTGTCTCCTTTCTGGCTTTACCTTTCAAAGCACATAATATAGTCCCACAAATCTAATTGAACTTAGCTATCTCATGAGGTATGTCACACTCTCGATCAAAAAACACTTCACTACCAAGATAATTGAAGTTATTCATTTGTTCTAAAATGACGGACGTTGTCGATTACTATCTTAAAACGGTAGAGACATTTGCCACAATGAAAAATAGAGGCCACAAAGAATGATCACAATGCAAATCGGAAAAAAATATTTGAAAAAGTAGAAAAATTGTAAGAGAGATGAAAAAGGAATATTTGAATGATAATCAAAACTGCTAGTGACAAAAATCCATGTGTATTTTTCACAAACGATACTAGGGAATCAAGTTGCTGGGCCAATATAACAGTAGACCCATTCAAATCCCTACACCCTCACTGTTGCCTCCTTGCTCATCTTCTCCAGTCGCCTGTCATCAAATATCGACCTATTAAATGCAGCGAAAGAACTGTCGATTATCAGTTGTTGATGATAAGTGGAGCGTTGGAATCAATAACGGTTACCGAGGAACGGTTACCGACCGAGGCTGCACTGTACAATGCTGCTTCTGGGTTCCAAGTCTTTAGTGACGCTTCGACGACTTGCAATCGGTTCTATTACAGCTGAAACTTATCCGATCATACCCCATTCCACCAGGCTTCTAGTAATTCTTGAAAAACTTCACATGTTGACAAAGGTACATCTAAATTGTCCAATTATCTTGGTTGGAACAAACTAGACTCTAGATATCATGGAAAAACTCTCAGACTACGTACCATAGTAGGCCTTCAAGTAGCTTACACAGTGTGAGAGATTTGAAGACAATTTTTGAACCACATAACCAGTCAAATAATGGGCTAAAAATGGATATATTCTTGAATTCTAAAACGTTAAAACTTTTCAACTTCATGTACTTGTTAGCCAATACTGAATAATAAATTTATTTGTTCATCTCGATCACCATGTAACAAGGACGTGAATGATTGAATTATTTTTCATTCAAACTGTGTATTGTGAGATGCGAATATATTATCACCAAACTTCCAGTCAAAATAAGTTTGTGCTAACAATGATACTGGAGGTTTACAACAGTAGCTACTGTAGTAATACTGTGCTAATTACTACATGATATTGGGAGCTCAATAATTATTCCTAATTTCTTATACTCGTAACACGTAGAGTAATATTATAGTAAATCCTTATTTTGTCCCGTCTTTAGAAATATTTGCTATATTTCCTTATGTATTGGCATAATGAGACATCAAATTCAAAAAAAATATATTTCTACTCCATTAATCAATCAAGTTGTATGACAATATAATGAACCTGCATTTTTATTTCTTTAAAGCCTTTCAAAATGTAGCATTGAACCTATTCAGCCTAGTCCTTCCCTTATCCATCCAAATTTCCAATCAATATAGAAACTGCATTTCAAATACAATACCTTGAATAATAAGTTTCACCAGACAAGTTTTCTATAAAACCCATCTAGGCCTAATTTTGTAGGCCAGTGAACACTTTACTCTGTTCATCCTTCATATTGTCCTTACTAACCTTTGTCCAGATTTCATAAAGTTTAATTACAGAATTTTGAATAACATACAGTATTAACATAATCATATCTCTGTGCTTGACAAAAGACGTTATCAATCACACAGCCTTTTTTCAATCCAGAATGTGAAAGAATGCTTGGGAAATTTTCATTCAACGATCTGTCACAAATCTATCTGTTATTCTTTTAGAAATGTTTGTCACATTCATATAAAGCATAAAACGTTTACAATTGTTTTTCATTGTGATCTCACTCAAATGAAAAACTCGTTGAAAAAACGACATGAAATTAAAATTGAGCTCGTCTTGTGACAACGTACGTCATCTAACGACATGGCACGCCTAGTGGCTGCAAATAATTATTACTTTCTGTATCATTTGACTGCTGTCCTGTTCACGCGATGTCCGAATTAATTTATTGAGTGTTAAGCCATTGCCCCCACCTTATCCGATATTCAAATGTATGCTCACTAGACATGGTCATTAATTCCATTGAAACTTCTTGTCATTTTATAGCTTGCTACTTTTTTCTGTTACTGAGGGGTTTTTTCAGCATTGGATCAAAAACACGTACTGTAGTTAGTAATAGCATAGAATAAAACAATCTTAAATTCCCTAACAATCTCTTGTATGAGTTTTCTATGCTAATGGTAATAGAGTGAACTTCTATCAATATGACATAATGGAATAATATTTATCCGTCACTACAAGACAAAAACTTACGTTATTCCCAACATGAGTTGAACTGATTTGTTTTTCTTCCGTTGATTTTCTCCTAGTGGTTTCACTTCTAAATACTTTCCTTACCTATGGAAGTAGTTACGGCAAGAAAAGTGAAAATTCTTTTTTAGTCAGCCTAATCCTGCTACCTGAACAATCTTAAGCTGCGTTTACATCAAAGTTATTAACAAAATGTTAATAACTTAATCCTAGTAGATTCTATCAGATTGAACGGAGCTTGACAAACACATATGATCATCATGTGTATGATAAGCTATGTTCAATCTAATATAATCTATAAGGATCAAGTTATTAGCAAAATGTTTATCTCTCCGTTCTTATAGATTCTATTAGATTGAACATAACTTATCATACACATGATGAACATATGTGTTTGTCAAAATCCGTTCAATAAACATTTAAACATTTCAACATACAAACATTTTAACATTAAGAGATATGCCAAACCGTCGACTTGAATCTTAGACCTCACTTCGTTCGGTCAATTATCACAACATTATCTTCCCGTTCTACGTTAGCCGCTCGGCTTACAATTTCGAAAACATAGGTGGGAAAATGGATTAATATATAATTATTATTAGCCCCCCTATTAAAATTTCTGGTCAGAAAGCATCCCTAATATTCAACATATTCCCAAAGTTTCATGCCGTTCTGTCAAGTAGTTTTCGAGTCTATAGGGACCAAACAAACTAACACACAAAGAGACATTCATTTTTATATATAGAGATAAGAACGAAAAAAAGCATTTTGTTAATAACTTTGGTGTAAACGTTGCTGAGAATAAGTATGTCATTGAAAATAAGAAGAGATAATTAGACATGAAGTAGGTGTTGAAATATTTTAATTTATTCCCATAATCATGTTGAATCAATAATTCTTCCAAAAATGTTCTATATCAAATGCATTCTAGCCAGAAATCGGTTAGTGGACTGCACCAGCTCGCAGAATTTGAAATGGCTGAGCATCCTCAGATGAAGCTCATTGTAAATGGTGACTGACACATTGCATGCGGGTATGGGAGACCTCGGAATCTCTGGTAGCTTGCACAGACTGGCAATGCTCTCCTCACTTCTTGTGAAGGCGGCAGACATCACTCCAGCTTAGTAGACTAAAAATTTTGATGAAACTCGAACCAGCACTTCAAATTTTGAATTCAATTTTGGTGCTACAAACGCTCAATTTTGCCCAAAACACGAACACATTTCATCACTCCATGTCAAGGAGAAAAGAAAATAATAAAACGTTTAAAATTTAGAAATGAACTTGATCCACAGCATAACAAACTACATTTAGCACCAACTGAGTTGTTTATTAATCAATCATCTGATCAATAAATCAAGAATCTTTGACCTGATGCAGACCCAACCACGGATACACGTATTCTAGTATCAGTGGACCCAACGAACTGCAAAACGTCAATACCTATTTAATCATGTCAATCCTACCACAGATAACTGAAAAAAATGTGTTTGATTACAATATTATGTTCTTATCTATGAGTTACCAACTATTATATTCGATTACAGTGTTATGGATGTTCTCATCTATGAGTCTCCAACTATGATTATTTGAGAATTCCAAGAAACTTGATAGTTATAAACTGGAGAGGACAATAATTCAACTTTAGATTAATCACTTTTATTACTTGCATAGAACATGAAGTGAATCAATCAGCTAAGCCAGTTAGTTTTCCTTTTCGTGCATTAAATGATACACAATAATTTTGATGTGCTTATGATGCTTGATCCCTAAAGAACTCTTTCTATATGCCTTGCTTATGATACCTTGCTTATGATATATGGTGGGATGCGTTGGATAGCATTGTTCTGAGTAAACTTGAACCTCTTTGTTTTAAAGCTTGTTTCAATACCACTATGTAATATTATCCTATTTATCCAGTCAAATTTAGACTTTTGAAGAGATAACCGAGGAAAATGTCTAGTTACTGTTGAGATCTTGCTGTTGGGCCTCATCTTGACCAGCAGTTGTCAGTCAAGGGATCCTATTTCTAATGAACAGCACTATTATAATGGAGATGGAGCCCATTCAAGACCCTCCAATGTGATATTCACATCGTTAATAAGTTGAACAAACTCCACTTCATGACAAGCAAACAATGAAAATACTGTAGGCTGTAAACTCTGCTTTCCACCGTATTCATTGTTGTTGTGGCTAGTATCAGTTTCCTGAAAAGACAGGGAGCATGCTAACACACGAGTAACTAGATTCAAGTCCTTTGTACTGATTTTATTGATATTCTCCAAGGCTACTGTTTCTAATAAACTGTTGATGAGCCGAGTAATGCCTTTATATTGATTAAGCAAACCTCAATAGTAATGCAGGTAGTATAGCTACTTTGAATGTATTATCACGTTCAGATACACAACGATGAAATCAACCATTCCACATCTTCTATTCAAATGTTACATCTTATTTTCTCAACTCACCATTTTATTGTCTTTTTTCTTTATTATTATTTATTTTATTTGAAAATTTACATATTTGAGGGCACCAGGAACTGAATCCCATTATTGCCCTCATAACACACATTGAGCATACAATTTGAAAAAAACAATACATTAAAATGAAAATAAAATAACTTAACTAATATACTATTCAGTTTTAGAAGAAAACAAAATACAAAAAAATAGAAAACCTTGCAAATATGAAACTTATAGTATAGCAGATAAAAGAAGAAGAACTAAGTATGTAACTAATACTGAAGAATTCAAGAAGAAAAGAAAAAAAGAAACAAAGAAAAAAGAATTCAGGCCTTCTCTTGAATATAGATGAATAGAAATCTAAGTACCCTTTTTTAAATTATTCAGTCACAACATGTTTCGGCTATATCAAGTCATACTTTCAAGTCATAGATTTTCATTTTCATTCACAGCATTTTCTGCTATTTTTGTTTCACTCTCATATTATCTCATAAACTAGAAACAATACCCTAATATTACAGTGCCAGTTCTTTTCTTTATCCTATTATATTAAGCAAGCAATTTCTGTTCAACTGTTTATATTTTTATATCTGGTTATTTATGTTCAACGGATCTCGAAAACAGCTCTAACGATTTTCACGAAATTTGGAACATAGTAGGTTCATGATATAAAAATTCGATTGCACTAGGTCTCATCCTTGGGAAAACTCGCTGAACGACATCAAAAGGATAATTTATCCTTGGCTGAAACAGCTGAGACTTTCGTCGTCTGTGGATAGTAAAAAGTGAGCGAGTGATTCTGTGGAAAATCAAAATATCGCATCCCCGAAATTCATTAGCTGAGGTATAGCCAGCTGTAAAATATAAACACGATTATTTTAGAGATTTGTGTTCTGTTTATCAATAAATAAAAATAACGGGCGAAGCTCGGTGCCCCGATATTACTATTTGATCAGACTCGCTGAATTATTTACAATAATTCCACACAATACAATTAAAACAGTTTCCTCATCAAATTCATAACTATTATAGGCTACTAATCAATGAAAGATATTTTATAAACTGAAATTGAAAGTCAAGTTATCATGTATTTTGGGGAAGCTTTTCTCTGAAGTTTTCATCCCATTTATCAATTACGTTGAAGCTGACATGTCACATCTTTGACATGACACTCGTACAGCTTATCTTGTTCATCAATGAGCATTCCGAATGCAGAACCACGAAATCATTTCCATCCTCTCATAATGGGGAAGGAAATTTTGTGATGCTCACTTCCATTCAAATCACATTAATCACAATGATTCATTTTGGAATATAATGAAATTCGCTTCCTTTCTCCAGATATTCAATGAGGAAGAGATCATCATCTGTTGACATGCAGTAAGGCTGGGCGTACACCGGTTAGTCAAGACAAGACTAGTCACATTTAGTCACAATACTTCACATTGCTGCTTGTGATGCAACACACACTGATTAGTCATTGCAATCATGCATGTCTCCATAAGCAACTATGTGAAGTAGTGTGATTATATGTGACTAGTCTTGTCTTGACTAACCGGTGTGCGCCCAGCCTGATAGAAATGACCTGTGAACACTAAAATGATTGAAAAACACTGGTTCTGTTGTCATTTCCACATAATCATATAAAGTTGAATTGGCAACAGAACCAGTGTTTCTCAATATTATGGAGAAGGTCCACAATAGTGCGGTTTTGGGTAGTGTGCCTGTCGCATCCACACTGATGTACTACATTGTATCATCTTTTTTTCCAATAAATAGAAATTGAAATATCAATATATATTATTATCAATGTGAATGCATTTTCTCTCTTTAAATCTGCTCAGAAAACTGTATTATAATGCAACTGTTGAGCACTACTTCTACTAGTGGTTAGCTGAGTACCGAGAATCATTAAATAAATACAGTTTCCTGCTTTCCTACTCTCATAAACTACACACAATAAACGTTTCCCCATAGCAAAACACAGTAGACCGCCCGCACACTAGCATCCTTAATCCCAGATTGCTCAGCTTTATTAATATAGAGATGTTGATAACGTCGAATTTTGCCCGAAATAATAAGTTCTCAGTTGATATTCTGTGAGAGGGAGGTCACAGTGCTGCTATTGTTGCCTGCTTTCCAAGCTCAGTCCTCTATTAAAGGAAGCAGCATCCTCTTATCCGGCGCAAGCCAACAGCTTAACTGCCTGCTAAACAATGCTGTATCAACTTATATTACCTTCTTCTTGCCCTTAACAATGAATTTCAAATGGATGAATCATCCAAATGTTTCCTCGGAAATTTTTACAAATTGAGCAGAATTATTCAAGGAAATATCATTTCTGTGTAAAAAGGTTTTTCGAAAATTATGTCAATGTGATTTTCTTTTGACTAAACTCATGTTTTGTATAAGGGAACTCTTCTCATCACAAATTGGAGTTTCAAAAAGGTGAATGGTTATTGTACTAGATGTTGCTATAATTATATTAATTGCTTAATATTCAATTTCATATTTTATCTCCAGTAACTTTCGTCCGTGCAAACCTTACGTTATAGCTAGGGGCTTTATGACCAATGTTATTTATTTTTCTCCGGAAAAACGCTTTGTGTTGCTTGGCCCTAAATCAAACATTCACCTTTCTCAATCATTCCTCTATTGTTTCAAATCAAATCAAATACTCTATTGTTTGAAAGCGATTTTCATGAATTGCCCAAGGAAAACTTTAGGAGAATCGAATGTGGTGTGTTGAAAAAATCCTTGAGGAAAGTTGTAAAGAAAAGATACTACGAAATTATTTGCTTTTATTTACATAAGATGCACCACGAAATTTTACAGAGATTTTACAATATTTCCAATTAACACGTCAAATGACAGCAATCTATACTCTGAATAAAATAAATTGACACTTGGAGAAAATATCGTTGCCAAATTGTGCGAAATTTCAATCGGTTCATGCAAGCCTATGATTGTGACTGATTGTATTCAAATTGAGAGCTCTGCATCGACTGTGTTGTCGAATTGAATACATTCAGTCGTATGTGATTGCATGAACGGATTGAGATTTGCACAATTTGGCAACACGGATATTTTCTCCAAGTGTCAATTCATTTTATACAGACCATAGTCAATAAAATGTCACTAAATCATCAACATTCATTAGAAGGCGGAGGTTAGACGTGATGGTGTGGCTTGTCATTGAGGCGGGTGCGCGCGGCGGCGGCGCGTTTGCCGCGCGAGTCGGCGGCTCGTTTGCCGCGCGCTGGCCAGAACTGGTCGGAGCTGAGTCCGAGGGCACGCGCCGCGTTCTCGCCCTGTCGGGTGGCCAGGGGTGCTTTCTTGCCGCGCGACGCCCAGAAGTCGTTTGGTGCCGTGCCTAGGGTGTCCAATAGGCCACGCCGTCCCCGCGCCACCCAGAACGGATCGACTAGCGACGAGCCGCCGGCTGTTTCGTCGTCACGTCGGTCCATCATCACCCAGTAAGGCTCTTCGGCGAACAAGGCTCCATCCTATAACCAAAGATGATACAAGTGTTTAGATTCTATCAAAATGATAAGTGTAATAAATAAGTGTTCGATTCTATTTTTCTTTGCTATAACATTATAGTGTATACAAATTTGCACATTCTTCTTAATTCAAAAAATATTCAGTCTGACCAAACTTGTATTATATTTTAAATTCATCATAGCTTTATACAAGCAAAGAGACATTGTTTAGTGCATTGAACTCTAATGAACGCATTTTAAGTTAGAAGAGAGAAATTGCTCTGGGGGGCTGTACTCAATAGAACCAGGCCACGTTGATATTGAGTGAATGGGTATGTCCATTGAGTACGTCCTCATACAAAGTATGATAATCTCAAAGGGTATTGAGAGTATAAGTTTTATCAGGCTTAGACAAGAGGCTCTACTGCATTTAATATTCTTCATGATATATTAAGCATCCAAGAAAATACGTAGGGTAAGTGGCATTGACATTCTGTTGACTGAAATATTGTTCATGACATATTGAACGTCCGGGTATCAAGATGATACATTCTTCCAGGATAAATTAAAACCTCAATGTTTTGCTGTAGGCTATTGAGTATAGTTGATGAGATATTGTAGTAACCTGTCCAATGCCGTCACAGGGCAGACTGCGCCCCCTGTTGGCCCAGAAGGGTGGCTCCTCGTCTGAACCGACGCCCCGTTCCTGCAGCAAACTCTGCAGTTCGCCGAGACGCACACTGCGCCCGCGGTTGGCCCAGAACGGCGCCTCGTCCTCCTCGCCGAGACGCACGCTGCGGCCCCGGTTGGCCCAGAACGGAGCGTCGTCCTCTTCCGAGCCCAGGACGGCGCCCAGCGGCGAGCGTCGTCCCCGCGTTGGCCAGAAGTTCGGGTCCATCTTTTCGCCGAGCACCGCTCGCACGTCGCTCCTGCTCACTCTGTGACCGTTCTCTCCCTCAAATAGAAAAAATAATATTTTTAAAAATCAATGTTCTATTATCATTATTGAAAAACCATTAAGTTTCCCTTGAAAAATTCACTTCAAACAAAATAACTATATCATTAATAAAATAAAGAATTGAAATTATATGTATGTGATAAGAATTTCTCATTGAAATAACTATAGGCTAGTTTGAGCACAGAAAAAGGAAACACAGATCTATAGTTCTAATCAGTTTCTCAATCAGTCAAAGTCAAGAGATTATAATAATTACAGCCAATGATGACTAAGCTTTCATCCCTTGAACTTATTTCTATCATCATTATTTGTTTTGGATCAGAATGTAAGAATGGCTTGTGTCATATTTGTGGATGTTCAAAATTTTATCAGTTGAAGCTATATATGATGTGATGAGTCTAACATTACTATTTTATTGTTACACTAGCCGTCAGGCGCGCTTCGCTCGCCATATCCGTCTAGCCAGGGGGCTCCGCCAACTGGACCCCCGACTGGATCGTCCAAAAATGATATCAGCGGGCTCGCTACGCTCGCCTGCATTTTTCATTTGAGCATGCTTCATTCCATCAGAGAGTCAAATTACTGAGAAAACGCAGAAAAGCTGAGAAAAACGTTGGAAAAACGCTGATTTTGGGCGTATCTTTGGCGTTATTTCAAATTTCTTCTAACACAACGTTATTACACCCTAGCTTAGCTTCTGTAATTTAAGTAATTTAGCTTCAGAAATTTGAACAATTTCTGTTCATTTGTTCTGTAATTTAGCTTCAGAAATTTGAACAATTTCTGTTCATTTGTTCTCGATAAATCTGAGAAAAACGCTAATTTTGGGCGTATCTTTGACTTTATTGCAAATTCCTCCCAACTCAACATTATTACACCCTAGCTGAGCTTGTGTACTAAATTTGAACATTTTCTGTTCATTTGTTCTCGATAAAGCTGAGAAAAACGCTAAATAACGCAGTTTTTGGGCGTATCTTGGAAATTTTTCCAAATCCGTTCTTAGTGCGCCTCTAAAGGGCCATCTGAACATACCTACCAAATTGAACGTTTTTGTGTCCGGTAGATTTTTAGTTCTGCGAGTGAGTGAGTGAGTGAGTGAGTGAGTCAGTCAATCAGTCAGTGAGTGAGTGCCATTTCGCTTTTATATAATTACTAGCCGTCAGGCTCGCTTTGCTCGCCATATCCGTCTAGCCAGGGGGCTCCGCCCCCTGGACCCCCGACTGGATCGTCCGAGAATAAGATCAGCAGGCTCGCTCCGCTCGCCTGCATTTTTCATTTGAGCATTTTCATCATATGTTAGGACGATCCAGTCGGGGGTCCAGACTAAACGTCTGGCTAAACGGATATGGCGAGCGAAGCGAGCCTGACGGCTAGTAATATAATATTCCCAGGATTGAAGTAGCAGTGCCCAATAAATTTTTCCGCGATAAATGCATTTATATTTTCAACTTGGTGCCAACCTAACAATGTCAACTCAACTTGATGCCAACCTGACAAAATATTAATTTAGTCGCCAGTTAACAACTGTTTCGAAGAGGTACTCTATCTAGATTATAGTTCTATAGTAACATATGATATGGAAATTTCAATTCTTCTTAATTCAAAAAATATTCAGTCTGACCAAACTTGTATTATATTTTAAATTCAAAATAGCTTTATACAAGCAAAGAGACATTGTTCAGTTCATTGAACTCTAATAAACGCATTTTAAGTTAGAAGAGAGAAATTGCTCTGGGGGGCTGTTCTCAATAGAACTAGGCCACGTTGATATTGAGTGAATGGGTATGTCCATTGAGTACGTCCTCATACATAGTATGATAATCTCAAAGGGTATTGAGAGTATAACTTTTATCAGGCTTAGACAAGAGGTTCCACTGCATTTAATATTATTTATGAGATATTAAGCATCCAAGAAAATACTTAGGGTAAGTGGCATTGACAATCGGTTGACTGAAATTGTTCATGAGTCCATCAGCAATTTTATAAAATTCTTCTATCCAATTCATTTATAGAATAAATCTATGTAAATAGATTGTTCAGTTTAATTAACAACAAATGCAGACTACTTTAATAATCTATTTTTATAAATTTGCTGATGGATTCAGAGAAAATTTCAAAGATTATACGGTCCCCCAATTGTTCATGAGATATTGAACGTTCAAGGGTATTAAGAATACATTCTTCCAGCGTGAATTAAAACCTCAATTTTCCGCTGTAGGCTATTGAGTATAGTTGATGAGATATTGTATTAACCTGTCCAATGCCGTCACAAGGCAGACTGCGCCCCCTGTTGGCCCAGAAGGGCGGCTCCTCATCTGAACCGACGCCCCGTTCCTGCAGCAAACTCTGCAGTTCGCCGAGACGCACACTGCGCCCGCGGTTTGCCCAGAACGGCGCCTCGTCCTCCTCGCCGAGACGCACGCTGCGGCCCCGGTTGGCCCAGAACGGAGCGTCGTCCTCTTCCGAGCCCAGGGCGGCGCCCAGCGGCGAGCGTCGTCCCCGCGTCGGCCAGAAGTTCGGGTCCATCTTTTCGCCGAGCACCGCTCGCACGTCGCTCCTGCTCACTCTGTGACCGTTCTCTCCCTCAAATAGAAAAATTATATTTTTTAAAATCAATATACTATTACAGTATCATTATTGAAAAACCAACAAGTATCCCTTGAAAAATACACTTCAATCAAAATCTATATCATTGATAAAATAAAGAATTGAAATTAACATGTACGTGATAGGAATTTCTCATTGAAAATAACTAAAGGCTAGTTTGAGCCCAGAAAAAGGAAAAACAGATCTATAGTTCTATTCAGTTTCTCAATCAGTCAAAGTCAAGAGATTATAATAATAATTACAGTCAATGATGACTAAGCTCTCATCCCTTGAACTTATTTCTATCATCATTATTTGTTTTGGATCAGAATTTATTTAAGAATGGCTTGTGTCATATTTGTGGATGTTCAAAATTTTATCAGTTGAAGCTATATTGATGTGATGAGTTTAACATTACTATTTTATTGTTACACTAGCCGTCAGGCGCGCTTCGCTCGTTATTGCAAATTCCTTCTAACTCAACATTATTACACCCTAGCTGAGCTTCTGTACTAAATTTGAACATTTTCTGTTCATTTGTTCTCGATAAAGCTGAGAAAACGCTGAATAACGCAGTTTTTGGGCGTATCTTTGGAAATTTTTCCAAATCCGTTCTTAGTGCGCCTCTAAAGGGCCATCTGAACATACCTACCAAATTTGAACGTTTTTGTGTCCGGTAGATTTTTAGTTCTGCGAGCGAGTGAGTGAGTGAGTGAGTCAGTCAGTCAGTCAATCAGTCAGTGAGTGAGTGCCATTTCGCTTTTATATTTTATTTTTGATGTTCCAGCTGAGTTTTAGTGTTTACAAGTTTGTGTTTCTTCAATAGTTCCAAATTTTCTTAAATAACTCAATATTATTTGTTACAAGTGTTAATTGAGTAGAATATTTCTAATCAATTTATTAATTCAAGCCTTCTAAATTCAAAATTTATAGTTTTCTTGTTTATTTTGGATTAGAATTTTGTGAAAATTGTATGCGGTGCATCATAAAAATTGAAAACCGCACCAGAATCGGATGTGCATTTGAAACCGCGATGCGAGTCATTCCTATGTTGGTGAAGCTTTGTTCAAATTTTTGTTTCCGGCTGAATATTTCCAGAGTCAGGAATGTCTAGATGTTGAGTTCGGGGGCGTTAAACGCGAAACGTCTCTCTCATCTCCTTTGTGAACCCATCCATTTACTGATTAGCTTTTTGACGGTGGGGCAACTCTTCTCACCCTGGCGTCTTTGCGAGGGCGGGAAAGCGTAGCTTCACTTTTTGTCGATCGACACTTCAAGTATCTGATAGTAGATCAAGTGTAAACCATTTTTCTATTTCTGTGTACAGTAGCAAAGGTGATATTGTGGTTCAATAAATACTCGAATAGAACAATAGATATTCGAATAGAATACTGAGCTTTGAGTACTCTTGAGACTTTAACGAGAAATTTCCTATGATTCACATAGTTCTTGATGCTAATTGTAGCCTACACGTGAAATTCTAACCTTATCTTGAACTTTGTCACCTATAAATTTGGAAGACAAATAGCTCATGGCCTACCTTATTATTCTATCTACCAATGTTATTACATTAGTGTCATTTGCATTGTAAATTAATAAAAATAAAATTAAAATTAGAAATTGAAAACCGAAGTTGAAATAATATTAAAATTTTTCAAGTGCAATAATTGGGTCTCACTTGTGTCTTTACAAATATTTAATAACCAAAGAAAGAAAAGAAAAGAATCATGAAAATTATGAGATAAAAATTATTCATTCCAATGCTGTTGAACTGATAACAATGGATTGAACGAATTTTCAAATCAATAGGGCTCATTCTTTAAGACTATCAACTGTAATAATTAAGAACCGGGAAAATGGACAACCAGGAAAATATCCGAAGAAAATTTTTTGAACGCGACTACTAAAAGCTATTTATGTGGGGGAAAATCGAGCCAAGAAATCAAACCAATATTGCCAGTAAGGTGTTAGATGATCACTTCTATACTTGAGAACTATAATATTTCCGTTCTACTTGAGATGATCATCGCTATATTTGAGAACTATAATATTTCTGATCTACTGGAATGCACATTTCAAATTTTGCATCCATACATTTACCAAAGAAATATCATGGATGGAAATAAATTGGAAGTTGTTTACCCTGTTGTCAATATTTGCTGTAGCAGAAGTCTTTGGGGTGATTTACAGCAATTAATTGGGATTTTCGTTTAATAATAAATATCATGGACATTGTAACTTGATGTGACGTGGAGACGTGTAACTTTAATTGTCAAGTCATTCAAAATTATTAGAATGAACTACAAATAGAAAATTTCATACAAAGTGATCATTAATAAAATTAGTAGAATTGATGGTGATGTTGTGAAATCTCTCCATAATAAGAAAACAAAGATATTGTCAAATTTCACTATAATAGTGAAATTTTTTAGATATTTTTTAGTGAAATTTGACAATATCTTTGTTTTCTTATTAAAGTGATCATTCATTGAGATTATCATTTTGAATTTGTTGTCAAACTCTTGTCATCATCACAATTCAATCCAGGAATGAATAAATAATAGTTTACTTTTTAGAGAATGTTCTTATTGTACATTTTTCAAAAATGGTCTCTCATTTCCGTTCAACCAAAGAAAACCCAAGAAGGATATTTTTTGAATCTCCACTGAGTATTTATACCAATGTGAAAAGTGAATTTATTTGAATTCTTATTGGTCAAGAGTGCCTAAATGTATAATTTGAGCCGTAAATGGGCCTCATGACTGTCATACTTCAGACGGGACCGACAGTTTAACGTGCACATCCGATAATTCGGGAGCAAGGAGAAATTAACAACGTTCTTCTCAATGAACAATGTCCTTCCATATTTTGTGACGGGAGTGGCCTGGCTAAAAACTTTTGTTTATATTTGGGTTTGAACCCGGTACCTCCATGAGGCTACGCAAGCACTTAATCCACTAGACCACAGATCACTCCAAATTTTCCCTAATAATAAGAAAGCAATGATTTTTCTTCAATTATTGACCGAACAAAGTGAGGTCTAAGATTCAAGTCGACGGTTTGGCATTTCTCTTAATGTTTAAATGTTTTTATGTCACGCATTTACGGCGAACCGCGGTAATAGACTTTCATGAAATTTGACAGGTATATTCCTTTTTTAATTGCGCGTCGACGTATATACACGGTTTTTGGAAATTTTGCATTTCAAGGATAATATAAAAGGAAAAAGGAGCCTCCTTCATACGCCAATATAAGGAGTAAAAATCAGACTATACAATTATTCATCATAAATCAGCTGACAAGTGATTACACAGATGTGTGGAGAAGCCAGTCTATTGCTGTATTTCCATAAGGTCTATAGTTTCAATCAGGTACTTGTGGATGAGAATACTGCGTGAGTTCTACTGTTCACAGAACTACTAGTTTAACTATTTTCAATTGTTATCTCATCAAGACATTCAATAGCAGTAGGAAATGCACCAACTGTGTCTGTACCTGTACTGAGTTTATACCAAATTTCTCCTCTCTTTATTATTTTATGGCAAAATAAATGAATTTGAATTCTCCTTCAAGGGAAAGATAGGAAAACAATAATTTTTGCCTCAACCACAAGTACTGTGCTTTCACCAAATGTTGTCTAATTAAAGCATTGAAGGACAATAGGAAATGTCCAGAAGGTTAATGTACTGAGCTTATACAAAATATTTCCTATCTGATATGCATTCATGAGCCAGATAAGAGAGTTATGATTTCCTCCCAAAGTACAGTAGTTCTTCAAATGTTGTGTAATTAAGCATTGCAGGAAAATAGGAAATCCACCAAATGTGACTGTTCCTGACTTCCGGTACTGAGTTTATACAAAAGTTTGCCTATCTTATATGCATTCAAGGGAAATTTGATAATGATTTTTGCACCAAGTACTTCACTATTCCCAAAATTTGTCAAATTAAGGCTTTGAAGGACAATAGGAAATCCACTAAGTGCGTCTCTACCTGTACTTAGTTAATACAAATTTTATCCTACATGATATGAATTCAAGGGCCAGATATGAAAATTATTATTTTTGCACCAGGAATTGTACTTTTTTCCAAAATTATTTGTCCTTTATTTGCATAAAAGACAATAGGAAATACCTGAACTGCATTGGCAGCGACGAATAACGCGGCAACAGCGACAAACGTGCTGCAAATGTTGGCTGCACGACCGGCGTCCATCGCTGAGTGTGTGCCCTGCCATTGGTGGCCCCGAGTTATATAATGGCCGCACCGCTTCCCACTCTGACGCCGGTCGAGCGTCCAGATTAGCTCAGGGACTCACTCCCAAACGACAGCCGGCAACCATAACTCGATTAGCCTCTCACCTTATACCCTTTCTTTCTCGCTTTAGGGCTGATTTTCAATCTCGGCTCCTTTTCCACGGGCCGCAGCACATTTTCCTGATTAACTTCTTGGCCGTCCGTTCGGGTCAACGAAATCTCTACCTTCTAAGTGAAAAAATAGAAAACGTTGTGGGCGGCATCCTGCTTTTCCGTTATTAGTTGACCAATTGCGTCGTTTGTAGGCTAATTGATTTGAAGGGATTATTCTATATCAATAAATGTTGAAACTTCCTGTCAATATTCCTGCGCTACTTTGGACAATTTAATAAACTAAATCCAGGAAGAGAAGAATTTTTGTGCATGTTCCTGTCTTTTCATTCCAATATTGTGATGATTCAACCTGATAAATGAATAAATACATATCCATTCTAAACTAATATTGTCAATATCTTCATTCAGGACGGCGCATATGATTTATGACAAGAGATGAGAATATTTGAATGTTGATTCTCTAGAGAAACTAGAAAGGAGGAAGAGCATAAGAAGAAGAAGAAGAAGAAGAAGAGGGAAGGAATAGAAGTAAAAGTAGAATAGAAGAGGGTAAAAGTACTAGTAAAAGAGTATAAGGCACTGGAAAGAGATACTATTCGAGTAGGGTCCACACAACTCCAGACTGAATAGAAGAAATGTTTATTGATTTAAACTCATTAGATTAGAATGAGCTTTATATGAAATAGAACCAATAAATCAGTATAATCCTGAGATTACTCTCTACTAGAGTCATCATTTGGTTCAATATCCTTCTTCATGTCCCTTCTCCAATGAAAGTATCTCTTGGATTATTGGTGATATACTAAAGTTTTGCTTGTTGTTGATTTTTAATAATTTAATACTTTTAATAGTTGTTTTTAAGTTGATTTTTTCCAGTTTTTCTTTTATTTTGAGTGTAGTTTGTTTCCTGTATCCATATTATTTTAAAATCAAGTGATGTACTTGTTGAGCGTGTTATAATATAGACCATTGGTTTTGGTATGCCCATGAAGTGTAACTTTTGACTATGTTCACTTTATAGATAATGTGAAATTTTATTTACATAGAATCAGAATCGGAATACAATTGAGTGGAGGTAATAGCAAAAGAAGAGAATCTCCCACACGAACCAAAGCACATTTATAAAAAGAAAATTGATTTACCCTTTTCACGGAAAAATAATTATGTTTTCAATTTGATTTGCAGGTGCTCAGTTCTCAGTGCTGATTTGAGTGACTCGCATTCACAAAAAGGAAGGCTCACTCAGTTGAAACATGGTATGATTTTGTCTCTTATCTCAATTAGAGCTAAATGTTTCCAAAACCAACGCTTTATTCAAACTCATCAAGTAATTTTGAACGTTGCTAACATAAATTTTCCACAGTTACTTCCTAGAATTGTCATGAATAAATATGTGATAATAAATTAGCCATTATGAATTTTACCTATGGTTTTTCAACTTAACAGATAAAAGAGGATCTAGTAAGAGTGTTAACTCATGAAACTTGCTCTGGGGATTTAGAGTAACTAAATGCTATTCGAAATTGTGTACAGATTTTCAGTCGAAATAACTGATAATATTTCAAAATTAATAAAAACAATATAAAAACTTGTAGTACCCTTTATTATTAAAAACTTTAAAATATTTCAGCGACTAGTTTCGACCATAACTTAGGTAATTTTCAACAACTCGTGACCTAAGTCATTTTCAAGTCATTTTTCAACTTGAAAATGACCTAAGTTATGGTCGAAACTAGTCGTTAAAATATTTTCAAGTTTTCAATAATAAAGGGTACTACAAGCTTTTATATTGTTTTATCAATTCGTACAAAAGTAGCCCATATAAGTAAAGGGTTTTTATTTCAAAATTGTTTGGATTCAGATTAGTCAGTATTATATCAGTTCAATGAATATTATCACAAAAATATCTTCTTCTTTGGATCTATAAACATTTACGAGTATCACTAACCTACATAATTTACATACTCATATTACAGCCATTCTATCATGCAATGCACATTCAAAATTTTCATTGATAAGTTTCTCAATAATTTAGGTACGGCCTCTAGGACACTCTTCTTGAAAACCATTAAACCTATAGATTTAATAAGCCACTTATTAAATACAGTGTACCATTAAACCTATAGATTTAATAAGCCACTTATTAAATACAGTGTACCATTAAACCTATATATTTAATAAGCCACTTATCAAATACAGTGTACCATTAAACCTATAGATTTAATAAGCCACTTATTAAATACAGTGTACCATTAAACCTATAGATTTATTAAGCCACTTATTAATTACAGTGTACCATTGAACCTATAAATTTAGTAAGCCACCTATTAAATACGGTGTACCATTGAACCTATATATTTAGCAGTCTATTAGATTTGATAAGTGTCCTAGAAACCAGTAATTAGTGGTCTAGAAATGTCTCATTAGAAAAATGTATCTTTAATTAATATTTGAGTACCACAATAATTACTGTCTTTCTCTTAATGTAAATCTAAAATGTATGTTTTTAGATGAATGATCATTTGCTCATCACATTCATCACTCAAGATGCTTGATCATAAAATCACATCCGGTATGAAACAATCTTCCGCATTCCGCATCGTGCTACTTCTCTTGAATACAGTAACGTATACTGCTGTACAGTGGCCGTACACGGTCACTTCGTACTTATGCATGAGGCGCTATCATCAGTTGTTGTTATCAGTGTGATGCGGCTTACATTCTGCCAACTTTGTTGAATTGGCTCCGGGCATCTTTGCGTCGTGTGAATGCTTGTAATTCGATAGTATTGTTCTACTCTGTTAACTTCACCTGTTAAGTGATTAAAGTTGGCGTTCAGTCTCAATTACCTAATAGCGCGTATGAAACTGTGCGTGGGAGTGGGTCAACTCAAAAGGGAGGAGGACATCAGCTCTCTCACCTGCCACTCATAATTCATGAATCCCATTTCAGGCTACACACAGATGTATTATTGAGCTATTGTTCTGTTCATGGATTTGGAAGCTAGTAAGCCTAGCTGAAATCCAGTCGCAGAGTAACTGTAGGCTATAGTTAGTTGTTGGAAGTTGAAAGAGTAAGGGCCGTTTGCACAGTCAGTAAGTAAGTTTAAACTGAATTTAATCAGCTGTTGGATTAAACTCAAAATAAAACACATTATAACTGATATTATAAATTACAGACCAATTTCTATCTTAAATATTGCTTTTCAAAAATATTCGAAAAAAATTTACATACAATTATTGACCGAGCGAAGTGAGGTCTAAGATTCAAGTCGACGGTTTGGCATTTTGCTTAATGCTTAAATGTTTAAATGTTCAAATGTTCAAATGTTTAAATGTTTAATTTTTTAAATGTTTAAATGTTTAAATGTTTAAATGTATAAATGTTTAAATGTTTAAATGTTTAAATGTTTAAATGTTTAAATGTTTAAATGTTTAAATGTTTAAATGTTTAAATCTTTAAATCTTTAAATCTTAAATCTTTAAATCTTTAAATCTTTAAATCTTTAATCTTTAAATCTTTAAATCTTTAAATCTTTAAATCTTAAATCTTTAAATCTTTAAATCTTAAATCTTTAAATGTTTAAATGTTTAAATGTTTAAATGTTTAAATGTTTAAATGTTTAAATGTTTAAATGTTTAATGTTTAAATGTTTAAATGTTTAAATGTTTAAATGTTTAAATGTTTAAATGTTTAAATGTTTAAATGTTAAATGTTTAAATGTTTAAATGTTTAAATGTTTAAATGTTTAAATGTTTAAATGTTTAAATGTTTAAATGTTAAATGTTTAAATGTTTAAATGTTTGAATGTTTGAATGTTTAAATGTTTGAATGTTTAAATGTATATATGTTGCGCATTTACGGCGAAACGCGATAATAGATTTTCATGAAATTTGACAGGTATGTTCCTTTTTTAATTGCGCGTCGACGTATATACAAGGTTTTTTGGAAATTTTGCATTTCAAGGATAATATAAAAGGAAAAAGGAGTCTCCTTCGTACGCCAATATTAGAGTAAAAATCAGACTATAGAATATTATTCATCATGAATCAGCTGACAAGTGATTACACAGATGTGTGGAGAAGCCAGTCTATTGCTGTATTTCCATAAGGTCTATAGTTTCAATCGATACTTGTGGATGAGAATACTGCGTGAGGTCTACTGTTCACAGAACTACTAGTATTTAGGCAGGTCAAGAGTACCATCTCGGATGAGCAACGTGGAATCTTGCCAGGTCGCACAAAGGTGACCGACCTAATGACTTTCAATAATGAAATATCACAGGTTTTGGATAGAGGAGGCCGTGTTGATGTAATCCATACCGACTTATCCAAGGCTTTTGATACTATTAGTCATAAGCTATTGTTGAGAAAGATTAAGCTGATGGGGTTCAGTAATAATTTAGTGAGCCTTCTGCAGAGTTATTTGCAATCAAGAATGCAAAATGTTAAAATTAAACATTTTAAATCTAGATTGTTCGAGTGTGCATCATAGTCCAGTCAATATAGACATGGAAAAGGGGGTGTGCTTGCAATTTATATTGTAGTTCTTATTTTTTAATATATTATTTGGGTACATAAGAGAAGTCCAGAACCAATTTCTTCATTCAACATTTCCTTGTGCTAGATACAGAGTGGTCTAAAAACCTCGGGGAAACCCGTTGTCTCCATTGTGAATAAATAAATAACAAACTATTCTTGATACGGATTTAATCCAGTTTAAAATGAAATTTAGATAAAACTGTCACTGTGCAAACGGCCCTAAGTAGGTGAGTTGTGGCAGAGAGAAATAATCTACGTATCTCAACCTTAATTATCTTATCCTAAATTACCTTATCTTCATCTTTAACTGTATCTTTACTCGATGAATGCGGTGAGCAAATGTCTGATTGACTCAGTAGTCGATCGTGGAAGCAGTTTACGTTATTGTTCTTGAAATAAAATTGAAGTAGATGTTATTAAAATTACAATACAAAGATGTTACATTCAATACAAATATATCAAAGACAATCGCAATTAAAGTCATTGCTGATGATAATTTAAAATATGTTTATGATATGGTTTTCAAGTACAATATTTTATTTATTTATTTCATTCCACAATCACAATATCAAATTAATGATTGATTGTTTGCTTGAGTACTTTATTTATGTAGATTACAATATAAACTGGCTTATACACTTATACAATAGCTTACAATACAGCAAAGTTTCAGATGAATTTACATAACATAAACTAAGAAAATAATTATTGAACTGTACAATGATATGAAAAAAATCATTTTGGAATAACCATACAAGATAATATTGTAATGCATCTACATAAATTGGCGGAGCTTTGGAGATGTCAATGTCCATTCTTTGGAAAGAATATTAAAAATATCCTTCCTAGTAACTCTTTACCAAGATTGACTATTTTGATTGGGAGAGAATCAAAAGGATAAACCCAAAACTGTTTCTCTCCCTAATTTTGATTAAAATAGTCAAAATGTATTTATGAAAACACTTTTATAAAGATTACAAATATTTAAAGTTTAATTTACATATTATGGAAGATTCTCAATTTTACACAACATGTTTAGAACTTAAAATGAAAATAATGTTAAAAAGGTTAAGCTACTTTGAATCTTTATTTTTAATTGCATTACCTTTAATCCTAAACAAGGAAGTATACAAACGTGTAGTATGGTTGAGATTATCTACTTTTAATGATTGCTTTACATGTTTCAATGAGAATTAACCATGAAATATCTTGTGAAATTTGGTGTAAAAATCGATTATGTGCTGCAAATTACTACTGAAAGATCATAGAAGAATGTTGAACAATGTTCAACATTTACAACAAGAATCATGAAGTTGAGGGAATGCATAGTATCAATCCAAATCAACTTCAAAAGAATCAATCAATCAATCAATCATATTTTATTCAAAAAATGTACAGATACATTGAATAACGTCATACATAATAAAATAACAAAACACACAAAACAGTCAATAACAAATTCATCACAATCAAATATGTAAAAATTCTTCAAATGAATATAAGGACAATCCTATCAGATATTTCTTCAGCTTGGCTCTAAAGATTGTCAACTCCTCTATGGATTTTAAATTTCGGGGCAGCATGTTAAAATATTTCTCTCCCATGAAAGCCGTCTTCATTTTGAAAAATTCTAAATTATGTCTCTGTACTATTCTTCCGGATCTAGTATTATATCTATGTGAAATACTACTTCTCTTTTCTAAATCAGTGAATTTTTTAAAGTACATTATTACATCAAAAACATATTGCCCATAGACTGTCAATATGCCTAGCTGAAAAAAAAATTTGTTTCACCGAGTCCCTCCTTTTTATGTTCATGATGGCGAACAATCTGAGAATCGAAAAATCTATTAAGTTTATTGAATTAATTCATGAAAAATGAGTTTTTATAGAATTGACACCGTTTAAGATCACTCCAACTCGACTGATCAACAGAAAATATCTCATAATACTGATGGATATAAGCAATATTTTTATTCTAAAATTTATTATTAATATCCAAATGCGTTGATTATTTTGCTCAGATGATCATTGTTATGTTTTCCTCATACTGTTGATTGGTTTCTGTTTGCAGAGATTCAAGTTCTGTGGAGAAGGCGATTGTCCTGACTGGGTCTTGTTGCAGATCAATGCCTTATCCCGTATGGTAAGAAATCAATAAATTGATGAAACCTAAACAAAAATTTATTAACTTATATGTTTGTGTATTTCAAATATCTTGAGAAGTGCATCAACAACTGTATTTGGTAGTCTCTATACAAAAGTTAGTTTTGTTATGGGCTCTTGGGATTGAAAAAATGTGAATACTATTCACATAGTAGAATTTAATACTATTAACAGAATTAACCATGAAATATCTTGTGAAATTAAAAAAAAATTATTATTCACATTTTTTAAATTTTATTAAATTAATTTTTTTTAAATGTGAATAAAAAATTTGGTGTAAAAATCGGGTTTGTGCTGCAAATTACTACTGAAAGATCATAGAAAATTGTTAAACAATATTTTACATTGACAAAAAGTATCGTGAAGTTAAGGAAATGCATAGTATCAATCCAAATCAACTTCAAAAGAATCGAAAAATCTATAAATTATTTTTTATCTATGCAATTTATTTTTTTTAATTTTTTTTCACATTTTTAAATTTTTTTATTTACATTTTTTTTAATGTGAATACTATTCACATAGTTGAATTTAATACTTTTAACAGAAATCGCTATTTTTCATTGTGAATACAACACTGTTTATGTAGTGTTCTACTGGAAAAGTTCTATGAAAAATAAAAATTTCTAATAGAGTGTGAAAGACAATGTATTTCTTAATTCATTGCTCATATTCAATCTATGTAGGCTACTGTTGAGTATTGCAAATCAAATATGAAAAAAATAATTCAAATATGGCACTGAATAAAATTCTAGATTTATTCAGATTTATTATTTGTATCATCAATAAGCCCAAATTCATTTTCACGAGATGTAATTGAATAATTTATTGAGAAGAATCAATTGAATTTGAAATATATTGAACTCCGTCAATAACATGAGCTACCGTAATTTATTTATTTATTTACAATGCAAATGACACTAATGTAATAACATTGGCAGATAAAATAATAAGGTAGTCCTTGTGCTATTTTTCTTTCTAATTTATAGGTGACAAAGTCCAAGATAAGGTTAGAATTTCACGTGTACAATTTTTATAACAATTGTTATTCACTTTTTGTGTATTTGAGAAGTTGATATTGTGGTAATTATTCATATTGGATGAAAAAGACTAAGAAATTGTCAAAAAATCACAGATTTATTGATACTTAGAAAGACCGGTTTCGGTTATTACACCATTGTCAATCTCTGATAAACTAAAACTGTCTCTGATAAATTTAGTTTATCAGAGATTGACAATGGTGTAATAACCGGAACCGGTCTTTCTAAGTATCAATAAATCTGTGGTTTTTTGACAATTTCTTAGTCTTTTTCATTCAAAATTATTATTCACGTGAAAGAAAGCTTGAGAAAGTCATGAAAGAAAGGCATTGAAAATTTTTAATAGTAAGAAAGCTTGCATTACAAATGATTATCACTTAAAACAGATCTTGGACTGATATAAAATAAAACTAAAAGAAAAGTAGGGTCATTTGGAGTATATATTAAAAAATAATCGAATATGCTGTTAAATACCTGGATGGATTGATTCTGAATGTTTAGATTTTTACCCTACATTTTGAAGAATTTTCGATTGGATGCCAGAATTTTATTCAAAGCCATGCTCCCTCATGAAATGCAGGTCATGTGAGGTGGTATTTTTTCCGACGGTTTTTCTGAGTTTGTCGATATGAAACCTGGATGTGGTTGGAATCGGCTGATATCATACCGAAATGAAAAATATGTCGATCGTCAGGAGTATTATTATTCCATTCCCTGTAAATACGACCTCAAATGTTACGTTGATTATCATAATGCATGTTTCTCTCTTTATTAACGCTCATCCCTTGCTACTCATCATGGAAAAAATAATAAATTTACTATTAATGCTATCCAAAATAATGATGGAGAGAGAAATCATATTGAATTTCAAATATCTATTTACTATAGTGAGGTCCACGTTATAATGACAGTATTTGATCAACTTTGGTTTTGCTATCCTTGTCTATCATTAGACAAAGCCGGTGGTGCTATCCTTTTCTAGGTCCACAACGATGCCAATTATGTTTTTCACAGTGTAGAAATATAATAAATTAATGCAGAGAATCGGCATCGCTATTCTCCTATCTTTATCCACTGCCATTATAACGTGGACCTCACTATACCAATTCTATCCAAAATAATGATGGAGAGAGATATCATATTGAATTTCAAATATCTATTTACTACCAATGCTATCCAAAATAATGATGGAGAGAGAAATCATTTTAAATTTCAAATATCTATTTACTACCAATGCTATCCAAGATAATGATGGAAAGAGAAATCATTTTGAATTTCAAATACAGTATCTTTGCAAAAAAACAACTCTTCGTGAGAAATATCAATTAGTTAATTCATCAGATATGAAATTATATAATCCCAATAGATTAATTATTAATGTATTGTGAAAACTGTGAAATGTATTGCCTCAAATCAATCTAAACCCTATTTATTCATTTCTGTCTCTGCTAGACTTAATTAAACTACCAGGCATTCCCCCTTCCCATCCCCAACCTATAATTTTGGGTGGAGAATGGTCCATTCTCGCCTCATTCACCTGTGTATTTTACTTTTACGTTTTCATATACTAGTAGCTACATAATATTTTCTTGGTATAACTTTTTATAGGCATACACGTAACTTTATGGCTCTTTGAGAACTACTTAATAGTCCATTATTATATTTTGGGGAAACGTTGATTTGATCGTAATATACGGGTACTCAAAATCTTGAAAACAGTTTTACACCCTCTCAAGTTCTCAGTAAAACTTGTGTATCAAATTTCAACTTTCTTGTCCCAGTGGCTCCCAAGAGAGGAGGAAAACATATAAAAGTTTCAATTTCTCCATCACACACACACTTTCTCAAATCCTTAACTGAACCTGTGGTTACCAAATCACTTTTTTGCTCAAGTTTTTCTCGATAAGGTGAAGAAACGCATTGGAATTGCGAAGAAATGCTTAAATCTAATACTAATAATGGCGTGTATTTTGTTCTCTCAGGCAATAAATTTCTGTTGTGTTGAGAATATTACAATAATTTTCTCAATTAAATTATGCCTTACACTGTGCACTTTTCTGTAATATATTTTATTTTTGTTTCAGAGTTCAGTTAAAATGAAAATCCTTTGCCAAACAGTTGCCAAGTCCTTGGTCGATAACGAATTGGATGTAAGATGATTTGCATATTATATATGTTTTAATTGTTTCAATGATACACAAAACACAATCATTAGAATGATTAGGGAAGGACAAACAGACACAGCCCAAAACTGTTCCTTCCCCCGAATTTCGATTCATTATACTAATCCAAAAAATGGTGTATTCAAAACGTATTCTCAAAACAATCTTCTATAGAAAAATTTTATATTCTAAATACCTGTATAGCATGTTTCTTCAATTCACAATGAGCAAAGCATTCCAGCAATTTTTTGACCATCACCATTTGCATTAGATGTATTATCTGTTTCCATTGGATTATCCTGACCATATCTGATCAGTCTTCGCCACCAGTTGGAAGCTATGCAACGTTATAGAAATTCACTATAAGTTGACAATGTAACCGTTATGGAAACAATAATAATATTGTTACTACAAGCAATAATCAATTATTGTTCATCGGTCATGAACGTGCAAGTCCTTGAATCGTTTGATTACAGGTGTCACTAGATGCAGGTCGGAACTTGTGCGATGGAGTTATAGCATAGAGAAACAATAGCGTAAGTAGATATCCCATGGTATAGGGCGTTTATGTCGCAACTTTTACTGTTATCTCAAGCCGATTACTGTCGATTTTTACTGTTTTGACCGGGGAAGAGTATATGAACGGCACAATATTAGAGACTACCAGCGTCATAAAGCATCACAGGAAAGAACTACGTGGACTATCAGCTTGAGATAACTGTAAAAGTTGCGACATAAACGCCCTATACCATGGGATATCTACTTACGCTATTGTTTCTCTATGGTTATAGTCAGGATGCAATGTGCAAATGTGGAAAGACTAAAAACTTTGACCACCTCATGACCTGTCCAAATATGGAAATACATTGCACGATGGAGGATATTACCTAAGGAAATGACAAAGCAGTTTCTGCGGCTAAATTTTGGAATAGTATTTGACTCTGTGCCCCTGACAATAAAGAAGAAGAAGAATCAAGCATGAAGTAGTACATTATGGTTATTGTCTCAAACGTGATCGCAATACAATACTAATGTACCATTAATAAAAACAATATAAAAACATGAAGTACCCTTTTATTTAAAACTTTAAAATATATATTAGTACTTTTTTACTAATGTACCAATCTGTGTTGCAAGTCAGAGGAAGTTGCAATTTTGTATGTTACATTGCATTATATCGCACAAGCAATAACTAACTTTCCCTCATATTTATCGCGGCTTAATTACTGTATATGATTTCTGCCGGGAATTCTTGAGGCCACTGTGTTGGAATTTCTTCTATTATCCACTCTGATGCTCGCTAATTGAACTTGTCAGTCTCTTCATGAAGATAATCAAATCAAAGAGCAGTTTGTGTGCAAGATTGGGAGGAGAGAGAAAGAGATAGGTAGATAGGCTGCCTTTATTTCAACCTGGAGAGAGTGAGGGAGAGAGAAAGTCAGGAGAGTCAGCAGCTGACGTCAGGTATATCAGTAGGTTGTGTTGCTCTGTAGCTGTAGTTTGCTGGGATGGCTGCTTTGTCAACATCAGACGAGCGGCCTCTGGCATTAACCCAATATGAGGGCGGATATCAGCCTCCTTTGTCTGCGTACTGAATAATTACCGGCAGTACTTTACTCTGCGACCCCCAAAGTCGGCCGAGTCTTCTTTGCTCAGATACCAATGCCAATGTTGAAAGCCACATCAGATACACCCCAATTACCGAGCAATTATTCAAGTGTAGAGAGCGTCAATGTAAAAAGTGTATTCTCTTTAAATGAATTGAATAAACTATAGTGGGATTCTTCAGCACATAGATACATGTTACTCTAATATTTTTCAAGCAAGAACTCTCCCCCATTGAAGGATATCCCTGGGAAGGATATTTATAATATTCTTTCCAAAGAATGGACATTGATATGTCCAAAGCTCCGCCAATTTTTGTAGATGCATTACAATATTATCTTGTATAGTTATTCCAAATTGCTTTTTTTCATATCATTATACAGTTCAATAACTATTTTCTTAGTTTATGTTATGTAAATGCATCTAAAACTTTGCTGTACTGTAAGCTATTGTATTAGTGTATATGCCAGTATATAATTATTGTAATCTACATGAATAAAGTACTCAATCAATCAATCAAACCATTCACAGACGTATAGTATTCTTGGGGGAATTTCACGCTATCTGTAAACTATTATTGATGTAATAATATATAATTTTCTATTTTATTGATTCATACAATCATTAGTACATCATCAAAATGATAGGAAGAGAAAAATAAGATAACCTTGTGCTATTCCTAACAATCTAAATATACTAACAGTTAGTATATATAGATCGTTGGCTATTCCTCTCCCAAATTTAGATAAAGATACACATAAGTTACTCCTAAATAGGTTAAGTCTTGTAGTTGTTAACATCACAACATTTTCAGTCCTTAATTATTTTCACAAAGAAGATTTTCAAATTTAGATGCTTCAAAACCAAACATAAAATAAATATTTTACATTGTTATCACTAAAATAGAAAATATTCACGTAACCTACCAAAGAAATAATTTTGCAGGACCAAAAAACAAACTTAATATTCTAAAAGCACATATTATTAGCAATGTAGTATATTAAGAATTTAATTTGGTAGTTTTACACAAATTTGTGATGCAATGTGGAAAAATAGATTGATTTGATGTTATGAAGATAGTAGAAATTAAAGGACGTCAGAATTGCCATTTCTCTGATACCACCGCCTTCTATAGTAAAGATTCAATTCATCCATCTGATGTAATATATAATAATACTCATTGTTGAATCTTGTTAATAATGATCCAACTCTACTTGAAATATATTTTATTTGCCAAGAAAATATTTAAATTCTTTATTTAAAAAAATGAACAATTAAATACATCCCAAAAAACAAATACAATATTGTTTCCTAATTTCTAATATGTGTTCCCTATAGGCTACCCTGTAGGGTACCCCTCCTACCATAAGGATATACAGTACTTCCTCATGTTTAAAAATAATTTATCATAAAATTGAGATAAAATATTTTGGTAGCTCTTCATAGTCAACTAACGATTTGGCAGTGTTTGACAGGAAAGGGTAGCAAACTAATGTTAATCAAGTGCTGTCTCTATAAGGTGAATCTCACTAAAGTTACATACCGTACTACAGTCTTGACACTGAGGTGTCATACATGACATTGATCCATCTATATTTTTTAATTTTGTAAGTTAGAAATTAATTCGCTTAATCAAAGAATTCAGTATTCAACTTACAACTCACAAAAATAAAAGAATATAGATGGATCAATGTCATGAAAATGACACTTCAGTTTGGATACTTGTGTCTTAACTAGTAAATTACTACTAGAATCTTACTAAGATGTGATAGAATATTATTATTACTTTAATAAATTAATAGAAAATAAATATTTTTCTATAATTCACCAAATGATTTGTTAACTATCAAATTATTAATTCGATAACTATTTAATAATTGGGGTAACTGATTTTTTTAATTATTCCTCTAAATGCAATTGGAGATGCAGTGTGCAAAGTTTAATGTCTAGTATCGGAGTATGTTGTGATTATCTATAAAGACCTCCAAACAAGATTTGATGGATCAATAGAAACTGTCAAACATTGAGCTCTGATATTTATTTAAATTCCACAGCGAATACATAGAAAATTAATCATAGCCAATAATTTGTCGACTTATGAGAATGTTCTTAAACATGAATAAGAGTAATGGACACTCGAAGAGCTCAATAATTATAATCAAGCAAGAAGCATTTAAAAGTGAAGTTTTTATGATGTGACTATTATTATAGAAGAATTGAATACACTTCAGATGTATTTTGTATTTACATTGTTGCAACTACTGATATTATATTTTGACATTTCCCCATAGGAATATTATTATTGTAATAGATCTCTGTAATTTTTTTAATCATGAACTAACCAATTCCTCATTTTTTCCAGTTTGAGAAAGTCAAGAAGCTGACTGCTGATGCAAAATTAGGTGAGTTATGACCACAAATAGTGGTTGAATTTGAAAAATGAACAGTTCTATTGCTAACTATTTGCTAGATCTAAATTTTGAATGTTTGGAGCCATACCATTGAGAAAAGATAGCATAATGCTACATTTCTCTATGGCCATACTGTAAGTAATTAAATTTTATAGGCATGATATTTCAAATGAATAAAGCCAATGGAACTGAATGAAGAGATTAGAAGTAGCACCACAGCCAACAAATGTTACCACAAATATTTATCACTAATTCTGGAAAAGTATTCAGACCTAGAAATTTTTTGTCATTAATAATGCTAGTTTATTAAAAGGTATTGTTGGTATGTGCCTTGTGAAATTATTCAGAATGGATGGTTATTTATTTATTTATTGGATACAGCAAACAATACAATAGTCGGAAAAGAAAAAACAGGCTATTTACCCAGAATTTCTATTTCCTGATTTTGTCACAAATCGTCCATATATTATGTAGGTTATGTCCACTTCAGTTATCTGTTCAAACTCCGCAAATTTATGACTATACAAGATCAAATCATACTGTAGCCAAATATTTCAACAGGGCTACTTGAATGTTTAATAATTATTATAGTAGAAAATTACTAGTACCCTTTTTATATAGGCTAAACACAACTAGTTTCGAGCACTAATGCCATTTTGACTCATGAAAATGTCATAAGTGCTCCAAACTAGTTGTGCTTATAATTATAACAAATATAATAAGAATATTAGTAATTGAACACATTATAGTAATTTCATTTTTTATCCCATTTCATCTTTTAAAAATTCTTCAGTTCATACCTTCTAATTCATTGGAAAGTTAGATATTTAGTAAGCTATTTTTGTACATTGGTGTACAAGCCTTAGAGTAGACTCAATTCATCAGTGTAAGTGAACGTGTCTGGTGCAGTGAGAATATTATTCCCATAAGTTCGAATAGGACTATTCATACCTGCGCATCTTAGATATGTATATTCGTATCTTCCTAAGTCTGCTCTGACCGCAGATCGCTCTTTGTGTGTCCAGGCCCCAATGTAATATTTCAAATCACAATTCTTTGCTAGTGATCAGATATGTTTTCTATGATAGAATAGAATATTATCTTTATTAGCCTCAATAGTACATCACAATTTGACATAAAGGCCAGTCAACACAATAAAATACAGCTAGCAATGCCATTGAGCTAATTAGGTAGTAATAGGAATTTTACGTAGTATTTGATTTTATTCTTAGTCTGTTGTAGAATCATTGTAATCTTTATTACGATGTATTTTACACCTGCAAATATAATAGGTATTTCATACCTGTAATAATTTATTACACCTGCATCAAGTGCATATTGACAAAATAGTGTTGTATGTCTATAATATTATTGACAATAGAAATTGATTGACGCTACAATATTTCTACTACTGTTCATTTTTTACTTGTGTTGTACATTTTTATGCAGAAATAAAGTCGAATTTATTTTTTGTATTTCTATAATTAGCGTATTTTATGATGATTGTATTCTATAATTAGCTGTAATCAGTACTATGTAATCAGTTGATCATATTTTGATCACCCCACGACACCATATCATGAGAGAAGTCGAATTTATTTTTTTTTGTTTCTATAATTAGCGTATTCGATTATGATTGTATTCTATAATTATTAATTTCATAATTAGCTGTAATCAGTTGATCATACTTTGGTCACCCCACGACACCATATCATGGGTGAAGCACTAATTTGACATTATTCCCCAGTCAATAGACTGTGTCGTAAACTGAACTAAACTAATTGGCAATAGATAGTTATTTGTATATCTAGAGTGAAAAGTACTGTTTTTTCTCCCTGAGGGAAAAGTTTGAAGCCCGAGGCGAAGCCGAGGGCAACAATTTTCCTTAGGGAGAAAAAACATTTTTCACACGTGATGTACACAAAATTTTTCCTCCACCAACATTTTTATAAAAACTGCAAATAAAATAATTTTAAAAACTTACGTGACCAAACAATGTGTTACAGAAACAGAAACAGCTGGCTTGTAATCACAATTCTCCGCCGACAGTGCTAAAAAGTAAACAGAAACAGCTGGCTTGTAATCACAATTCTCCGCCGACAATGTCGGCAAAAGTTGTAACAACAATGGCCGCCACAACTACAGCTATGATGAAGTTCCCGTTTCAAATTTGATTAGTTAATGAGGAATTTGCGTTGGCTGGTATTTTGAATAACATGGAATAAAAAAAAATTATACATTTTTTTAGTATAGTGATATGAAGTTTGTAATAATTTTAGCATACAAACATAAATTTCATAATTATATTGATCAATGGTCTGGTTGAGGTATTGAATTTAGTTGGTCTAATGACTACTCTATATGCTTCCTCATCTGAGCTTAGACCTTCTAACCTATTTCAAATGTACAGTTTTAAATAAAGATGCTTCCCATGTTATTTAAATGGAGTTTCTTTTCCTACCTAGGGAGTTTTTCTGTTTTTTAGTACCGAGAGCGAAAAAGTGACACATTAGTATTATGTTCCAGGGAGTAAAGTAAGCACTTTAGACAGGAGGTGGAGGGAAAATATATTTATGCTACATTATACCTGTTACTGTTGGATAAAGTCAAATTTATTACTATTGTTTGAAATTAGTATTGACGATTGATTTGTGTGTGTAGAACTGGACGACATCAAGACAAGCCTGCTGGCGATTGCGTTCATAATGGAGAGTTCGACCCGGTACAACACGTCTGACGCGGCGCTAAGCAACGAGCTGCAACAGATAGGGCTGCCCCACGAGCACAGCCAGGCCATTTGCCGAGTCTACAACGAGCACTCGCCGAGCATCGCCGCCTGCCTCGTCGAGAAGAGTCTGCGGACGTCGCGGCTGCGGCAGGCGGTGGCCTCCGTTCATGGCGGCCACTTCGACCTGCAGCTGGACATATGGCGGGCATCCGACCCCGCCCAGGCGCACACGCATCACGTGACACTGTCCAAGCCGCAGATGGCGCTGCTCATTAGTGGTGAGTACAAGGTCTAAAGAAACAGTTCAAGACACCAATGTTCATATTGACCGGCAATTTTGTGTTATTTTTGGGCGGCACATTTAATAATCCAATCCAATTCGAAAAATTATTCCTAGCAAATTCATGCATTATGTCAGTTCAGGTTTTTGATTTTTTAATAATGAAATTTCAATAATGAGTGGACCAATAATTGTTCTTACTCTTATAACGTAATTATAATATATAGATGTTATGATTCATAAGGCATTGGGACAAGACATAGAAATGCGAGGCTAACCTCAAAAAGAGTTTTTAAAAGTTACCAATCAATTAAATCTGAGAATCTACAATAGAGTTTTTAGTTAGAATCTAAATACTCTTAATCTGTTGGAAGAATTCATTTTATAATTCTAAGCCAAGCAATATCCCATTTTTTTTAATTACTAATAACACATCATGTTATGTTTAATCTACAATGATAACAACTGATGAACAAATTTGAAAATTGGTGAACTAGAATAACACAAAATGCCATCATGAGATCGTGTCTTGAACTGTTTTTTCAGACCTTGAGTGAGTACGAGCCACATAGGTACACAAGGTAGCCTACATTAAAATTAAAAATCGGAGTACCCTTGACGAAAATTAAAAAAATGGCACAAATATTATTTTCATGTGAAAATGACATTACAAGTCGAAACATGCTGTGAGAAATAAAATAAAGTTGGAAAATGGGTACTTTGATTTTTAATGTTTATGTATAGACGAATAGCCCTTACCAAGAAAGTGAGTATACAAGGTAAAAGGTATACTGATTAGTATCTAGAGTCTGAGACACCCAGAGGTCGATCTGCTGGCAGAGGTCAGAGCGGTTTTGGTTACAGAATTCACCTAAAAGCTGTAGGTCCACTCATTTCTCATCATCATATGTCTTATTACCCACACAAAAGCCTATAGAGAGGTCCACGTTATAATGACAGTGAATTAAGATAGGCGAACATCCTTGCCGATTCTCTGACTTAATTATATTTCTACATTGTTAAAAACGGATTTCATTCATTCATTTATTGTACAAAATACTACAATCATAATACTAGTAGTTCTGTGAACAGTAGACCTCACGCAGTATTCTCATCCACAAGTACCTGATTGAAACTATAGACCTTATGGAAATACAGCAATAGACTGACTTCTCCACACATCTGTGTAATCACTTGTCAGCTGATTTATGATGAATAATTCTATAGTCTGATTTTTACACTAATATTGGCGTATGAAGGAGGCTCCATTTTCCTTTTATATTATCCTTCAAATGCAAGGATATACGTTATCCTTGCTACGATATCCAATCGCTATACATCGACGCGCAATTAAAAAAGGAACATACCTGTCAAATTTCATGAAAATCTATTACCGCGTTTTGCCGTAAATGCGCTACATATAAACATAATAAACATTTAAACATTAAGAGAAATGTCAAACCGTCGACTCGAATCAGGACCTCCTAAATACCAAGGTATTGGTCCTGCTTGAATCTTAGACCTCACTTCGCTCGGTCAATAATTATGACATTGTGAAAAACTAGGCTGAGTCTGTAACTTACTATTTATCTTCAAAATTTTTGATAAAAAGTTAATGTTGTCCAAAGGTTGAGGTTATGAGTATTTTAATACGTTGCGGAGCTATAGAAGGATAGCGCTATCTGTTTCGTCAAATGATAGACAAGGATAGCAACAACAATGTTAATCAAATAATGCTATTATAACGTGGACCCCATTATAGAACTTATGTGGGTATCATCCTCAGGAGAGAAATATGTATTTATACCTCCTTTTTTATGCACTAAATGTATTAGAAAATAATGCATTTCAAATCAAATCAAATTATTTATTTGCCATACAATAAATACATATTCAAAACAAATTACGCCATTACGTAATTCCATTTACGCACAGATATGAGCTTAGCAAGCTAAGTAGGTGTGCGACTCACAATTCTGTGATTTGTGATCATAAGCTGTGTGCGACTCACAATTCTTGAGCTGTGATTCAACCATGCAGGGGCATTCAACACTGTCGTGCGTCCCCCAGTATGGATATGATAAGATAAGAGGCACTGTCATGAGTTCCCGACATAGCCACTCTCGACACTGGATAAATTCCCACTAAACTGCCTAGTGTTACCCAAAACTAAGACTAGAATTCTCATAAAAAGAATCATGCTTCAGCCTACTCATGTTGTTGTACGTCATCTGGTTTACAGATAGCTTGCATCTTCCCACCGTGGTGATTAACCATGGATGAGAGGTGTCTCTCCTCCCCAAAAGGCTGTGCAAAAAGCTCCCAGAAACCCTCCACCAGTCACCCAACCCCCTCCTACAAACTCAACTTAATCAAATCTCTCGCAGCTACTGATACTCAACTCACATCAAATTTTTATCCTCCTTAGGCTAGTTTCACACACATTCGGTTCGGTTTGCTTTCTGTTCGTTTTCGGCCAATTCCGATAAGTGTGAAACGGTAATTCGGTTTGAATTCGGTAACGAATAGAAACCGCATAGAACCGATCACCCACTTGACACTAATAAATTCCATCAGGTTCAAATTCGTTTCTAGCGAGAGGCTAAGATAGCTCTGATCACTGTCTATGTGTCCAGCCCCTAAGCCCATTGACCACTTGAATGATTCAAGCTAGGTGCGACGGTGTGACCTCCTCGTAAACGGCTCTCCACCAACAAAAATCCATTATAATATTATTATTCAGAAAACTGTTTGGAACACAATTTTTTATTTGCAGCTCAGCTGGAACTAGTAAAGTGATAAACTTTAAAAGTCCCACCTCTATCCCCTGTCTTGAGAAAGTGTAAGTCACATTTTCGAAGTTTTTTCATATAAATGAACCAAAACTTAGATTACTAAAATTAACGTAGAAATAGACTCTGACACCAGACCTGAGCCAGCCAGGTCACTCGATATTATTATTATTATATAACGTAGAAATAATGTTTGAAAACCTCCTCTACTTTATACAAATATTTCCAGCGAACAAAGTTTTTAGAGATGTGTCACCAATTATTCTGTTGCAAGAAACTATATCTCGAGACCTATTCGTCTTACCAACATGATCATTTTTTTTTAAATCCTCCATTTCGAAATCAAAACATATTATTTATTGCCATTTAGAACAGAACAATTGTCACATATTATTTCTAAAAACATAGAGGGTCCTACCTATGCACCATCTCATTTTAAACGGAGATTGATCTGATCATGGTCAAAACTGACAACGTAGCACATTATAATAAATGCTACCCACTGTAATAATATCTTCATATGAACCTAGATTAGATTTTGAACGTAGATAGTACATAATTATATGATCTCAAATTTCATGAAAACTTTGAATAGTTTGAGCATCTTAAATTCATTAAAAATCTCATTATTATATTCATGCATACTATAATGCTGCTGAAAGCCAAACTTCAATTACTAACATTAATTTACAAATAATTTTTAAAAACCTCCTATACTTTATACAAATATTTCTTAACGAACAAAGATTTTAGACATGTATTACCAATTATTATTCATTTGCAATGTAAGAAACTATATCTCGGGACACTGGACCTATTCGTCTTACCAACATGATCATCCTTTTTTCTTTTTTTTTATTCCTCCATTTCGAAATATTCTATTTATTCACCACAACATGCTTCAACCATTCAACATGCACATAAAGTAGTTTGATTCAATGATGTTTATTTTGTACTACTCCCACTTTAAAATGACCGTAAATGGTTGAAACATGTTGTGATAAACATTCCAAACTTGTAATTAAGAATTTCTATTCCATTCTACTAATCTAATGCTTTTTGATAAACATGTAGATAAAAGTAGAATGACAGTAGCTATGAAAATATTGAAAATCGAAATCTTGTTTGTGGCTAAATATTGAGAATTCTTCTTCACAATAAATTACCCTATTCTTTATTTTCTATTCTATTCTATTCTATTCTATTGACCTATCTTACAGTGAACATTATAATAACATATTGATCTTAGATTATTAGAAAATTATATACATCTATAAAAACTAAATTTTCTTTTGTTTCAGAGTTGAAGACAGTGAAATCTCAGATGGCTCAACTGCAGAATGAGATCCAATGAGCATCAATTGAAAGGCGAATCGCTTAGAACATGGCATATGGGGCTTCATTCCATCAACATTACTGAGGTGTTTTGTTTTAAAAGTTTATGGTATGATTCAAGTTGTGACATTGCTGCATATTTATATGATCTGTAGATCATTCATATATCATAATATATATTGGTATACACTATCATATTCTTATACTATATTCAAATATGGTACTCATTTTAATAAATGTATTGAAAATTTCTAGTTGATTCTTCTTATCTTCTATGGAACCAATACTACATTATTTGTTGAATAGAATTTGCCAGCCAGGCTAACCGAGACTACTAAGGCGTTGCACACTCAAGTCTGCTAGCGCTACATAGTCGTGGGTTCGAATCCCGCCGGTAGGTATGGACGATTGATCATGTCAGATCTCATCAAATTACCCACGCACAAGCTCATTTGGACAACGTCCGCAATAAAAGCAATAATAAAACTAGTAGTTCTGCGAACAGTAGACCTCGCTCATGAATAGCCTACAACTTTCAAACTAATGAGAAGGACCATTAAGAAACTACAGTATATTGTGAAGATTTTTTCATGTCAATATGTCATCTATTATTTCCTCCATTGAAAGTGCTAAAGACATTGTTTCCAGGGACACCGGACTTATAAATGTCTCTCAAGGAGGTACCTTCATATTGTCCCCATATTTACAATATTACAAATTTTCTTACAATCAATTATAAGAAATCGGTCAACTGATAGAAAAATGGAATATGCAGTAGGCAATTTAGACGATGAATCGTCTCACAGACGATAGTGAGACGGAAAATGATTCTAAATAAGATGGGTTTGATGGTGACAATGACAGGAGGTTGCTAATAATGTTTTTCATGAAAAGTGTATTCAATGTTATGGCGGCTTGTTATGCCTATGCAGAATGTTTATGCTCACAAGTCGGTTTCCGATCTCATACTAAAACGAAAAAAAGTTGAACAAGAGCTAACTAACTAAGCTGTGATGTCTCTGGCCGGTTCGGTAGGTCTAGAAAATATTTATCTATGAAACAGGGAAATATCGTGTTGAAAAGGGAAGAAATCGTGCAATCAAGTGAGAAGTTTTCTTCAATTAATAAATACAGTATGATTTGGAGCGGCTCAGACGTTTCAAGGTTTACCGCTGACAACTCTTGTCCTCTATAGATAGCATTCCAACGATACCATTCATTCAATACAGCACATTTTTGAGCGGCACAATTTATATTCAATTTATATTAAACCCGGAGGTCTTATCAAAAATCGTTACACATACGTTTCTGCGCCTTGTTTCGAAGAACTTGTATACCAAATTTCATCCAAATCGGACAATAACTGCGACTTTAACTGCGGTACAAAAAAACAAACAGAAAAAAGCCGATCGAGTCGAAACTAACACTGACAGTAGAAATGTTAATATTGATCTTGCAAAAGCATTGTAGCATGAGAGTTCTTCAAGTAAAAAACCAAATAAATAGATTTTGGCCTTCACTCAATTATTCGAGAAACATTTGAAAGTTTCAAGTTGAAACAATGAATTATATTATTTGTTACAGGCAAGTTTTCGTCATGGCAAAGTGCAGTCTGGGGGAAAGTTTATGAAATTAATTCTCATTTTCTCAAGTAAATACTGCATTTACTTCTTATAATCCAGTTGTGGCTTGAGTTTCATATCAAAGGTACTGTAAATTTTTATAAAAAGTTGATACTTATACATTTTTGATTCGCTCTGCCATTCAAGCTTCATCTGCTAAAAATGGTAGTGTGATGTGAACAACAGTCATCCCTCGAATCAAATTGTGTTTTATTCTCAAATAATAAAAATATATACAGTATATACAAAATCAATTTGATTAATAACTATCAATTAGCTTTCGTACCCAAACTTCGCTTCTTAATCTACACGGCTATTACTTTCCTTGCCCTATTACCATAGGTAAGCAAAGTATTGCTTTCCAAAAAAAATTTAAGGTACCCTAATTCCATGTTTTCTATACGTTTCATTGCTTTCCTTGCCCTATTACCATAGGTAAGGAAAGTATTGCTTTCCAAAAAAAATTAAGGTACCCCAATTTCTAAATTTCTATACGTTTCAAGGTCCCCTGAGTCCAAAAAAGTGGTTTTTGGGTATTGGTCTGTATATGTTTGTGTATGTATGAGTGTATGTGCGTCTGTGTACACGATATCTCATCTCCCAATTAACGGAATGACTTTAAATTTGGAACTTAAAGTCCTTACAATATAAGGATCCGACACGAACAATTTCGATCAAATCCAATTCAAGATGGCGGCTAAAATGGCAAAAATGTTGTCAAAAACAGGGTTTTTAACGATTTTCTCGAAAACGGCTCCAACGATTTTGATTAAAGTTGTACCTAGAATAGTCATCGATAAGCTCTATCAACTGCCACAAGTTCCATATCTGTAAAAATTTCAGGAGCTCCGCCCCATCTATGCAAAGTTTGATTTTAGATTCCCAATTATCAGGCTTCAGATACAATTTAAACAAAAAATTTCAAGTGGAAAAGATTGAGCATGAAAATCTCTACAAGTAAAAAACTCATTACTGTTCAGTAATATTTTCACCTAAAATTAAAAATAAGCTCGAAATCCGAGAAAATATGATTATTTCAATTGCAAACGGTTGACAACTGTAGATTCTATTAAATCATTCACTATGAAGAGATAGCAGACCTCGTGTGTTTCCAGCATTATTGTCCTGTCACCAGCTGGCTCAGATCTTTGAATAGAAGTAGACTTGAGATGCGCGGGAACACTAGCGTCAGGTGATCAATTTTCATAACGGCAAGGAAAGTTGTGTGAGTGCGCCACACCAGATTTTTTTGTATTATTTCCCTTATTACTGAAACACAATATTTGATCTCTAAAAAATTACAGTCATCCTGTAGTATACAAATACCATTACGACTGAAATTCTCAACCATTGGTTGTGTATAGTGAGTCTATGATGGATAACTTTTGTATTACTGGAAAACTATTTATTCAATCATTCAGAATTACACAACTCACAGAAAAGTACCACAGGCTCACGCCCAAAACGGTTCCAATTCTAATTTATACAACAGTCCAAATATATCTAGGTTATGTGTCACTTCAACATTCTTCAGTTACACACTCAATTTACAATTCAAAACGCACAAAATCATTTTTAAATTTAAAAAAAAAACTTCTAAATTCAGTTAAATCAATTACAAATAGTCAGAAAATTACAAACTTTGTAAAAACTATAAGATTTTGAGACCGAAAAATTTAAAAAATATTAAAGGAATGCAATGAAACAAAAACAATGTCTATTTCAGAATGTTGATTTAAAACTAGACCTAATCTATCTTATTATTCTACAATGAACTTATAATATTATTATCACTTACTACTTTATTGTGAGACGTCATTATTTCAAAAACTTCGAAATCAATAGCAGTATTTTATAAAATCAGTATTATTGAAATAAAAGAGGATTTTAAAAGTGAAATGAAACCCATATTGCAGATACAAGTATGCTACAGTAGAAAACCTTATATTTTTTGTTTAAGTAAATTCAGATTAGTCTTTGAAATAAAATTTTGATCAAACAGGACTGAAAAGGACTTTTCAAAAGGTTTTCTTCAAGGAGATCCTTCAGAAAAGACTCAATGATGAGTATAATTATTATGAATCGGAAATTTGAACTTTATTTGAAGAAAATCGCGTCAAATCTACGGGTATTAAGATTTCCCAAACTGTTGGTGAGTAGTCTCAATAAATAAAAACATATTAAATAAAAACTCGATACTTTTTCCATCCTTGCAGGTCTTTAAGATATATTAGTATTATAATGGTGAATAGTGCTTATTTCAATATTATTTTATTTATTATTAATAGTGCTTATCTATATTAGTATTATATGGTGAATAGTGCTTATTTCAAGAAAGAAGAATGGTAGAGCAAAAGTAACACTATGAAATAATAATCTACTTTGTTCAAAATATTCAATCATGTTTGAACTACTGTAGTTCATCCTAATATTATTTTATGATCTATTCCAGTCTATCCTTAGCGTAGAAAAATATGATTCTACAAACTCCATTGGTAATGAAAGAGTTTAGGTATCACTCTATAATAATGCTCAGTAAATTTACTTTATTACTGAAACATGATAGGCTACCTATGGCGAAAGACTAACATTTTTTATTTTGAATGAATCTTCTGAAAATTTAGACTTCTTAGACTAGTTTCACACACATTCGGTTCGTTTCGTTTTCGGCGAATTCCGATAAGTGTGAAACGGTAATTCGGTTTGAATTCGGTAATAGAAACCGCATAGAACCGAACGCCCACTTGACTCTAATAAGTTCCATCAGGTTCATATTCGTTTATAGCGAAGGGCTACTTTCACACACATTCGGTTCGGTTTGCTTTCGGTTCGTTTTCGGCGAATTCCGATAAGTGTGAAACGGTGATGAATTCGGTTCCGAATAGCAAGCGCTTAGCACCGAACGCCCCCTCGACACGACTAGGTTTTATCATATTCGAATTCGTTGCTAGGGAAACAGGAAAAAACAAAGTCTTACACATTTTTGCCTTTTTTGTTTTTTTTAACCTGATATCGTGATTATCTGTATCACAATTTTCCAAGTCAAAATAATATGGTCAATTCATTTCTGTTAGTTCACAGGAACATTTTTTCTCAATGAATAGTTTGCTAAAAAATATGAAGATATAAATTAATACTCAGGGAGAATTTTTATTGTTTTATTTTTTTTAATTTTTCCACGAATATTTCATCAATGGAGAGAAGAGATGAAGGTTGTATACCATGTGTCAAAACAAGAAAAAAATTTTCAATTTAAAAAAAATAATCTCTCTGAACATCCAAAATTAACATAATGATATCTATTCAAATAATTCACAATTTCTAATTGACTTTAAAATTTTGTTGTTCAAGAAATAACATCTTACAATTTAACACCAGCTGCTATATTTAAGTACAAGCTTGAACTTTTAAAATCCAAACACAGCTGTGTTTGAGAAGAAAATACCTGATTAGAACCGTACGAATTAAAAACTGATATGTATAGGTGCGTACAGACTTTCGCTCTGCTCCGCAACCGAACGTCACTCCAGCAGAGCGATTGATGATCGACCGGGGAGCAACAATGGTTCGACCGGGGAACGCGAGAAGATCTAACATTCGGTGCGGGTTGGAAGAGCGTATATGTGTACGCAGCTTTAGAAAGCCTCATTCGTTTTCGGTAATGAACCGAAAACGAACCGAACCGAATGAAACCGAATGCGTGTGAAGCTAGCTTTATTCACATTGGTAATAATATGTTAAATTCATGAATTGTAAAATAACGTTTCAACTCAATATTCAAAACATCTTAGTAGGTGATGAACAACATCATTATACATTACCATTTCACAGTATCATCATATAGGCTCACAACTGATTTAAAAATTGATGAAAGAATATAGTTGAAAGAAATTATTTGTTTTTCTGATTTTTGAAGTGAAAATTATAGCAGCCATATTATATCTACATCATTCAGCCTTCCAAGAGCTGATGGAGTAGCATATTGACAGAGTGTTTAGCAGCATAGGTGTGTCTATAGGATAGATACCTATATATCTATAGGTGTATCTGATGATAGGCTTCAACAAAATCAGTGACAATACAAATTCCTTTTTAATTAGAGCTAATGTAGCGATCTGATACTAATAATAAGTATACGATTCCAAAATTAAAATTACAGAAGAAAAATGGAAACTCATGAACCTTTTTGAATCTGTTTATAAAAGGAGAGATGCGAATTGGCTGTAAATGGAGTTCAAGAACTAAAATTCATCTTACTCTTCGTCCAGGAATTTGGTCAGATTTTTTTCAATTAAGAAACATGGAATGGAAACGCTCCTATGAATTTTCATTTTCAAGAGAGCAAAAGTTTGACCTGATTTGATATTGTGACATCCTAAATTTATTGAAACCATGAAATGAAATAAATCGAAGAAATAGAACACGTTTATACTTGTTAGGTGCCGATCAAAGACGAGCGTTGAAATAATTGATCCAAATCTGGATAAAGGAACAGATCTAAGTGGAAATATTGAGTGGGGTCAGATCGAGATCATCTATTCTCTGTCCTTACCTGCTAATATATCATCTTTATCTGTGCCCAACTTCAACTTAAGAATAAATTTCCTACTACAGAGAAAAAGCAGCTACAGTATCAAATTCACACAGTAGAGCATAGAATTCGAAAAGATTCTGCCCTCGAAGTATTTTCTGAACGGCATTTGGTTTATCGAACCTATCCTAGACCTTCAGAATTTATTAGAGGCATAGTCCCGAAAATTATATGCATCGAAGTTTTTGCTCGACTTGTTTGATTTTATATACTGTCTTCAACACAGGTAATAGTTTAAGGTCACCGAATCTAGTGTCTAGCAATTGCTACACTGCAACCTACACTTGCAAAAGAGCATTATTCCCATACAGTCGGTTATTGGACGAATCAAGGGTGTGCAAGAATTGCCTCCTGCAATTTGGACGATTGTATTAAATCTTGTACTGACTCACTCAATCCGGTGTTTTAAAGTATTCGTTCACACACTTATAAGTTTGAGGCTATAACACCGAGGACTCAGTATAAGATTTTTTTATGTGTGACGTCTCCATCTGGGGCATTGCTCAAATAATATCAGGACCCCATCAAGGAGCGTTACAATATGAAACATATTTAAGATTGCAAGCTAGATGCAAGTAGAGCACAATGCTTTCTTTATTCATTGAATTGTCTGCAGATTAGAGTTATTTATTTATATATGTTACAAGCTATAACACCGAGGACTCAGTATAAGATTTTTTTATGTGTGACGTCTCCATCTGGGGCATTGCTCAAATAATATCAGGACCCCATCAAGGAGCGTTACAATATGAAACATATTTAAGATTGCAAGCTAGATGCAAGTAGAGCACAATGCTTTCTTTATTCATTGAATTGTCTGCAGATTAGAGTTATTTATTTATATATGTTACAATATTTACTGGCTTATACACTAATTTACATTTAATGACGGTAATGCTAATTATTCAACAAATTTTACAAAGTATAGAAAAGTAATCAGTGAGAATAAAGATTAAATGCAATTAGAATGATGATAATATAATATTGTGATGTAACTTCATAAATCGGCAGTGTTTCAACAAATAATTTTGTCGATTATCTGAAAAGGATATAAAATAATACTATTCATTTTTTTTCTTATTTTTTTATTGTGCAAAATACTACAATCATAATATAATTATGACATTGGAGGAAAAAATGGGCTGAGCCTGTATTGTTTCTCTCCAAAAATTTTGATAAAAAGTTAATGTTGTCCAAAGGTTGATATCACACACTGCTTCGTCACTTGATTTTTGGTCCGGGAATAATATTTAAAGATTTTGAAGGTTGACATAATACTTTAAATTAATCACAATGAATAAAAAACTTTGGAAATATTACACTTACTTGAAAAATTTGAATACAAAATCACAAACCTACTCACTGCTAGTATCTTTTCCATCAACACACGATCGGGTATAGACAGAATATCTTGGCAGACAGAGACAAACTGAAAATTAAGATATTGGCATTTATTGTTCTGGTGATACCAATGTTCCTGACAAGCATAGCTTTAAATGAAAACAGTGAGGAAAAACGAGAACAATTATTATCAAAAATATCATTACAAGGAATGAGTGTGTCTTGCAGATACAGATAACTCAATCTGGAAAAGACATGGAGCTCTTTGATTAAAAGCCTTCATATTTTTCAGCCTTTAAACTATTGAAAAAAGCTAAAAGTGAGTTACAGGGAAAATAAAACACTTATGGCTATCGATTAAAGTCTCTCCAGTTGATGAAATATAGTTAACCATAATATAATAAATCTACAATAATGGCATATTCAGGTTTTTGTTCATTACTGGTCATATCATCTTTGTACATCATGTACTGCTGAAAAACGAAAGTGCCAACATTGTTTATTGATGCTACAGGGGAATTGCTAAGAAACTACAGCCATTGGCAGCTAATTTGTTAGGCCATATTTTCCTGCATCATTTTGTCATGAAAGTAGAATCGAATACCCATTTGAAAAAACACAGTTTTTTGTCACATCCACATTAGATAACAATAAGAATAAGGATGATTTTATTCCTTTAAGGCACAATACAACATGCTATCGAAAATGTCGAGTAAAATACATACAATATACCTTGAAGCACGGATACAAAGGTATGAAAAAAAAGAACAATTTACATCAGTTCCAATATACATTTAAATAAATTATTTTAATGTTAGTTGGAAGAAATCTGACATGGAGTATATAGGATTATTCAGAAGAAGGGGTTATAGGTTATGATTGAACTTTGGAAGAGGAAGGTTCCTGGCTGAAGATGGCAGGAAATTGAAAAGTCTTAAAGAAAAATGACTAGGACTAGTCACTATATTTTTAATCTTGTGTAGGGTACATCAATTCTAGTCTTGTACCTTGTGTGATGATTGTGGATGTCCTCTCTACAAGTGTGCCGATCAATGTTTGTCTCAACATCTATCAAGAGTATGATGGTCGTCATACCTTACACGGTCATTATTTTCTGAGTTATAAATAATGATCTACAATGATTAAGGTAGGCTGCACTAGAAATAATTCTTATTGCCTAGATTTGTACACAGGACTGAGGTTTGTATTGAAACAAACCCACCTTGGGTTTCAACATGAAACTGCAGTCCTGTGTACAAATCTAATAAATGTGAATGTGACAAAAATAAAATTGTGTTTTCTTCAATTATGGAGAAACTCCACAATATCAATTCCTATTCAACAAATTTAATCGAATATCCTGTGTTTGCATGATTTCTGAAAGACAAATTTCCAGCTCCTCAGCTTTGATGAGTGATGCATGCAATGCTTTCTCAAGGTATAATAATACAGTTAATATAAATATTTTGACTAGTTAGGGAAAATACACATGAGCTTCCACACCGTTGTTTCATGAGAGTAGATGTTGCACATGTTTCATGATTAGTTAGTCAGTGACCAGTTATGAGAGGTAAGAATATATGAATAAGATAGATCTTTATCAGATCTGTAAGCCAATTGATTTTGTACATTTGACTACATTAAATTATTACATTTATATCATTGGTACAATTCATTGTTTATATTGAAGTGAGACAGAAGGGTTTTTATAGGATGGCCAACCTAAGTGAAGGATACAAGAATTTCTTGAAAAATTATTGCTTTTCTAAACAGTGATGTAGTCTATAATATATAACGCATACGCATAATAATAACGCATATTATGCGTTATCTGTCGAATCAAACATCAGATAATGGAATAGATTGTGAAAACTTACCAAAACAATGTGATAAAAGTAAATACCATAAATAGAAAAAAAATATTTACAGTTGGCAAATTGTATAGAGAATTGAAACTGGTAATTCCTCTATCTTCCTTAACGTCATAATGTCTAGGTCTCTTACATCTTTAACTCCCACGTTTTTCCGGGGTTTCTTCTACCCACAGCTTGGGTTTTTTGCTGCTTTCAAAATGAATTGCTTATTCAGGTTTTGTTGGTATTATTCACATGCAATATGATTATATCTCCTCCTCTGTAGTTAGAAATATATTCAACCAACACTTTAACCATGTAGCACGGCCAAATTTCGACCAAGGGGTGGAGAAGGGGTGTCAGCAGCCCTTCAGCAGGTCTCTTACTATAGCGTGGTAGTAGAATTTCGCTGTGGAAATCGAGTGGCAAGAAGCAATTCTGTGGAGAGTTGTTTCAAAGAATTGAAGTTGGTGTATCTCTTGAGAAGATGGGATTGCGTATGAGTGGGTAAGTTTCTCCTACAGCACATCCATTTAAATTGACAAGTATTTAAAAGTTCTACATTGCAGCATCAAATAGTCAGGAACCACAACCAAATTGTTTTCAAATTGAAAATGAATCAGAAAATGAGATTATTCATGTTCAAGAAAATGACTATTCTTATGTTCTTTTCATATAATTATTGTTCAGGGTGGTAGGTGGTGCACATTCACACTCATTTGAAGAAATTTTCCATCTGAGCAGCTTTAGCAAATCTAGAATTAGAAATAGCAGGTGTAAAATGAAGTATTCTTTAGATTTCGTTTAATTATTATTATTTATCTATTCGTTGACATTTGAACAGATGCAATTTCTCAAATGGCCATCTGGCCAAATTTCCATCTGGCTGGTCGCTATCTATGGCTTGGTATAAAACGCTACTATCCAGAGATTGTCAATTAGGTGTAAATGGTTAAAGCATGTCTGACTTTAAAAACAAATGGATTATACTTTTTACCAGTCGGGAAGTGCTGATCGAAAGTCAAATTACAAAGTTTGTACGTTACATATATGAATGAAAGTGAGAGTAAGCTGATGCTGATAGTAAAAAAAATGGAAAAATTTCATCCAATAGTGAAGGGATAGTACTGGGATTAAATATCCAATGACGAACCATTTAGTAGCACTAATTCTCTCATAATCCCCGCATTATAACGTAAGCGAGTATCTAACAATAGTGCAATGCATTCTGCTTCTGCCTCTAGACCAAGTAATGCCGGAAAACTTTCAGTTACCAGAAACTGTGACTTCTCTTCTACTTGCTATTTCAATCACAAATTTGCAAATAATTTGGCAGATCTTACCGTTATTTGGATATTGGAACATTTGTTGATTTTTGATATTGCCAATTAGGAGTGGCCGTAGGCCAGTGGTTTAGATGTCGCTGCCTTTGTTATCCAGAGGCCCCGGCGGGACCCATCCTAAGCCGGTCAAGATATTTTTTCGGGTCACATCCGTGTTTCGGAAGGACATGTAAAGTTGTCGGTCCCGACTGCCTAAAAACAGTACTTTTTCAATATTGCTAATTAGAAAGAAAACATCTAAAAAGGAGGAGCATGACTTCATTAATGAGGAAAAGGTGAAGGAAGCCCAGTTTGGCGGCTTGTCAAACTAAACAGCGCAAGATAAAGTATGTTTGTAAATGGGCCACATTCTATTTGTCGCTGCAATTAAAACTGGAATTACATCGACACATTGTGTTCGGTAGACCCAAATTGGCATCAACAGATTTTATTGCCTCGGCTGAGTTGGGAAAATGGTTTAAAGCAGTAAAAGGTTTTGCATGTGATGACTGCGCCTCGTGTTCTTTACAAGTCGTGTCGTCGCTTTTCTTTTAAGCAAACATCCCGCTTTAATTAAGAACTTAGAACACAGATGTCGGCTGAAAGAAGAGCAACAAAATGAATGGTCAGTGTCCTCGAAAAGATTGTTGTGTCGATAAGGAGGTGCTTTCCGGGAAGGATGAGATAAGATAAAATTTAATAAAACTGGTGCGCCGGCGCGAGAGAAACAAAATTAATGCTCCGAATGGGTTGTTCAAATCAAACTTAGACCGTTATTAAAATCGGAACGAGAAGAAATGTTTGGGCCGACATTTATGGTAATGAGCGCCGCGCGCCGTGTGGGGTGTGACGGTCGGTGGCGGGAACTTTAGTTGCAGGTGTGACCGCGTGGCGCGCTTCGACCGTTTTTGCCGAATCTGTTGCCGCGCCACTACCTGTTGCTGTGAGTTGCTGTTGAATGTGGAGTCTGGAGTGTGGAAACTGCATCTTGTTTCTCCTGCCGCTTCAACTCAACTTCTTCCAAACTCCAAACATCAGTTGGTGGATTGACCGTGGTGTGTGCTCGTTTGCCTGTTCGTTCCTGTCAGTTGAATCGTAGTAAACCGTCGCGTCCTATATCACCATCATAGAGGATTGTATCTTACCTGAAAATAAGTAGTGCTTTCACAACATTGGTTTCTTGCAGGTGAGGTGTTTGTTTGTTTATATTATGTTTGGGAATAGGTAATGCATGTTTATTTAGTATTTCGAAAATAAGTCAACTAGTTATCAATCTATTACGGTTCGTTGATTACTATAGAATTTATTTAAGCTTATCTTCCTTCACTTTGTTCAACCAATCTTTGCGCTCACTTAATTTCTTATCAATACATTTTGAAATATAACTTGTCCATTTTTTACAAAACACAGGTATTCATATTTTCACTCTTATTTCTTCTAATTATCATTGACATAATGAGAATTCTGCATAACATTCTACATTGCCTTACACTTTTCTGATGTAGCTGAAAGATGAACATAATTTCAACTAATTTTCACTTTTTTTCTTTTAATTAGATCAAATTTATCTAGGTTTGTCGATAAGAACTAGAATTATTATGTTAGCTTCTTCTCAGAGATAAATATTTGTTTGTTATTATTCCAAGTTTGCTCGAGAAAATCGCAACTGGAACATTCTATGAATGTAGGATTGTTTGTTCTTCATAACATACATCCGGGTACTGTCGAACAAATGACTTGTTTACTATTAATGTTTGTGATAATGAATACCATTCTTTCATTCTCATGTTACTCAAAATAATTCGACTTTGTTTCATTCGTATGTCACTTGAAGGAATTAAAAATAATGGTCAATATGTTTTGTACTACAAACCAAAATGAGAATAAGATTTTACGCTGATAATAGTATAATATGCTAGGCTGGTGAAGATAAAGAATGTTGAATTTTCAATCAACTCTCCCAAATAATTAATCTAGTTAACACTTCTAGTGAACTGTTGAACCAAACACACGAAGAATTCAGTTATTCATACAATTTTCCCTTTCTTATGAATGGATAGGATTTTTAAATAGATGTTTATTTGCTCTGTGATTGTTTAATAATGTTTTCCGATATACAATATGAAGCTAAGGGTTTTACTTTCCAAAAGACAAGTGATGCGAAGAAGAGTTATAGGGGTGAACTATTTGATTGGCGTTCTCCACCACCTTCGCGTTATCTCCACCTTTGGTTTCACCTCATAAAAGCATCGGTGATGACAAATGTTACCCACAACTTCACCCTGATTTAAACTGCAAGACCCTTTCCCGGGAAATCTCTTTCCTCTGTTGTACAAAAAGTAAGTACTGTACCGTTTTCGTGAACATGCAAAGATTGAATGAGAACTTGAATTCTGGGATGCTGAAGAAATAGTTTTCGGTCACAGATCATAAACAATAGAAGTGGATTAGTTATTTAGCAAACACACTGTATGTGTGTATCCGGATCTGATCTGTCTATGGATAACCTATATTTCGATTGCATTATTCATGGGGGTATAGAGGTAATGGAGGCGAACGGCTGTGATAGGAGATAGTAGAGAGAGACAGGGTTATTGAGAGCGAGGGTAAAGTGAGTCAGTTAAAGCGAGAGGGCATGCGAATCTGTATTATAGTCGATAAAAGTTGTTTTGGCGGTCATCGTTCATGTTGCCCATTAACCTACTGACTTCATCATTTCTTATGTTATAGCTCCGTCTCTTTCCCACCCACCCTGTCCTATTCCTTCAATATTCAATCCAATAATATATTGTGCAATTAAAGGAACAATATCTGAACCAAGGCTAACAGTACTGGTATCGAGCTCTCCTCTTGTTTTAACCTATATCCTTTGTACTAGATTGCAATATTGCAGGCTATCAATATTTTGCTTCAGATCAAGCATCAGCGCAAAAACTCCTCAACTGGATGTGAAACTTTACTCTCATAAGATAACAAAACTAATAAATAGAACTATTATATTATACTATGAAATAAAAAGTGTGAAACCGAACAAAAGAAGAGAAGGAGCTTATTTCTTAGTAGAAGCGTGTTAGTCGAATGTTATTTATCAACTCATAACTCATAATTTTAATTAGTCATAAATGTTATTCATTGATACCATGGAGTAACGATGCTGATTGGTTATTCTATGCTCATACTTATAATGGAGTTTAAACCTTACCTTATACCTTATACGCGGGTTTTTACTGCCTTCCGGCCGTTTCCCGCACTCAACAAGCCATCTGCCTCTATCTCTCCATACGTCTTGTTGGATGCCCCTGCATCTGGAGTTTAAACCTCCCTTCAAAAGTGTAGGTTTACATTTGATTTAAAATATGAATTATTATGGAAAATATAAAAATCCAAACTATTTAAAAATAATTACGAATAAATATAAACACACAAATGCACCAAAGTTTATATTTTGAATAAACTATTTTGAGTCGTATTGTACCCTCGACCAGAGAAATTAGAATTATTAAAGATACAATTCAGTAAAAATATGAACTTCACTTGAGTCACTAGCGTCATTAAATGAACGACCACGTTTCGACACCACTCAAATAATAAAACGTCAACTGATCTATTGGATATGGAATTTTATAGGTCAAGCTGATTGATGGTTTAGATTTCTAATTGAAGATTTAACACAATTAGTATTTTTAAAGTAGGAGTTTCTGCCACAAGCGCACATCTTACTGTGTTCCAAAAATATTATCCAACTCGACGTTTTTCAGAATGCCTTAATCATCTTCTCAGATGAAACCTGTGGTCTGGATGTATTTAAGCTATGAAGAAGCTTAGGCTAAGAAGAAATGTAGGATATGAAGAAGCTATAATAATGATGGAGCCAGAATTGCATGTCGATTCGATTGGTATCGACAGTTGAGGGCCTGATGACCTTGATTTTGATCCTCTCATTACCGTGCGAACCCCAACCGACGATTACTGCCCATTACACGATCCACTGCCTTCTTTATCGTTTGTTCAAGGCTCCACTCTCATACTTGCTACTAATTTGTTGCCAAATCGATGGTGATTGGATAGCTAACTGGAATCAACGTAGTTCACCCTCTTCTCCCAGTCTCTCAATCACTTAAATAGGTCAGTGTTATTTCTGTCTTCCTTTAGATGATCAATCCATCAATAATAAAATTAATGTTTTCAATAGCTTTAGTGTTTGAGAAAATTTGATCGACTTTAAAATGATGATATTACTAATAAAAAATACTAATATTTAATTTGACATGGAGTATTATTATTATCCTCTTTGATTTTATGTAGGTATGTTGAATTCTGTGTTTAAACCACTTGAAATTTTACCGACAAAAGATATGTCCTATTCTGAGTTGGATAAATGAGATGAACGTTTTTCCTGTATCAGCTGTTTATCCTGAAACGAATTTTGACGTCAATGTATACGAACTTTGAAGTGATTGCTTTTCTTGCTTGAAGCAGCGATTGAACCGGAGTCGGTGCGCTGAACGAAACCAACAATAAATAGGTGGACGAGGCAAGGGTTGGAGTGGTCGGGTAATGGACCAAGGTGGAAAGGTGAAAAAAGGAAAAGTTATGAACGCGTAAAATGCTGTGGCGATGACAATCATAACCGTGGGAAAAAGGCGCACGTGCAGAAAAAGGATAGATAAGAGAGTGGACAAGGATGAAGGCAGGTTCGGTAGTGCCCGATGATTGGAGTGAGAGAGAAGACTCTTCTAGCCGGACCGGTTCTTCGGTGTCTTGGAGCTTTCCGCCCCAACCCCCTAAAACATGAAAATGCAGGTAAACACGGAAATCAATTATCTCTGTAACCATTGATCAGAAACAGTTCTATTATATGCCATTCGATTCGTTACATTATGGACTACAATATTGGTTATATTCATTTTTCCAATGGAATTGACAGTTTTCTTGATAAAATAATATATATGTAAAAATTTTGGGGGTTTGCGATTTGATTTTTTTGTTTTCTTCGATTAACTTCGAAACAAGTAGTTTTAAAGGAAAATGAGGCAAATAATTAATGTAGCCACTCTCATTGCAAATCCATTGATGTATATTGTTATGTATTTGCGATTCGATTTGACGCCGTGGAAGGGGAAACAGTCGACGCGGAACAGCGCGGCTGACTCTCTTAGCCATAGTAAACAGCAAACTGGAAATCAATTATCTCTGTAACCATTGATCGGAAAAAATCCATCATATGTCATTCGATTCGTTACATTATGGACTAAAATATTAGTCGTATTAATTTCCTCAATAAATCAAACAGTTTCCTCGATAAAATAATATATATGTAAAAATTTAGGGGTTTTTCGATTTGATTTTTGTTTTCTCCGATTAACTTCGAAGCAAATAATCTAAAGAAAATTAGACAAAAAATTGATGTAGCTACATTCATTGCGAATCCATTGATGTATATTGTTATTTATTTGCGATTCGATTTGACGCTGTGGAAGGGGAAACAGTCGACGCGGTACGGCGTGGCTGACTCTCTTCACCATAGCAGAGAAAACTCCTATAATTGTAATTCTGTGTAGTAAACATTAAAAAACAGTAGTAGGCCTACTGCTTTCTAAGTTGCATCTTATTCACACTATGGCGCTCGAAACAATCAATTTTGTCTATTGTTTTGACATGCGATGAAACTAATTTTTCACATTTTAATTCTCTAAATTCTCAAAAATCATTTTGTTGTTATATATGTGCTAAATCATGCATTCTATGACAGACAAAGATATTGTTTGCAACCGATAAAATATTATATACTATTACATAATATAATACATATTTAAAATATGTGTGTATGATCATAATTCTATGCTAAAATTTATTATAAGTTATGAATGTCAAAAACTGAGATAAATAATAGATTACAATAGTGTTAACAGTGGCAATTTCCTGAAAAATCATAGCGTGCAGTGTTTGATGTTTTCTTCAGTTAATATTCTCCAAGCCAGCTTGATAATATACCTTTAGTTGAGCCAAATATATATGACGGCTGAGGCATAAAAAAATTTATACATTGGGCTTGTTGAGTTGAAACTTTCTATGATTCTCTCTGTAAAGTAGCTTATCTTCCGTTCTTACTAGCTGAATCTACATTATTTAGACAGTCCAATATGAAAATTCAGTAGATTCTAAAGATGAAAGCCATGCAAACATTCAAATTAAGGAAGAGTAAGCATGCATAAAAGGTAGGAAAATCATGAAAGTGTTCCACATTTAACCACAAAGTACCCTACCGTATAAGATTAATTGAAAGATGATTCATCATCTTCTATTATTTTTGTTAACATATCGATTTTTCACCTCCACTCACATCTTGTCATTCATTACACAAGGTTGGCAGAAGCTTTTCTTTATGTCGATTAATGTTGATTGAAATTGATTTTGATTAGGGCACCAAAAGAATAGATCATTTTGTTTGAAGCATTCAAATTAATTCTATTGAACATGATTTGTTATGACTTTGCATTCACAGATTAAGTTGGGTGAAGCTATTTGAAAAATGTACCTGATTATCAATTTCATGGTTTTTATACCATTCTAGTTCATTGTGATCATTGAAGGGTTGAAGTGATGAGTTAGTTCAAGTGAATTCTAGTACGCAAGTATATTGTGCTTATAATGGGCTCTTCTTTATTTTCTATCGATGTTTTGCTCCAGTAGAGAAAATCTAAAATGTTGGTTTTACATTTTATAAGCTTTAAAAATAATATAAATTAACGATAATATAAATTTGATAAGTCCAGTATTAAATTAATCGATGTTGATTTTCATTGTATGAAATGAAATGAAATGAAAAAATTCTTTATTAGGCGGAGTTAGGACTTAGGTAGAGAGTAAGTCCTCTCTACCACTCAACCTATCGCTTTGTATCAATGTTTCTTGCACTGTTTGCAATTCATCACTCTTCTCTCAAGAATTAGTTTTTTATAAATTTCATGATCTGAAAATTGAAATTAAAATGCTATTTGGATGACGTTCACATTCCACTGGTTTTTTTACAATAATTGTTACGTTGAAGAGTGAGGCAATTCAATCCATTTGGAAGTAAAAGGAAATCACAGTGCGATTTGAACAGTGGATAGTAACTTTGAAATTCAGTTGCTCAATTCATTTCGGCTTGATACTATCATTTGTAATTATAGTTTATCAGAAATATGCATTGTATATAATGTTTATATTTCAGTTTTTTTAATCTTCTATCACAGTCTCGCTTTCATTCGTAAACATGATAATCCTAAATATGTTGATTACCTTAAAGCTTACCTTAGCTTATCTTACGACGAACAATGTACAATACAAACAATTTTCATTAAATTACTATTATGATGATCATTGGAATTTCTGCCTGTGATTGAGAAAAAGTCATTTCATGAACCTTAAAATTCATACCTAGAAAAAGTTGCATTATTACTAGAAATTTTGTTATTTTTACTATTTATTACAGGTACTGTACATTGATTTTTGTGATTATAGAGATCAACTACTTTATTCTGAATCAGGATAAGGATAAATAGGGAAATTGTGAGATGGGGATAACATCCATAGTTACATAGCATCAATTTGAAAGCTCTGATAATAATGATTTGAACGGAACTGCGAATCTGGCTTGGTAATTGCCTCTTCATGTTCAGTGAGAATAGAAAGCTTCAGAGTAATTCGTTCTCACTATATGTGATATAATATTGGTAATATTTGGTATCATTTGTTAATATTTTAACCGAATGTGCAACAAATTAATCTACTTTCAGCTTGAAAATTTTCAACTTATCAGGAGTACAGTGTTATCATATAGTATGTCAGGTAGGCCCACCCTTTTATTTTTTTGTTCACGTGATCCGATGATATTCATTCCATTATCAAGTGTTTAAGTCATAAAGAGTGATGAAACAAGATAAAACACAAGAAAAGCTATGAAAAGAAATTTTGAATCTTCATTTTTCACAAAATAAAGAAGGAGTCGGACACATAATATATCATGAAACTTCGTTGAAAAACATCAATATCTGAAACTAGAGTTATCAAATTGTGTTACCCCTGACTCGTATGGAGAAGGCACACTTCAAATTGATATAATAAATTCTGTGAGCAAACAACGAAATCCTGATTTTTATCATGAGCATGATTAAATCAAGAAAATTGTAATATTTTTTTAGAGTATTGAAAAGTGAAAATCTATATACAGCGCATGTCAAAACAATAGACAGAATTAATTGTTTCGAGGCCATAGTGTAAATGAGATGCAATGTAGACAGCAGTATTATTCTGTTTACTATGGTGAAGGGAGTCAGCCGCGTCGGCTGTTTCCCCTTCCACAGCGTGAACTTGAATCACAAATACATAACAATATACATCAATGGATTCACAATAAATGTGGCTACAATAATTATTCATCACATTGTTCTTTAAAATTACTTGCTTCGAAGTTAATCGGAGAAAACAAAAAATCAAATCGAAAAACCCCTATATTTTTACATTATATTATTTTATCAAGGAAACTGTTCGATTTATTGAGGGAATGAATCCGTATAATATCGTAGTCCCTAATTTAACGAATCGAATGACGTATGATAGATTTTTTCCCGATTAATGGTTACAGAGATAATTGATTTCCAGTTTGCTGTTTACTATGGCTAAGAGAGTCAGCCGCGCCGTTCCGCGTCGACTGTTTCCCCTTCCACGGCGTCAAATCGAATCGCAAATACATAACAATATACATCAATGGATTCACAATAAATGTGGCTACAATAATTATCATCACATTGTTCTTTAAAATTACTTGCTTCGAAGTTAATCGGAGAAAACAAAAAATCAAATCGAAAACCCCAAAATTTTTACATATACAGGGTGTTTCAGAAGTAGTGTCGAGAATTTTAGGGTATTGTACCTGGATGCTAGGAGACTACAAATGTCATATTTGAAGTGTCCAAAACTCAGCGGTTATCCTTATAGCTGCCATTTTGTTTTTTTCACTTAAAAATTTTTATCTCAAGAACGAAATGTTGTATTGATCTGAAATTTGGCATGAATATTCATGCTATAAAGACTCAACTATAAAAAATAAAAAAAAATTTTTCGTTGAAATTTTTCAAAATGGCGGCCATTTTAAATTTTTGATGGCGAATATCTCGAAAACCGTCCATTTTACAGAAAATTTACAAGAGACAAAAAAGTTAGCAATTTTTTTCACGATTCCAATGATACCTAATTTATTAAGATTGGTCGAAGAATAACAGAGAAATTAATTTTTTCGTACTGCATGCATGACCACTTTTCACCATTTAAAGATCAATATTAATTTTTTAATTCCAGATGTATTTAAGATGAAGCTTTGAAACTCGGTATGGCTCCATATGGGCAAACAGATGATTTTACAATGGTTTTCAGATGATAATGTTTGTCTTGTAAAAGTATTGTTGTTTCATTAAAAGTAAAGAACCAGATGTAGTGCTTCCTATTTCTTAGTCTCACGTTTCCTAGGTCTTATTTCTATCTTAAATTTCCAGTTTCAATATTTTCTTACGTTGCTTCTACACAAATATTTAATTATTGTAATGGAATTTAGTTCGCTGGAGTACACCGATATTCACTTCATGTATGGAGCAGCTCTTGGCAATGCGACCGAAGCAAGAAGAATGTATGCAGCTGCATTTCCAAACCGCCGTCTCCCTTCCGACAAGGTGTTCACAAGAACTCACAATCGGCTGAGAGAAGTTGGTTCATTTGAACGGAACAGGGTAATTGCTGGTAGGCCTCGAGCAGTTCGAAATGTTGCTTTTGAAGAGGAAGTATTGCAGAAATTCGATTTCAATCCTAGAACGAGTACGAGAGCAGTTGCAAAGCAAATCAATTCAAGTGCTTCTTCTGTGTGGCGTGTACTAAACAAGGAAAGACTTCACCCCTTCCGCTTTCAAAAAGTTCACTCATTGGTTGAACGCGACTATGAGCCAAGAGTAAACTGTGCCCGTTGGTTTCTTCAGCAAGACATTATCCAACCAAATTTTCTAGAAAATGTGTTATTTACCGATGAGTCCAGCTTTACAAGAGAAGGAATCTTCAACTCTCGCAACAGTCACGTCTGGGCCTTAGACAATCCTCATGAGGTCAAAGTGCGTGGTTATCAGCATAGATTTTCGCTGAATGTTTGGACGGGTATCTTAGGTAATCGCGTGATTGGACCATACATTCTTCCTAATCGTCTGAATTCTCCCACGTACATTACTTTTTTAAGAGACATACTACCAGAACTTTTGGAAGATGTGCCTCTTGCAAACAGATATAATATTTGGTTTCAACATGATGGTGCCCCTGCTCATTTCGGAAATGTTGTTACGGACTTTCTGAACATGACCTATCGTCAGCGGTGGATTGGGCGGGGTGGACCAGTACCGTGGCCCGCACGTTCACCTGACCTCAACCCTTTAGATTTTTTTTTCTGGGGCCATATGAAAGACCTTGTTTACAGCACGCCAGTAGAAAACGAAGAAGACCTTGTGGCAAGAGTGGTTGCTGCAGCAGGTGCCATTCAAGATGATGAAAATGCTTTTATAGCAGTTCGACGGTCCATGATTGAAAGGTGCAGACTGTGTAATCAAGTTGAAGGACGGCATTTTGAGCAATTGCTGCATTAGTATCAGTGAACCGATTTGAGTGAAATTAATATTTTTCAATGTAAAATAAAATTTGGAGGAAAGTTATTCATACAATTTTCCCTTTCTTATGAATGGATAGGATTTTTAAATAGATGTTTATTTGCTCTGTGATTGTTTAATAATGTTTTCCGATATACAATATGAAGCTAAGGGTTTTACTTTCCAAAAGACAAGTGATGCGAAGAAGAGTTATAGGGGTGAACTATTTGATTGGCGTTCTCCACCACCTTCGCGTTATCTCCACCTTTGGTTTCACCTCATAAAAGCATCGGTGATGACAAATGTTACCCACAACTTCACCCTGATTTAAACTGCAAGACCCTTTCCCGGGAAATCTCTTTCCTCTGTTGTACAAAAAGTAAGTACTGTACCGTTTTCGTGAACATGCAAAGATTGAATGAGAACTTGAATTCTGGGATGCTGAAGAAATAGTTTTCGGTCACAGATCATAAACAATAGAAGTGGATTAGTTATTTAGCAAACACACTGTATGTGTGTATCCGGATCTGATCTGTCTATGGATAACCTATATTTCGATTGCATTATTCATGGGGGTATAGAGGTAATGGAGGCGAACGGCTGTGATAGGAGATAGTAGAGAGAGACAGGGTTATTGAGAGCGAGGGTAAAGTGAGTCAGTTAAAGCGAGAGGGCATGCGAATCTGTATTATAGTCGATAAAAGTTGTTTTGGCGGTCATCGTTCATGTTGCCCATTAACCTACTGACTTCATCATTTCTTATGTTATAGCTCCGTCTCTTTCCCACCCACCCTGTCCTATTCCTTCAATATTCAATCCAATAATATATTGTGCAATTAAAGGAACAATATCTGAACCAAGGCTAACAGTACTGGTATCGAGCTCTCCTCTTGTTTTAACCTATATCCTTTGTACTAGATTGCAATATTGCAGGCTATCAATATTTTGCTTCAGATCAAGCATCAGCGCAAAAACTCCTCAACTGGATGTGAAACTTTACTCTCATAAGATAACAAAACTAATAAATAGAACTATTATATTATACTATGAAATAAAAAGTGTGAAACCGAACAAAAGAAGAGAAGTATTTCTTAGTAGAAGCGTGTTAGTCAAATTTTTTTTTATCAACTCATAATTTTAATTAGGTAGCCTACTCATAAATGTTATTTATTGATACCATGGAGTAAGGATGCTGATTGGTTATTCTAGGCTCATACTTACAATGGAGTTTAAACCTTACCTTATACCTTATACGCGGGTTTTTACTGCCTTCCCGGCCGTTTCCCGCACTCAACAAGCCATCTGCCTCTATCTCTCCATACGTCTTGTTGGATGCCCCTGCATCTGGAGTTTAAACCTCCCCTCAAAAGTGTAGGTTGACAATTGATTTAAAATATCAATTATTATGGAAAATATAAAAATCCAAACTATTTAAAAATAATTACGAATAAATATAAACACACAAATGCACCGATGTCTATATTTTGAATAAACTCGTCTGGTCGTGTTGTACCCTCGACCAGAGAAATTAGAAAAATTAGAATTATTCAAGATACAATTCAGTAAAAAATATGAACTTCATTTGAGTCACTAGCGTCAATAGTTGAACGACCACGTCTCGACACCACTCAACTAATAAAACGTCAACTGGTCTATTGGATATGGAATTTTATAGGTCAAGCTGATTGATGGAGTAGATTCCCAATTGAAGATTTAACACAATTAGTATTTTTAAAGTAGGAGTTTCTGCCACAAGCGCACATCTTACTGTGTTCCAAAAATATTATCCAACTCGACGTTTTTCAGAATGCCTTAATCATCTTCTCAGATGAAACCTGTGGTCTGGATGTATTTAAGCTATGAAGAAGCTTAGGCTAAGAAGAAATGTAGGATATGAAGAAGCTATAATAATGATGGAGCCAGAATTGCATGTCGATTCGATTGGTATCGACAGTTGAGGGCCTGATGACCTTGATTTTGATCCTCTCATTACCGTGCGAACCCCAACCGACGATTACTGCCCATTACACGATCCACTGCCTTCTTTATCGTTTGTTCAAGGCTCCACTCTCATACTTGCTACTAATTTGTTGCCAAATCGATGGTGATTGGATAGCTAACTGGAATCAACGTAGTTCACCCTCTTCTCCCAGTCTCTCAATCACTTAAATAGGTCAGTGTTATTTCTGTCTTCCTTTAGATGATCAATCCATCAATAATAAAATTAATGTTTTCAATAGCTTTAGTGTTTGAGAAAATTTGATCGACTTTAAAATGATGATATTACTAATAAAAAATACTAATATTTAATTTGACATGGAGTATTATTATTATCCTCTTTGATTTTATGTAGGTATGTTGAATTCTGTGTTTTAAACCACTTGAAATTTTACCGACAAAAGATATGTCCTATTCTGAGTTGGATAAATGAGATGAACGTTTTTCCTGTATCAGCCTGTTTATCCTGAAACGAATTTTGACGTCAATGTATACGAACTTTGAAGTGATTGCTTTTCTTGCTTGAAGCAGCGATTGAACCGGAGTCGGTGCGCTGAACGAAACCAACCAATAAATAGGTGGACGAGGCAAGGGTTGGAGTGGTCGGGTAATGGACCAAGGTGGAAAGGTGAAAAAAGGAAAAGTTATGAACGCGTAAAATGCTGTGGCGATGACAATCATAACCGTGGGAAAAAGGCGCACGTGCAGAAAAAGGATAGATAAGAGAGTGGACAAGGATGAAGGCAGGTTCGGTAGTGCCCGATGATTGGAGTGAGAGAGAAGACTCTTCTAGCCGGACCGGTTCTTCGGTGTCTTGTAAAGATCCGACCGACAGTCAGAAACATACGATACCGCGAAAACATCTTTCTCCCTCTCTCATTTGAATATACATTCACGGTCGAGTCCTACCTATACTCATAATATATATAGAATCGCGTTACCTATAACGCTGGCCGCTCACCGACAAACCAGAATCCGTTGCTGCCTCTTCATTTCTGTCTTTTTCCTTTTCCTTCACCGATCACGGTTCTGTTCGTCCCCACGTTCTATTCGGAGTCTATAAATAAAAAGTACCTGTCTGCCCGTTTATCTCAGCTAAACTCTGACCTCATTTCCGTTTCGACGTCAAGTGGAAAATCCGAGTGCTTACTTCCAGACGGGATCCCAGGGCCAGGAATGTTGTCTACTAACACCCACACACATTCGTGCTGTACAACAACTCTCTTCACAATTACATTATTAACCCGACAAACTTGACTATTTTTCACATCTTACTGTAAAATTATTGAATTGTCACTTGTTTTTGGCTCCGTGTACTTTCGATGGAGCAGCACTGTTATGGAGCAACCTTTTCCAACTAAATTGGAATGATAATGATCACGGTATTTAGATGAAAACGGTAGGAGTCACGAAATGCGTGCGCAGTAGCCAGCCAGCTAGATTGCGTCATCGCCACCAACCTAGGTTTTTAACACCTTTTGGCAATTTATAAAACTTTTTTGTTGAAAACAAATGATTGGTTATAAAATGACGTCAGCTCCACCAGAAATTCAGCACAAACATGCTCGTGACACCTACCGTCTTCTTCTATATACCGTGATGATGATGACGTTCCTCGATGTATAAGACTTGTGAATAAAGTTCAAACCTGGTTAACCACAAATTTAATTGGAGATTGATTCCATTAGTAATAATATAAGTTAGTGCTGGAATGGTTCCTGTGATCTGTCGTGTTAGCTGCTGTACAGCTAGAAAAATGGTCAAGTTCCAGTTACAGGCTAGTCCAAACCGCCAGTGAACTATACCATCTTCTAGCATTATCCAGGCCTAAATATAGAATAAAATCAAGAAAAACAGTTTAAACAAAAAATGAAAACTGTGATTCAATAAGAATATCATAGCAGATGAATATTCGCCCACTAAACTTATGTTATTAATTCATGTTGGGAAATCAATATTACTGTATTAAAATAGAACATGTGAAAATGGGTTGTACGGTTATACTAGTAATAATCTCAAAGTGGAATCGATTACTGATTATTTTTGTTTTCACCAATTATTGTCAGCCAAATAAGGAAACATGCCATAAATGGCGATACTGCAAGGTCAGCGAGCTATTTAATCATTGTTTGCAACCTGATTTGAACGTTCAATTTTGATGAGTTCTTCAGTGGCATGAAAGACCAATAAGAACTTAAGCCTAATTAAAAACTTGAAACATGTAGTCATCTAGCGTATTCATGGCCTTGACAATAATGTAAGCAAATCATCGCTAGAATATTATTCCAATTATGAGCTTGATATGATTGCAAGTGAGGGAAATTTTAAGATGAAATTTAATTTATAAACATTTTATTTTTTTTATTTATTTCTTTTATTGTGCAAAATACTACAATCATAATATAATTATGACATTGGAGGAAAAAAATAGGCTGAGCCTGTACTATTTCTCTCCAAAAATTTTGATAAAACGTTAATGTTGTCCAAAATTTTAAGGTTATGATATCACACACTGCTTCTTCACTTGATTTTTGATCCAGGAATAATATTTAAAGATTTTGAATTTTGAAGGTTGACATAATACTTCAAATGAATCACAGTGAATAAAAACCTTTAGAAATGTTACACTAACTTGAAAAATTTGAATACAAAATCACAAACCAATAATTCAATAGTGAGCATATTGAACCTACTTCATTTCTTGAATAAAACTCCGTTGAGCTCAGTGTGAGGTTCTCACTTGAACACTTTCTCTTGAAAATTGAAGTTCTCTGTTGGACCACTGTCTGTACTCATATTGCCGTCTTGTGATCTAGGATGTTTTTTTTTCTAGAATTATTACTCTTTGATAAAGTCAAACACCACAAGGAGACATTACAGACGTCGTGAATGCAAATAAGTGTAAGGGAGGGATGTTTTTTTTTTCAATTGTTTAAGAAATTTCTTTTATCAAATATGAAATGAAGCATAGTTACCAATTAAATTTGTTTCAAATTTAGAATATTTTCATTCGCATCATATAGAGCCCTGAGAGCTTGCAATCAATGTCCATCACACAGCTGTTTCGAGAAATAAATTTATTAATAAATTTCGATAAAACTGATTATACCATCAACTTTTCTTGGCACAAGTACCGTAATGTTACCAACCTTGATGCCTAATAGTGTTGCATAGTGCTGTCTAATGACTGCACTAATCTTCGAATCAATGGTGGGCTTGCTTATTACAAAGAGTGTATCAATTTAACTCAGCTCTTGTAATTCACCTCTCGTTAATGCTTTCTTGTCCGTTGATATTCCATTAACTATGTTTGAAAATGTTTGATTATCGTGTAACGGTTTGCGAATCTTCAAAATAATTATTCCATCAAATAGCTAGCAGACCATTGTAATTTTTCTTGTATCTTCAACCGCAGTCATTAGCGACCACCGGGAAGGGTTACTGATGTACTTGGGTAGCAAGCCAACAAATTGCAAGATGACTTTAGTATCTTAATTTTAGGAGAATCACGCCGGATATTCGACTAAAGTCAAATTATTTATTGGAAGACTGTAATTTTTTGTAAATATCATAAGAACATGTATTATAGGCTCATTTAGACCTAGTAAAATAAATTCGGTAGATAAACAGTTTTGGATCTATTCTGTTGATTCTCTATCAAACATGGCTTTGATTTTGTGCTTGAGTGAATGAAATGAAAGACACCATTTTATCTAATCTAAACATGAATAATCCACTTGAATTCCAAGTCTACTGTTAGAAGTCAGTATTGTCTGGATCATTCACTGCATTGCCGTACGTTCTTTGTTGGCGATTTTCTGTTTTTTTTTTAATTGTATTTATTTTCAAAATAACAGCGATAATTCTGCTTGATCAGAAGAATATTCTGGTGCCCATGTGGAGGAGGGGCGACCGCGTCCTTGAAATTCGTAAGAGAATTCAAAACAGTTCTTTTGGGGGGGCGAGTTTTCTCATAAGAAGGTTACTAAATTAGCTGAATTCAGCTTGAGCTTCAATTTTCCAACATTTTCCTTGAGCAGTATCTTGGTTTTCTTAATCTCCAACATTTTCCTTGAGCAGTGACTTGATTTTATATTTTTCCAACCTTTTCCTTGTGCAGTGTCTTGATTTTCTAATTTTCCAACATTTTCCTTCAGCAGTGTCTTGATTTTCTCATTTTCCAACATTCTCCTTAAACAGTATCTTCATTTTCTCTTCTCACTCTTCAACATTTTCCTTGAGCAGTGACTCGATTTTCTAACATTTTCCTTGAGCAGTGTCTTGATTTTCTTATTTTCGAACATTTTCCTTCAGCAGTGTCTTGATTTTCTAATTTTCAATCATTATCATTGAGCAATATCTTGATTTTCTAATTTTCCAACATACTCCTTGAGCAATATCTTGATTTTCTCATTTTCCATCATTTTCCTTGAGCAATGACTTGATTTTCTTATTCTCCAACATTTTCCTTGAGCCAGTGTCTTGATTTTCTCATTCTCCAACATTTTCGTTGAGCAGCGTCTTGCTTGATCTTCTAATTTTCCTTGAGCAGTAGCTGCCCATCAAACTTGATTTCGACCGTGGTCGAGGATTTGTTTTTGCTACGTGATGAATGCCTCGTGTGAGGATGGATGCCGTTGGTGGCGGCGTGGTGGCTTCAATAAGAAAAACGCAATGAGCGCTGCTTAATTCAGTCACGCACTCACCTCTCTGTGTTGTGTCTTCGGGTTCGGTCTGCAGTGAACTGTAATTTGTTTGAACTGTATCTGTGTGAGTGTGTGCGAGTGAGATGGACTTTTGTACGTGCAATTCAGGTGAAAGAGAGAGACAGTCTGATGAGTGGGTAAAAGAGAGGGATAGGTGGACGCAACGACAATGGGTGTTGTTGATGGTTACTTGTAGGCAGACTTTTGATAGCATGCTCAGGACTCGGGACGACTATTTTCTACCTAATGATATATTTGATTTATCTCATTCATCTGTCTATCTGCCAGGTCTGGCGCCAGATTATCTCCCACTGCCTTTGGAAAATTTGAATTTATTACTCTTTTCTTGTGTGTGATTTTTCGCTTTAATAACAGTGCAAAAGTATGAATTAGAATCACCATATAGTAGTTATTTGTATATCTAGAGTGAAAAGTACTGTTTTTTCTCCCTGAGGGGAAAGTTTCAAGCCCGAGGCGAAGCCGAGGGCAACAATTTTCCTGAGAGAGAAAAACATTTTTCACTCGTGATTTACACAACATTTTTCCTCCACCTACATTTTTATAAAAACTGCAAATAAAATAAATTTTAAAAACGTACTTGACCAAACAATGTGTTACAACATAATCTGAAAAGTAAACAGAAACAGCTAGCTTGTAATCACAGTTCTCCGCCGACAGCGCTATGCGTTATCATCTGTCGGCAAAAGTTGTAACAACAATGGCCGCCACAACTACAGCTATGATGAAGTTCCCGTTTCAAATTTGATTAATGAGGAATATTCGTTGGTTGGTATTTTGTATAACATGGAATAAATAATTATAATTATTTTTAGTATAGTGATATGAAGTTTGTATTGACTTCATAATGACCAATAGAGAAAAGTTGAAAAGGTGGAAAGAATATTATTGTCATCTCCTCAATGAAGAATTTCCAATTGAGACACTGCAATCTGAACTGCCGACAATGGGGCCAATTCCGTCCATTTCAGAGGAGGAGGTAAGGGTGGCTCTCCATGAAATGGCCACAAACAAAGCTGTGGGGCCAGATGAGATCCCAGTGGAAGTGTGGAAAATGCTGAATGACACAGGGGTGAAATTTATTACTGGGGTCTTCAATGCGGTGCTCAGTGAAGGAATTCCAGATGAATGGAGGAGAAGCTACATTGTACCATTCTATAAGAACAAAGGTGACGTTCGTTTGTGTAAAAATTTCAGAGCAGTGAAACTCATCTCTCATACATTTAAAATTTGGGAAAGAGTGATGAACAGACGCCTGCTGGGAGTAACATCGGTGACAGAAAATCAATGTGGCTTTGTTAGTGGTAGGTCCACTACTGATGCAGTGCACTCTGTCAGAATCCTTATGGAAAAACACAGAGAAAATAAAGCAGACTTGCATTTAGTGTTCATTGACCTAGAGAAGGCATTTGATAGAGTGCCAAGAGATTTAATCTGGCAAGCATTGAGAGCACAAGGAGTCCCAGAGTACTATGTAAACGTGGTAAGAGATATGTATCATGGAGCTAAAACAAAGGTCAGGAGCCCGGCTGGAATTGGTGAGGAGTTTAGTGTGGAAGTTGGGGTTCATCAAGGTTCAGCCCTGAGCCCACTCCTCTTCAACCTTGTCATGGACTACCTCACTAGAGAAATTCAGCATCCACCACCTTGGGACATTCTTTATGCGGATGACATTGTTCTCATAAGAAAAACGCCAGAAGAATTACAACAGTCTCTTGATCTGTGGCGTAACAGCCTGGAAGCAGCTGGCCTAAGAATTAGCAGAGAGAAGACGGTCTATATGCACTGCAGCTTTGGTGACAATGATGATCAGGCGCAGGCACACATACAATTGCAAGGTACTCCACTCCCAATAGTTACTCAATGCAAATATTTAGGCTCCATAATCAGCCATGATGGAAGCATAGATGCTGACATCTCAAGCCGAATAAACACAGGTTGGATTAAATGGAGAGAGCTAACTGGGGTACTTTGCGACAAAAGAATGCCTGTGCCCATCAAGGGAAAAGTGTATAAAGCTGCAGTGCGACCAGCAATGCTATATGGAAGTGAGTGTTGGCCCCTGAAAAAACAGCAAGAAGATAGACTCCATTCCGCTGAAATGAAAATGCTGAGATGGGCAGGGGGTGTGACTAGACTGGACCACATTCGGAACACACATGTTCGGGGCAGTTTCCGGGTGGCACCAGTCTATGAGAAGATAATGGAAGGAAGGTTGCGCTGGTATGGACATGTAAATAGACGTTCACCCAATCACATGACAAGGAAGGTACTTGATATGGAGACACAGCCGAGGGGCAGAGGCAGACCCCGTCTCACATGGCTAGGTTTAGTTCATAGAAATATGAAGCAGTTGGACCTGACAAATCAGACGACCCAGGATCGTTCGAACTGGAGACTGAGATCAAGGAGAGCCGACCCCAAATAATGGGAAAAAGGCAAGGAGGAAGAGAGATATGAAGTTTGTAATAAATTTAGCATCCAAACATAAATTTCATATATTGATCAAATGTCTGGTTGAGGTATTGAACTTAGTTGGTTTAATGACTACTCTATATGCTTCCTCATCTAAGCTTAGACCTTCTAACCTATTTCAAATGTCATCATCATCATCATCGTCATTCAAGGATTAGACTCTGTTGGTCTGTTCCGGCATCCATTTCTTCATCGGTCGTCCGACGCCTCTTCTCCCATCGGGTTTGAAAGCAACTTGTCTAGGGGAGTAAACCTTAAAAAAATCCTGCAAGTTCAGATGCAGTGAGGTGGCAGTCCCACCACTGAACTCAACCTGCGCAGCGTTCGTACCGCGGCCAGGGGATTAAACAATTACTGGCAAGCATCAAAATATAGCCTCGGATCGGGACCGGAATTTAAGGACAAATATTTCAAATGTACGTTTTTAAAATAGAAATGGCTCCCATGTTATTTAAATGGAGTTACTTTTACGCTCTAGGGAGTTTTCCTGTTTTTTTCCTCCCGAGAGCGAAAAAGTGACACTTAAGTACTATGTTCCAGGGAGTAAAGTAAGCACTTTAGACAGGAGGTGGAGGAAAAATACTTTAGCTGCCTAATTAATTGAGAACAAAATAAATGAAATAAAACTGGGAAAAATTTGTTTCCAAATAATTTTAGATCAGATTATCAGATGAGATGACTATACTTCTGTATAGATCTGCCAGAGTTGTTCTTTTTTATTTACTTTACTTGCCCTACCTACTACCATAGGTAAGGAAAGTCTGCTTTCCAAAAAAATGCAAAGTAATCCAATTTCAAGTTTTCTATAAGTTTCAAGGTCCCCTATGTTCAAAAACATGATTTTATTTAGTTTGTATGGGATGTGTGCCATGCTATTCACATAAGTTCTGTGTGTGGATTCAGTAGTAGATCTCCCACCTCTTCTGCGAGAAGATGCAAATGTGCAGAAATGAAAGTTGACAGACGAAATGTATGTTAAGATCCATGAACTTAACTTGCAACATTCTAAGATAAACAATAGATCTGGACTCTATTATTGACCACCACGTGACTTATGATGACAGGATCTTTAAATGAGTCTGTAAACGTAATAAGAGATTTTCGAAACAATACTTTATATCTACGATTCAAAAGAAGTTAAATCAATCCACAGTTTGAGAAAATTGCATATTGATTGAATTATTTAATTTGAAATATTGTTGACTTTCGTTACAGCTGAAACCTAAAGCATTTTAAATTGGATATATGAAAATGATTTATAATGTTGATCTGGAATAATTATGAATGATGTTGTATTTACTGGAATTTTTAGATGGATAAACGAAATCGACCACAAGATATTACCAATAAACTCAACTTGCGAATCTCAAGTAGACATTAGATCGGGACTATTTTGAAGATGATTTTATCCTATACTATTAAACGAGCAATTTCTGTTCATATGTTTAGATGTTTGGATGTTCATATGTTTGTATTTCACCAGATCTTGAAAACGGCTCTAACGATTCTCACGAAATTCAGAACATAGTAGGTTTATAATATAAAAATTCGATTGCACTAGGTCTCATCCCTGGGAAAATTCGCTGAGAGACACTGAAAGGATAATTATTATTCATCCTTGGAAAACAGCTGATAATAATTAATTCTTCGTATATTGATGATGGAGGTGAGTGAGCGAGCTCATGTGTGTGGGACTGTGTCAAAATTATGACTCAGATATTGAACTTTTGTAATCATTCAATCAGGTACTTAGTGCCGGTTGCAAAAAAGCCGGGCTATTTTCAATCCTGATTAATTCCAGTAGATCCATCTTTTTGAAATGGTCTTCTCTGATTTGGTTCACGTGAAATTAATGAGGATTGAAATTTAACCGGCTTTTGTGCAACCGGGCCTTTGTGAGGGAAATTTTTGCATTCCTCTGGGAATTAAACTCAATTTACTGTGATTAGATAGAACATTTCTGTATGAATGTTATTATAATTTCTTCTTTCGTAATAAATGTTTTATGCTTTTGTACTCTAGAGCGATGCTCGGTCCCCGATATTACTTGCAATAAATCCAAGGATTTTCGTTGGGCTTCAAATAAACTTGTGTTCCGAAAGTATTGGCACTATCTTAAAACCCTATAAAACTGTGATTTATAATCCATAGATAGATCTATCATCCTACGTGTCCTTTATGTCATGAAAAACGTGCACATCATCCAATAATCACACTAATTATTCTTCGGTCATCGGACGGTTCTATAGCTTTTCCGTCCTTGCTTTCTAACTTCTATAGTCTCCAAATGTCCACTGCAGCGCAATAACTCGAGTGCATTGCAGAGTCTATAATTATGTTATCGGCTGGTGTCAGCGAAAGCCATAAACATCGAAGCTAGCATGGGATGCCGCTACGCGTTCAGAGATCGAGTTCAGCCTGTTGGAGGTTGGAGGTCTGTGGAGGCGCGCTGAGGTGGAGAGGTGTGGTGACAAAGGGGTGGGTGCAAGGGGGCAGGGAGCTGGTTAAGCACTCTGCAAACTGCTTACAGGGAGACCCCCACACGTAGTGGCCTCTTGTACAATCGTGCTGCTATCTCACTGTATACTGGTGGCATATAGATGTATGTGGAGCAGCCAGCCACCAGCCAAGTCGGCTTATCACTATAGGGGCGCTCCTGCTAATGTTATAACTTAACAACTAGCATAATTTCAGCGGAATCATTTGAAAGGTCAATGTCGAAATTCGCGGCTAAAATTACAATCTTAGTTACTTTTCTGTTCTGAAAATGAATCTCCACGTGATTCGATACAAGACGTAGTTTTTAGAAAGAGATAAATTGTACAATTATACTGTACTTATAAATTTCAAATCCCAAGATTAACAATCCAATTCATAAGTTAACAGTCTATCTATCTATGTTAATAAGCTAAGTGAGGGTTGAAGAAGAATTTTCATCGTGGAATATCTGAATACTCTGGAAAACAATTTTCATATTCATACTAATGCTATCGATTAGTTGAATGGATAATTGATTTTATTCGAAAATGTTTCTTTTAAATTATTATTGATTATTTATTTATAACAAGATGAATGAATTGTATTCATGTCTGAAATAAAAATTCTATTCAAATTTTCATGTGAACATTCCAATCAGATGAAATTAAATGAATGATTGATTGTAGATATAATAATATTGTTCCAAGCTAATGTGACATTTCCAACCTTGAAGCAATTTGAAATTATGAATATTCAAATTTCATTATCATACGATTCTCGAGTAATGGACTTAGTTGTAAGCACTAATATAATCTCCATTCAGATTGGCTCAGATTGGTATTGAATACCAGCTAATCAGCACACTGTTTATTCAAAATGGAGGATAGCACAGATACAATTCTTGGCTCTCATTGGCTAAGCACTCTATGTAATCCTGGGTTGCCATCGCTAGGAAGAAGTACTACCAGTTATACAACCTTCTCATTCTACTGGATAGTTATGAAAATTATGAAATGATGGGTAGTATATTCTATGTTTTTTTTAAAAATCATCAAATCTTCATCCAATATAATTATACTGTATCTTATCCAAACTCGAAACTAGTGAGGAGCAAATTTCCCACACTAATCTTCTCAAGATAGTTTAACGTCCTCAAACTCTTCAATGTGTTGCACTTTTTCTAGTTGATTAACTACTATCCAATTAAGATAAGCTGATCTTCAACATCAAGTCATGTACATATATAAATGAAGCATTGAAAATAATCAGTTAATCTTCAAGGTAGGTTCAGTTAGCCTTGAAATTTCTACTACGATTAAGGAATGCGGTAGCAGAGTATAGAATCGAACACATTTAACTCATTCACTACCTTAACTCACTAGTTAAGGAAATAATTAATTACTTGCAGAAAACTTTTTCAATGCAATGGGAGCTCAGATCAATTGGACTGCTAAATTTTCGAGCGAAGTGGAAGTGGATTGTTGTAGTAGACTGTTGAGCATGAGAATTATACGAATCGAAATAGAGTTATTGAATTCCTTTCTAAGTTTTCGTTGACTTCTGTCTCTCCGTTATGATGATGTTAATAAAAACATACTCACCTATTTGACATAGTTCACATTTTTCAGGCTGTGCAAAGGCTAAAAATAAACTTTTTACTGGTGATATTTTTCAAAATTTTTCAATTTGTATACTATCAAGCTATCAAAAGTTTTTTCAGGAAAACATTTTTTCCGATCATTACTTTTCGAGATTTGAGCGCCTGAAGTTTATTGAATTAAAAAGACTAAGAAATTGTCAAAAAACACAGATTTATTGATACTTAGAAAGACCGGTTTCGGTTATTACACCATTGTAAATCTCTGATAAACTCAGTAAATCAATAAATCTGTGGTTTTTTTTGACAATTTCTTAGTATTTTCCATTCAATATGAATAATTACCACAATATAAACTTCTCAACTACACAAAAAGCTTAAAGTTTAAATTTTTGGGACTGAACATTTCAAATTCGGTTAGAAATAAATCCATGAGATTCAGAGGATAGATTCTTCATGGTATTGTTGATATAGTAAAATTTAAAACAAAAAAAATGTAAAACAAAAATTTTCTGAAAATATCAATTTTTGAGAAAGTTATTAAATTTACCAAAAATTATCAAAAATAACTCAACTAAAAGTTATTTTTAGTAAATTGAATAACTTTCTCAAAAATTGATATTTTCAGAAAATGTTCGTTTTACTATATCAACAATACCATGAAGAATCTATCCTTTAAATCTCATGGATTTATCTCTTACCGAATTTGAAATGTTCTGTCCCAAAAATTTAAACTTTAGGCGCTCATATCTCAAAAAGTAATGATCGGAAAAAAAATGTTTCCTCTTCTTCTTCTTCTTTCCATGATTAGGCGTACACACCTGTTCCGGTTTCAAAGGATATAACTATTTATTTCACCATCTTTTCAGAGGTCTGCCAATATCCCTTCTACCGTAGGGTCTATATTTCATGACAGCCTTTGGTATCCTAGTATCTGGCATTCGTTCCACATGGTTTTTCCAGTTCAATCTGTTTATTTCAAGTTGTGCAGCTAATGATGATATTCCTAACTCATTTCTAATGCCATCATTGCGGAATCTGTCTAACTTTGTGCAGCCTTTCACACTTCGAAGAAAACGCATCTCTGTAGCTTGAACTAGAGAAAAAAATGTTTTCCTGAGAAAACTTTTTCATTTTGATAGCTTGATAGAATACAAATAGAAAAACTTTGAAAAATATCACCAGTAAAAAGTTTATTTTTAGCCTTTGCACAGCCTTAACATACCGAGTAGTGTGTAACGACCACATCTCAGTGAACATTATATAAAATATGTGACTCAATAATAAAAGGTTCTAGGATCTACAATTCACCCATTCAACGGTAAAAATATGTTCGTATCTGATAATAGGAGAACGTGACTAGTCGAGGTTTCTCGTGAGAAAAAGTTGGATATGACAAGGAAGCTATTACGCTAAGTCTTTTCAAGCAGAGTCGTTCAAACAACACTATAAAACACAATACGAAGGTGAGAATTGAAGTGCCATTATTTTTGTTCGCAGCGAGAGCTGCATAGCATAGTTGTCCACATGGCGTGGTCGGGTGGTTGAAAATTTGAATTTTCACCCCTCAAATCCACGGTTTTCCCTAATAAATCGAAAAGTACACGTCAGAAAATGAAGTTTAATGGCTAAAAAGAAAGCTAATTGAAACTGGAAAAAAATCAGCTTTTTTTGCGGCTATTGGGAAAATAGTTACAGTTCATCATAGATGGCGCTGTCACTGACAACTCTCATTTTTCACTCTTTGCCCCCAATTTTCTCAGAAATGGCAATTTGTACACAAAAAATTGTAAGGACCTTTTTTTTAAATATTTAAATTTGCTTCAATTTGAGACCAGTTAGAGGTCTCTAACATTCTTCAAAGGAAAGTTATGACCAAAAAAAAAATTTTTTTTTTTGGCCGGAAGAAAATGGCCTGTGGAAAGCGAGGGAAATTTCCGAACTGAAAATCCAAATAGCAGGTGCTTAAACATATAATTTCACATACTCACACAAATTTTGATGTACTTGCTAAGTACACTTTTTGATCCAGACAATTTTATGTAATTCGAAACGTGCATTTTTTCAACGAATGTTACAGTTTTCCAGAGAAAATAAGAGTGGGAAATATATTCAGTATACAATAAAATTACACATATGTTTGCCGCCATTTCCACGAGTTTTCCGAATCTTTTTTTCCCCGTGTAGGACCCGCGTATCTTATAACATGGCCATTTTTAGCCCTAAATTAAATTTTAATTGCTCCAATTTTGTCCATAACTGGTGTTATAAGAAATACTATCAGAGGAAGCTTGAAACTAGAATCTTTAATACCAACTGAAGATGCTTGCTTACAAAATTTTAAGCGAACATATTTACAGGTTCAAACGAACTAGAACCTACCCGATGGGGTTGGGAAATGAAAAACTCTTTACTGCTTCCAATTCCAATGGAAAAAGCTGCAGCTCCTGATGAACTACTGAGAACTTTATTTTGCAATTGTGAGACAGGATGTGGATCCAGATGCGGGTGTAGAAAGGGAGGTGTACACTGTTCACCAGCTTGCTTAAAATGCAGAGAATTTGGTTTTTTTTGTTTCACTTTTCGATATTTACGGTTTCAGGTGCTATACTACTAACTTTGTGCAGCCTTTCACACTTCGAAGAAAACGCATCTCTGCAGCTTGAACTAGAGAAAAAAATGTTTTCCTGAGAAAACTTTTTCATTTAGATAGCTTGATAGTATTATACAAATAGAAAAACTTTGAAAAATATCACCAGTAAAAAGTTTAATTTAGCCTTTGTACAGCCTTAACTTACCGAGTAGTGTGTAACGACCACATCTCAGTGAACATTATATAAAATATGTGACTCAATAATAAAAGGTTCTACAATTCACCCATTCAACGGTAAAAATATGTTGGTATCTGATAATAGGAGAACGTGACTAGTCGAGGTTTCTCGTGAGAAAAAGTTGGATATGACAAGGAAGCTATTACGCTAAGTAAATCTTTTCAAGCAGAGTCGTTCAAACAACACTATAAAACCGAATACGAAGGTGAGAATTGAAGTGCCATTATTTTTGTTCGCAGCGAGAGCTGCATAGTTGTCCACATGGCGTGGTCGGGTGGTCGTAAATGTAAGGACGCATAGTCTCACTTCACCTGCACTAACAAACCACAAATGGTTCCAATCTCTTGAAAAACCCTCACCCACGTAGAACTGATTGTTATCAATTCACTCTAAAATGATTATTGTGATGCATATGGCTTTGATGAGCCAATTCGTTTTGAACTTCTAAATCAATCAGCAACTCTGAAATATCTCGTTGTTATGTTGTTACTTTGAGATTGAAACGATTTAACATGTTATTGTCTTTTTTCTAAGGCTATTTTTGAATATAGATGAAAATATCAATTTGAGTACCGTACCCTTTTTAAAATTATTTTGTCAAGTCTTGATAATGGCATTATATAGTCGAAACATGTCGTTACAAAATAATTTTATAAAGGGTACTCAGATTTATATTTTTATCTATAACATGTTATTGCTCTTTTTTCCACTTGTAGCAAGAAATTCCTGTCTGATCCGACTTTTCGGTTGCATTTATGTTTATGTAGCCGAAAATTTAATTCTAATATAAAAAATACTCTCACAAAATGAAGTCCTCATATCAAGTAATTAAGTTATTACATGTATCTTATACTAAAAATTTTCTGAGATTATCTGTATCTCTTCCTCAAACTGTTACATTGTGAGAATTTTTTTGCGCACTATTTTAAATTTTGAGAGAAGTAGTAGAAGATAGAGAATGCTCGAAAATGAAGAGGAAAGATATGTAAATGGCAAGGAAGAGAGGGGGTAGCATTACAAGATGAATATTGTATTTTTCCAACATTAATAGCATCAAGTTTTTTTATATAATTTCTCCTGTCGAATTTTTATCCCTTTTCCAGTCCCGTACAATAAAAATAGAATATCCTGCATTATATCCATGCTATCAAGACAATTATTGCGTCAATATTGTCATCTGCTTTCCAAATGAGTTTACTCCTATTTTATCCTGTTGACTTCTTATCTATTTTCCAGCCACGTAGAATAAAACAAATATATATATCATAAATTAAATCCATGATATTAAGACAATTTATTGCGTCAATATTGTCATCTACTTTCCAAGTAAGTGCCCTCCTATTTTCATGTAGCGCAGAATGAAAAAATCAAATTTGCATCAGGTGCATGCTAGCTAATATTGCCAAGCGAGCGAAGTAAAATAAAAACGGGAGAATCATTGTGTGATGGTTAGAGACTGCAGCATGCCATGCGGGTATAGGCCTATTCGAATGTTGGCCTGTTATCGTTCGCTGATAAGTTGCGCCGACCATCAATGTGATGCTGTCTGTACTATCAGACTTACATATATATGTTCAGTATTTTATATACTACAGTAGTATAGTGTGTTTAGCAGGGGCAGCCGCCTTCAGTAATGAATCGGCGGTAGGTGATGCACCCGAGGGTCCCCCTTGGCCCCCCTAGGCCCCCCGACGACGACCACCCAGAACGGAGGCCAACCGCCAACCGACTGCGTCGCCTTTGGGCCTCTCCTGCACTTCCATTTCCATTCCCACGTGTCAGACCTGCCCTGGAACCAGCTGCTTGCCTGCCGCCTGCCGCTCATCTAACCTTTGCTTGTATCCACGTGCATACACTCCATCCAAATATCTATTATGATAAATTCGGTCTCTTCATAACGGCATCAATTCTACTCTACTTCTCAAAATGCTCAATAAATACTCAAACGATCACTGTAGTAGTCAATTCAATTCTTACAAAAACTCTAATCGTATCCCTCGTTTTTCAATACATTATTGATAATCAGTTTTATTTTATAAGTTAGTATTCTATAATAGAGAATATTTTCATATTTCAAGTTTCATACAGTATTTGGTTTTAAATTTCATGTCGTGATTTGTGAATAAACCAAATTACCGTTATTGGATAGCCAATTATTGGGCATACACAGAACTAAAGGAAGTCATTGAAGGAGAAGTTGAAGAAATTGCACTAGTGATGATTGAGCGAGCTTTGGCAAATTTTAGAATTAGGTTAAGTGAGTGTGTGAAAAGTAACGGAAAACATTTGAATGACATAATCTTCAAATAAAATACTTTGTGAGTAATCTATGTAATTCACTGTAAATTGCAAAATGTGATCCTTAATTTGATATATTACATTTTTTAATTGTAAGAAACATACTTTAATTATCATCCCTCAAAAATCGTCAGGTTTTTATGCCGTACTCTGTATTTCAAGTTTTCTAATAGTTTTAAATTTTCATTTTAGAAGGTTTAAAACATGAGCCTTGGATCGATGATAAGATGATAGGATTGGGAACGATGACGATGAGGTAGAGATTAATAAGATTAGATTTTCTTGTTCGATTTTCTCCGTCCAACGGTGAGTTAGTTTTAGTTCTCTGTTCGTGGAGCTTGTCACCCTTGAAACCTCCCTTACATCGATCTTTTTACTTTCCTTGCCCTATTACCATAGGTAAGGAAAGTATTGCTTTCCAAAAAAAAATTAAGGTACCCTGATTTCAAGTTTTCTATAAGTTTCAAGTCCCCCTGAGTGCAAAAACATGATTTTTGGGTGTTGGTCTGTGTGTGTGTATGTGTGTGTGTGTATGTGTGTGTGTATGTTGTATGTGTGTGTGTGTGTATGTGTGTATGTCTGTGAACACGATAACTCCATTCCTAATCAACCGATTGACTTGAAATTTTAAACTTAAGGTCCTTATACCATGAGGATCCGACAATAAGAAATTCAATATGGCGGAAAAAATGGCGGATAATTACTGAAAAACCATGTTTTTCACGTTTTTCTCGAAAACGGCTCTAACGATTTTCTTGAAATTTATACCATGGATAGCTATTTATAAGCCCTATCAACTGACATGAGTCTCATTTCTGGGAAAATTTCAGGAACTCTGTAATATTCTTGAGAAAAATGGCGGATAATGACGAAAAAACCATGTTTTTCACGGTTTTCTCGAAAACGGCTCTAACGATTTTCTTCAAATTTATATCATACACAGCTATCTATATGCCCTATCAACTGACATGAGTCTCATTTCTAGGGAAATTTCAGGAGCTCTGTAATATTCTTGAGAAAAATGGCGGATAATGACTAAAAACCATGTTTTCACGATTTTCTCAAAAAACGGCTCTAACGATTTTTTTCAAATTCATACCCTGTATAGTTATTTATCAGATCTATGAACTGGCATGAGTCTTTTTCCTGGAGAACTAATGGGGCGTCCACCCTATCCTTGAGAAATGGACTTTGTAACCTCCATCTCGTGCATGAGGTAGGTATAGCAGTTTATAAAAAGTACACAGTCATAGTCAGATATTTCATCTGTAGAACAGCTGTTTGACGACTTTTAAAAAAATCATCCAATTTCACAATTTACGCGAAGAAAAAAATACTCTCACAAAATGAAGTCCTCATATCAAGTAATTAAGTTATTACATGTATCTTATACTAAAAATTTTCTGAGATTATCTGTATCTCTTCCTCAAACTGTTACATTGTGAGAATTTTTTTGCGCACTATTTTAAATTTTGAGAGAAGTAGTAGAAGATAGAGAATGCTCGAAAATGAAGAGGAAAGATATGTAAATGGCAAGGAAGAGAGGGGGTAGCATTACAAGATGAATATTGTATTTTTCCAACATTAATAGCATCAAGTTTTTTTATATAATTTCTCCTGTCGAATTTTTATCCCTTTTCCAGTCCCGTACAATAAAAATAGAATATCCTGCATTATATCCATGCTATCAAGACAATTATTGCGTCAATATTGTCATCTGCTTTCCAAATGAGTTTACTCCTATTTTATCCTGTTGACTTCTTATCTATTTTCCAGCCACGTAGAATAAAACAAATATATATCATAAATTAAATCCATGATATTAAGACAATTTATTGCGTCATTATTGTCATCTACTTTCCAAGTAAGTGCCCTCCTATTTTTCATGTAGCGCAGAATGAAAAAATCAAATTTGCATCAGGTGCATGCTAGCTAATATTGCCAAGCGAGCGAAGTAAAAAAAAAGCGGGAGAATCATTGTGTGATGGTTAGAGACTGCAGCATGCCATGCGGGTATAGGCCTATTCGAATGTTGGCCTGTTATCGTTCGCTGATAAGTTGCGCCGACCATCAATGTGATGCTGTCTGTACTATCAGACTTTACATATATATGTTCAGTATTTTATATACTACAGTAGTATAGTGTGTTTAGCAGGGGCAGCCGCCTTCAGTAATGAATCGGCGGTAGGTGATGCACCCGAGGGTCCCCCTTGGCCCCCCTAGGCCCCCCGACGACGACCACCCAGAACGGAGGCCAACCGCCAACCGACTGCGTCGCCTTTGGGCCTCTCCTGCACTTCCATTTCCATTCCCACGTGTCAGACCTGCCCTGGAACCAGCTGCTTGCCTGCCGCCTGCCGCTCATCTAACCTTTGCTTGTATCCACGTGCATACACTCCATCCAAATATCTATTATGATAAATTCGGTCTCTTCATAACGGCATCAATTCTACTCTACTTCTCAAAATGCTCAATAAATACTCAAACGATCACTGTAGTAGTCAATTCAATTCTTACAAAAACTCTAATCGTATCCCTCGTTTTTCAATACATTATTGATAATCAGTTTTATTTTGTAATTTTATAAGTTAGTATTCTATATTAGAGAATATTTTCATATATCAAGTTTCAAATTTCATGTCGGGATTTGTGAATAAACAAAATTACCGTTATTGGATAGCCAATTATTGGGCATACACAGAACTAAAGGAAGTCATTGAAGGAGAAGTTGAAGAAATTGCACTAGTGATGATTGAGCGAGCTTTGGCAAATTTTAGAATTGGGTTAAGTGAGTGTGTGAAAAGTAACGGAAAACATTTGAATGACATAATCTTCCAATAAAATACTTTGTGAGTAATCTATGTAATTCACTGTAAATTGCAAAATGTGATCTTTAATTCGATATATTACATGTTTTAATTGTACGAAACATACTTAAATTATCATCCCTTAAAAATCGCCAAGTTTTTATGCCGGACTCTGTATTTCAAGTTTTCTAATAGTTTTATATTTTCATTTTAAAAGGTTTTATAATATGTGAATTATACTTTTTTGTATTGTTTAATAGTTTAATGAATGAGCCTAGGATTGATGATAGGATTGGGAAGGATGACGATGAGATTAATAAGATTAGATTTTCTTGTTCGATTTTCTCCGTCCAACGGTGAAAAGTTAGTCTTAGTTATCTGTTCGTGGAGCTTGTCTCCCTTGAAACCTCCTCCCTTAAGGCTGTGCAAAGGCTAAAAATGAACTTTCTACTGATATTTTTCTAAGTTTTTCGATTTGTATATCATCAAGCTATCAAAATGAAAAAGTTTTCTCAGGAAAACATTTTTTCCGATCTTTACTTTTTGAGATATGAGCGACTGAAGTTTGAATTTTCGGGACAGAACATTTCAAATTCGGTACAATATAAATCCATGAGATTCAGAGGATGGATTCTTCATGGTATTGTTGATCTAGTAAGACAAACATTTTTTTCTGAAAATATCAATTTTTGGAAAAGTAATTCAATTTACCAAAAATAACAAATTAAACTAAAAGAAAATAATTAAACTAAATCAACTAAAAGTTATTTTTAGTAAATTGAATAACTATCTTGAAAATTAATATTTTCAGAAAATTTATGTTTTACTAGATCAACAATACCATGAAGAATCTATCCTCTGAATCTCATGGATTTATCTTTTACCGAATTTGAAATGTTCTGCCCCAAAGATTCAAACTTTAGGCGCTCATATCTCAAAAAGTAATGATCAGAAAAAAAATGTTTTCCTAAGAAAACTTTTTAATTTTGATATCTTGATGATATACAAATCAATAAACTTTAAAAAATATCACGAGTAAAAAGTTTATTTTTAGCCTTTGCACAGCCTCAACATCGATCTTTTTTTCTGTATTAATTCTCTCTCAGAGAATTTTATCACAGCTTATATTAAAAACTGTACTTTGTTTAATCTGAATAGAATAAATTTAATTCTTCTTCATGCTCACTTAATCTCACTTATTTTATTCAACATTTTACATTTCACTTAACATTTTTTCTATGAAGTTGAGTTTTCACTTCATCCAAAGGGCAGTACAAATACAAATTGCAAGTTTTGCAATGGTACTTTACTGGGAAAAGTATATCTTCCTGACGATGGACTACCCTCTAATATATACGTCGTCGTAAGCGAAAGCATTTCAATAGCCGGGAACAAGCATTGCGTTGTTTTGGGGGTTTTCCTGTTATATGGTGTCAAAAATGAAGTCATTGAAATTTTTTAAGAGTATTTTTGAAAATGGTACCATAAGCAGAAAAAGACTGGCATTATAGTTAATGAATCAAACTGGCCTTGTTGCTTATAGACAAAGAAATTATCATCTCGAGAACCTTTTCAACTGAGTTTTATTACTGTGAAAATGATGATTGGATAGTCTCTATTGAAGTGAACCTTATATGGGCAGAACAGAATCCAACTATCCAGGCTCTCAAGATATTTCAATCTAATCGGTAATCCTCATGAAAGAATGGAATGCACCAATTGAATAATCAAATGATCAACATTCCTACAGTAAAATTCTATCTTCCATTTTATAGTTCCATTGTCTTGGAATAAAATCTATCTATTAATTGAGAACATCTCCATTCACATTCACAAGAGGTGATAAACAACGGGAAAATGTTCACGCCTCGATATTTATGTGCTACTTAGAAATTACTCCTAAACGCCATAAGAAAAGACTAGTTTCTAATTTGAGGTTAATTTTTTCGGAGCGGCTCCAATTTGAGAGGCGCGTGTTTAATAATAGTTCGGACAAAACACTGTGCGAAGATTGTAATGCTATTAAATGGAGCGCGCTCTTTTTGTGAAAACGCTTTAGTCAAAAACGATTAGCATCTAGACTTTCTTTTTCACTATTCTAGCCACACTCGTCTTGTAGAAGTTCATCGGTTAGCTGAGACTAGGAAGTGGCTAGCGGGATTAACGGTCATTGTAGCAGCTAGCTCGGTGATTTAGGAAAGTTCAAATTAATTATTAAATCTCATCTTGACTAGGCCTACGGTTATTATTTACAACCGATCGACCCGACCCGAAACATGGATGAATGGAGGAGGAAGCAGTAGAGATGAAATGAGAAAGGATGAAAAATCTGTTAGGAGATAATATTCACAGCTGATCAGAGTTAATAGACCGATTTGGTTTCCTCCCCACCCCAGTAGTAACTCCTCCACTACTCCATTAATAATAGTCTCCTTTGCAACGACACGAATTTCAAATCCATTGACAGCAACTTGAAAGGTCAGCCGCACCTATTCAACCGCTCTCATAAATAGATATAGTTTCTCTGATACCAAAACCTTCTGACATCAAAAGGAGTATTGTTGAGGCCCATTCATTTTCAATTTTATCTTTCACAATGAACTCATATTGAGCAATAGTTGCAATTACATTGTTATTTTATCAATACGTCGATTTACTGTTCTACTTGATGTGAATTTGCTGTTCCTCTTGTTTCTTATGGAATTCATTTTATTCCCTTATTGAGAATGGATTTTATTTATCTATTGGATAGAGCAAACAATACAATATTCGGAAGAGAAAAAATAAAAATATTTTGAAAAATAGTAAGATTAACCCAGTGAAAACGCTGTGATATAATCTTAAGAACGGTTTTCATTGTAAAAATAGATAGTATTCAGTATAGTATTCTATTATAATAATATTCAGTGTACATTGTGTACACAGTGATGAGCAGTATTAATATTTAGGGATGAGAAGAAACTAGTACTTTCTGTCCTTGTTGAATCGCACAAGTTCATTCACCTAAAGGAGAATATTTGATTTGCTTGAAACATAAAAAATGTAATCTCAAATACTAGTTTTACTTCCATTGATTAATTTGGTCATATATTCCAAATAACTTTAGCATGTAACAATGTCGTCTCACATTTATTCTAGCACATTCAAATATTATGCAATTTGTTGAAAAGCAGTTCAAACGTAGAGTGAATAGAATTACTGCTATTCCATATAATACGATATGATACTTGAAATATGGAAAATTATAAATTGTTTTCTTCAAGTGAATTGATTTCCTGTTTTCCATGCCCTTTTACCTCAGGAAATCCCGGTTCTCGGATGAGAAGATGTCATTGATTTTGCTAGTAAGGATATTGATGGAGCCATGATGCATGCTACAGCATTGCTACACCGGACAGGTTATTGATGATATCACAGTCGTAATTTGCATCCTGTTACTTTTCGAACAGTTATATCCTCATAACCATAAAATGTTTCTGCTTATTGTAGTGCGATAAGGCAGATCCAGCGCTGCGACCGTTGCACCTATGACCTCAGCAGCTTTTGACCTTTGACGAGAAGGAAAATGTGAATAAAATGAGTTTGTAATCGCATATTAGAGGAGGAAGTCTGTGGTGCGGTGCGGCTGTTGTTGGAAAATCGTCCTCTAAAGTCGAAACTCTGGAAAGAGACGGAAATTCTCAAAGACGCGAACAGCCAAGCCTCACTGTTTGCTTTTACAACGTTGACGGAATTTAATCCGTCGTGTTGTTTGCGTAGTCGATTGCTCATTGCTCATACCGAAATGGACATAATAATCTGAGGAAATAATACTATGTTGTTTATATTTTCCTTTGCTCATACCAAAACTCGAAATTCAACGTGGAAAGAGTGGCTGTTTGTGCAAGTGTGCAACCCTGTACAGCACCGTTAAAACAGTCCACGGTGTTGTCATGTTTGAATGTCAAGTTCATTATCACCTCGCATAACCTCAATTTGCTGCCGGCGCCGTTGGCAGACTTGCAGTAAACATCGCCAAGTAACCATCATTATACGTTATTTATCTAGTACGGAACTTTCAAAAATTTCAGCCGCTATTTGCTCATCTAAAAGCTAGACAATGTCTTCTCAGCTATGTGTTTCTCAGCAATGCGGATATGCAAGGATCTATCTCTTCGATAGCATGAGCTATTAGTGATAGTTTAAGCATAAATTTGAATTCCATTTATTTACACACTTACAGCAATAACTAATATTAATTCAATATCATTTGAACTCACACAATGAAAAACTTATAATAAAAATCTTGCGTAGAGTTGAAGAGAAGTAAATCAAATCTTTTAACCAAGTGTACCCATTTTGGTAGATTGAACCAAACTGATTCTTGCTTTACGTAAGGAACTCATAGTGGAAAAATTCTAGATTAGTTGAGAAGAAGTTGAGAGCGAAATAATACTACTAGCAATATTTTACAATTATATAAATACATTTTTCAAGAGAAAATTGATAGTTTTTATATAATTTATTAATTTACCGTTTTGCTTGGAAACTCTTCACAGATCCAAAATTCAAAAGGTCCAAATGAAACATGAAAAATAAGTAGGTCTATCACCACCATCAGTAGACTAACAAATCAGGCAAACAATGCTATTTCACCATCTAATTGTCTTTTTTCTTCAGGGCTACATAAAAATGAAAATATAAATCTGAGTAGGCCCTACCCTTTTTAAATTATTTCGTCACGACATGTTTCGGCTAATAATGCCATTTTCAAAATACGACGAAATAATTTAAAAAGGTCACTCAAATTTATAATGCTATTTCACCTACAAGAAGAAGCTATTCTTCCATACCAACTCCGCTTTTAACATACATGTGGAATATATTTGTTTTTTTTCTTTCAAATCTGAAGAAATTCCAGAAATCCCATCTTTGTTTTAGTTGAGCATCTTAGAGAAGCACATTGAAGAGTGCTCCCTCTCTCCTAAATAGCTTCATGACTAGAAATATGTTTCCTGATAATAATGTCTCTGGCTAGAGATTTGTTGTTGGCTGTTGGGTCGTGAATAGAGTTGAGTGCACTATTGAAGTGGCCAGGCAGCGAGCGGTGAGTGGTGAGTGCCGAAAGGTTGCCTCCGCGACGCCCAGCCGCGATTTACGGGTAACGGGCACGCCTTCTACCAATGAACTCCTCAACTCCTCGAAATCGAAGTGATAACTTAAACAGCCAAAGTAGTTATCACCAATGTCCGAACAAGAATGCTATCCAACTGGGAAACAAGTGACCTAGTCGCTTCTAACGAATTCATTTTTTACGAATGCTCTTTTCTTATCTGCCGCCATTCATCTGTTGGCTCTCATCTATTCTTCATTCTTTTCCTCTTAGCTCGGCGCAACCAAGAGCAGTACTGGCTCTGAGAACAGCGGCAATCCAAAGTGCCCAAGAATGCGGCTGGAAAGAGGTTTTGCCTCTTATCAGATAAGAGAATGTCAAACCTGACTCATTTCTCTGCTTTATGTTATTTGCTGAGTCGGTCGAGTAGCAAAATATTCACTTCTCCTTACTAAATTTCAAGCTGAACTTCAAATTTGTTGTTAGTTTATAATGGAAGTTTTCAATACACGATACTGTGTTATTTTTATTGGAACATAGTAAATATAACCGGAACGAAGTAAATGTCTTTTGGTACTTTTGGTTGTAAATATAGTTCTTACATTTTCAATCAGTCCGATTCTAGTGGAAACTCAAGATGAACATTACGTATTTCAATCTGTTCATAGATTAAATATGAATAAAAGTGGGATTGATAGTTTTTATCAAGTTTTAGTTTTTATAGGGCTCTTTCAAAAACTACCTATTGTAGTTTTCAGGCAGCACTCGTGCTGTAGAATAATCTGAAACCGGAAACAGTAGTTGGTGTGTACTTCGGCCAACAACGTTGTTAAACAACGATAGTTTAAGCTACTTTAGACGGGGGTTTCCAAGAAAGCAGCAGCTGGACTAAGCAGCTTTGGCTTGTGAGCTTTTATTGACAAAGCGGTGTGGGTCTCTTTGCGATGCAAATCGTGGACTGCGCTGCTGTGGGTTCCCGTCTAATGCTGAAATACGCGCGGCCGGCTGACGGCTTGAAGTCCGCGTGGTTTGCAAGATAGAAGGAGACGTCCATTCTCACAAAGGAAGTCCTGCTGCAACGAAGGAAGTAAGGAGCTCACAATGGATGGGGGGAGGGAAGGATGCACTTTTCGCGGCGTTCTTATTTCACGTACAACGATCGTATCTGCCGATAGAGCGACCAGGTCGCCGTTCACCTTCTCTGTCCTGCGGCGAGTATTAAGGGGCTCCGCCCCCTCGCTGGTCGTGATCAATGCTCTCTTCCTGTATTTCCCTCCCTCTCTCCCTTCCTCCAGCCTACGCACTGAGGGCAAATCGAGAACAAAGCGAAGAAAACGCATCCCAATAGAAGAAAATGGAAAACATGTTCTTCTCTGTTCTAGCTCCTCGCCCTCATTCAGACTTTCTTCTTGCAGTATCGATGGACCCTGTAGCTATAAACATGCTCTACTGATTGCATCTTGAAATGGGTTATTCTCCAGGAATAACAAACCTGTGACTGTAACCATTCTACATATGAGATTGCTTGTTAGATTGCACAATAGCCCATTGTGAAATAATAACCCGCATATTAGATTCAAGATGAATGTGTAGCTCTTTATCTGAACTCATATTGTTTCCATCAAATAATTTCCAGTCCTACTTGAGTAGAAATGTACTGACCACGGAAAATAAATCTTCAACAAGAATCTTCAACAAGACCCAATTTCTTCTGTGTGTTTTATTATCCTAGATTTAAACAAAATGTCCCATTACTGAAGAAATTTCTTATATTCTATAGTATCATGAAAGCTATTTAGTATATTTTTTTGTACAGTTACAATTTAGAACATTGTTACATCAGTTGTAACATTGGTTTCTCGACTTTGATTCTATTACTTTTATTCTACTTTCATCGAGCTGGACGTGAAATAAATAATTATAATTTATTCATTCAGGGTTCTTTATTCAGATCGTTTTGGAAGCCCTGAATTCGATCAGATGCGACCTGAAAAATCTGACACCAAACCTCAGCCAGCCAGGTCACTTCATATTATCATTACTGTATTAACAGAATACTCTCCACAAACTGGAATTATTTATACATGTATTCGTATATGGATGATTATTATAATGAAAAGACCACAGTATATTATGATATGGTAGGTGATTGGACTTGTGTTTTTCTCTGAGGAGCATGAACTTGAAGCATCATTCTCGTAGCCTATAATTGTTGGAAGCGCTTGCCCTTCGGCGAGATATCTTGAATAAGTGGGTAACAGTTTACCGTTTATCGGTAAACAGATGTGAGAGGAGATGAGTTTAGTCTCGTCGCTGGTGGTAGGAGGGGAGAAAGTTCCGAAGTTTTTTGAAAAAATAAATATTCTATCTATGAAAGAAAGAGCGAGGGGATGGACAGAGGAGATAATGAAAAATGTAAAAAAATTGTCTGGGATATAGGATTGATGGAGTATATAATATACGAATACGGCGAGTAGAAAGCAGAATGAGAGAGATGAAGATTGAGGTTCATCAAAGTGATTTGATCCGAAATGTTTAATTTCAGGTTGAGAAAGAAGACTTGTGCTAGACCATAATAGACCCGAGGCGGTAGAATTGAATGAACACCGTCTCCAAGAGGTGAATGTAGGTACAAAGGTACAATACTAGAGTTTCGGAATAATACAATTCCTCACAGCTTTCATAGAAATACGTAAAACGTCAGGTTAGGGAAATTGTTATTCAACGATACATTTTTGTGACAAACCAAAATTGTCTTCTTCCTTTAGGTTGCTGCTTTTCCAACTGATACCTATCTCTACTATGTTATGTATGGAGAATCTCATAACCAAAAATCATGAGCCACAAGGTCAACAGAAGAAATGCTATATTGACATCCACTGACCGTTTCTTGGCAGAGCCAATAACTATCAGAATGGACTTTCTAGGAGTTTGGAACATCAATCTAGAGGTTTATAAAAATTATCTCTCTCATCACTAATTTATTAGCCTAGGGCAGATGTGGCATTATCCACAGTTAAAAATATATCAAAATTTACAATCCAGAATCAGACTATGCTATGAGTCATTATGATTAAATTTAAGATAGTTAATCCTGGTTTGGGCAACAAAGCATATTTTTTCATTTTTAAAGTTTTTATTCTTGAATTTGTTCATCCATCAATTAGTGAATAGAAAAAATTGTTAAGAATTACTTTAATTTACGTTTCTTGTTCGTCACAATTATTAAACTGCATTGAGGGAGCAACAATCTCACAGTATATGTCACGTCAAAGTTTAAACTAATATATACCATCCCTCATATTCCAATGATCATGTACTTAGGTTGCATTATCCTAAACAAAAACAAAAAAGTGTGCTCTCATAAATGTATCTCAAAAATAAATAAATAAAAATTATATACCGATAATTAAGAATAAAAGATCAGAAATGGAATCGTGAGGTATAACGTTCAGCATTTAATGAAGAATGCTATGTGTGAGGTGGATATAATAAGGTGGTTGAACACATTCTAGCACAGTCGGTTACAAATGAGTACCCAGACGACCAAAGATGTGAGGACTTTATTATTTGATGGTGTCTCCATACTGCGGTACGTGGGCTTAGCTTCTCGAGTATTAACAGAGATACCCACAAAAGATAGAGAAAGAGAGAGAGAGATAGCTTTGGAGAGGAGTGTTGAAGAGAAAGAGAGAGGTGAAGGAGAGATCAATAGGCCGTAATGTGTCGCTCTTTAGCTTATTAGCTTCTCGCTTGGGATGGGCGGGCGGACGGAGTGGAAAGGACTTCATTCAAGCGGCTGCATTCTTAGCATCGCGACTCTGTAGGTCGACAATCAAGGAGTCACAGCTATTCAAATGCTTCCTGTCCCTGTCCTGTCAAATTCTCATTCATGTTGGCCGATGACTTCATCCAAATGACTGGGAATTCATAATATGCTTCTCCAAATGCATCCAGTTGATAATCATCTTTGTCCATGAATGAATATGAAAATATATACATTCATATTTTTAGACCACTATATGGAATTTTGAGACCAATGCTTTTTGGGACTGAAGGGTTCCGACTTAAGAGGTCAAAGGTAGAATCATGTGTCTCCAATCCAACAGGTGGTTGGACATTGTTATTCAAAGGCTTTGAACACTTAGAATTAGTGAACCAGTTGCAGGCCTATTCACTATACACAAATTTATTCAATATACATACTATATATATATATATATATATATATATATATATATATATATATATAATATATATATATATATATAAAGCTATATATCCAGCTATATAATCTATATAATCTATATATCCAGCTATATATATCCAGATTTTAAAGTTGAATTATTATATCCGCTACTTGATAAGGAAAATATGAATTTCTGGTTTTTATTAGATCGAGAAACTTAGGCTCAATTCACACTTATGCGACTCAAGTCGAGAAGAGACTCGACTCTAGTCGTGAGCATGTGTTTTCAAATGGTGACAGTCGCGGAGACTAGAATCGACTGTTCTGAGTGTCACCATTTGGAAACACATGCTCTCGACAAGAGTCAAGTCTCTTCTCGACCTGAGTCGCATAAGTGTGAGTTGAGCCTTAGATCTAATAACATGTAGGAGAAGTCCTTCTGCTTCTAAAGTTGTCTGTAATAAAATAGATTGTTGAGGCCTACACAATCCTGGTTCCAAAACTCTGGTCACTCATCTCACCAGTTGAAAAAGGTGACACGGTTACCTGAAATATGTAAGTTATATGAGTGTTTTTAATCTATCTGTGTCGTATTTTCTGTATTGTATTTATATCATTATTCATAGATACATAAATTTCGCCACATTGACTTCACTCTTGATCTCACTGGTAATTTCTAATTTCAATTGAAAGTAAGATTTTAAATGGTGCCGTTATTGTAATAAGATTCATCAATTGAGCCTCGTAGTCTCAGTCACATGAAACCAGTGAATTCATATTACTTCAGCTCATACTCTATAAATTGATCAAAATATCAGAGTAGGGCTGTGTATTTTTCTTATTGAATAGCCTAGAGAACCAGACAGACGGCTTTCTAGACTACTGATTGAATTTTTATTCCTATCGAATGATCGAACATTGACACGATTAGACACTAGACAGTGGGTACATAGGATCGACCTTGAATTGGATCGACCGGTATCGAACAACTTTCGATTGTAGCTTTCTCTACAATAGTGTGGGTGAAAAAGAAGCACATTCCAGATGAGTAAATCAATACGTTATTCTTAGCTTAGTCAGATCTTCTTGTCTCGAGTAGGAGTTTTCAATTATTTCATTTCTAGAAGAAAAAGGTTTGAATTATACGTGGACTCAAGGAGGCATATATAGGAGGTCCTGATTATGAACTAGACCTTTATAGTAAAAAATACATTTCAAATGAGATAATTTCTTAGTTGAAAAATAAGAATAGTCATATTATTGTAGCTATTGTAAGCCCAGTTATATTTGAGAAAATCTCCATTAATCAGCAAGTGAGGGTTTTGTACACCACTAAAAATATATATGTATTCTCTTCTTAGAAGTTTATCTTTTAAGAAGATAGTAGCCTGTTATTATTGTAACACCTACAATATTATCTCAATCTAGAATTAAATCACAATCATATTGTGAATAATCACAATTATATTTACTGTGAGAATGGGGATTTTTCGTAAACTATAATGTGAATTCTTATAAATAGACCTGGAGATAAATTATTGTGTGATCTTTAATATTTTACAATAGTTCAGAAATGTAAAGTCTCATGTTGATCGAGTTAAAAAGCAAATAATACTATAAATAGTCCAATTTTTATATTTATTATAGTACAGTCATTATGACAACAGCCTAAAGAATTGCTTATCACTGGAAACCCGTCACAGGCAGCAGAGTTTTCAGTAGTGTCAACTGCAGAAGCAAACTTCTCTTTTGGGTCATATTGACTCCACGCGAGTAATAAAGTGTTAGATAAGGGTTGTGATTCCTATTAATTTGAATTTATGAGCTTCAGAAACCAGTGGTACCAAGAAATTCACATGCATTAGATTGCTGATGGTCATCCTTGATTGCTCAGCTCAGAGGTATCTTCCTTTGGGAGATGAACCTTATTTTCGTTCACCTTTTCACCCAGTAATGCTCAAGGGAACATGTAATCGAACGAACATTTTGAAAATCAAAAATAGAATTCATTTGATGACGTAGAGAAGTTTGGACAGTAAACCACGAAACTAACACAAACCGACTCCAGCTCCTCCAAACCGGCCAATCAGAGTTTCATATCACAGAGAGAATCATACGTCACACCTCGGGTGAGTGACACTCTGACACAACTTAGTGATACCGATTTTTGATTGCTGGATGACGCTGCTTATTGTTATCATGAAGACAATTGAATTGAGCTTTCTACCGGTGAGCAAATTTACAAAGCAGTTGAACATGATGCAGTTTTATCTATCGATACAATCAGATAAGTTGAAGGGGCGTTCATTACACAAGAACTGTTGCTTAGCAGGTCGACTGATAGATGGGGCTGAGTTTGCATCACCCTGGAAGGCTCTCTGCGACCTAACGAGGCTACAGCTGACTAGCCGGTGCAGGGTCGTGATCATGGCGAGATGAGGAGATTAAGCAAGTTGGCGCAAGCGCATGCGCTGACCTTCACCCTTGCTCAGCGAGCGGTAAACGTCACGTCCTCGTGATCGCTACACTACAACGTCTGTTGCAACCGTTCTCATAAGCGCAATCTCCACCTCAACTAAATTGGAACAGATACCCAAGAAGCTGAAGTGGAATTGGGTCCTTCTGACTGTTGACCTTTATCCAACAAGTATACTCTTCCGATATGCTAACCATGTGATGTTGGGTTACCTGTTGTCTCCATAAATAAATAAATCTTGAAAACATTGAAATCATCAAAGTTAAAAAAGAACATAAGGGTGCGGCCTTAGGATAAGTGATCTCGTGTATTGCACTTCAAACATTTACTCAATCAACTAATATGCATAAGACTGTAGGCAGACAAAAGCATGTCTCCGATTGTCTATCTCACGAACTCATCAAATTCGTTTATGTTAGACATTTCGACAATCGAAAAATAATACAATTTGGTTTACATCAGAGTGTTTACACTTTCGCAGGCCGCAAACGTGTGGAACCTCCTATAACAACCAAATTAAAAGTAGTCTTCCGCGGTCGTCGAATCGAGTTGCACAAAAGGAAAACCTACTTTTATTACAACCAAATCTATGAGAGAACCTAAGCTTGTCCAACTCTTTATACTATCAGGTTATTCTGAGTACCGGTACTCAACATTATGTATCAAATGTACGATATATTGAGCTCAATAACTAAAAACGATAGGAATAATCTATATTCAAGCATACTTTTGCTTTGCATGATTTCTTTTATAGCAAATAAATCAATTTCAATTTAAATGCTTTGAGTTGGGTCTTGAGTTTGAGAAGAGGTGAGGTAAGAGTTCACACATACTTTCAAACTTTGATGAACTCTTACCTCATTTCATTGTTTTCATTGTTTTCGAAGAGAACGTTTTGAAAATTTTTGTGGTAAGAGGAGTGGTTGCAGGGCTGAATCTCTCCTCAACTCACTAGGGAGATTAAGTCATTACTGAATTAAACAGGTAAGAACTCTATGCAGCGGAAGTCTAATTATTGTTCCCTTGGGAACATTTTCTTCCATCAGCGTCAGTCACTTGATATCGATACTAATTTTCGTAATGTGCACTACTCATTATCCAGTACCTAACTGCCGGAAACAGGAGATTCAGACATCGATCTCCTCGAAACGATACCGATTTATGCACGGGCCATTTAAGGTGTCGACAAATTCATCGTTCGTTTTGCGATCGATCTCGTTGGCAAAATGGCTGACGACAAAGAGTCGTCATTCCGATTGTAACGGGAAGGGAAAATGAGCCGATGGAGATTGCATAAATTGCGTAATGATATGTCTGGCTTCTTTTGCCGGAGACCATCCGCCATTAGCGGAGCGAGCGGGCTGAGATGGGCTCCTTGGCTGGTGCTGCGGTGCGCAATGGACAACCGGATGGATGGAGGATGCGATGGCAGCTCCACTCTAATCTGCACCGGAGATCACTGGATCGAATCAACCGTCATTAAGAGTAGTCGTGCGTTATGACTCTATTTCGTTTCTAGCCTACTCAAAGTATTTCCTTGAGACTCTAAAGATCCTTACTTTTCTATGATAAAATTAAACACTTCCTTCAGATATCCTTTCCATCAAGAAATTGAACACTGTATCTGTATTCAGAGATGTTGTAGAATTTTGTATTCGAGATGTTGTAGAATTTTGCATTCAGAGATGTTGTAAATTTTTTATTCAGAGATGATTTAGAATTTTTCATAGGGAAGACAAAATAACTAGTAGTTCTGTGAACAGTTGACCTCGCGCAGTTATAAACCACAGTCTCCTCTAATACTGTCCATCAGAGTAAATTCTGTCCTGTCCTGTCGTGTCGGCGAGATATCGGTGTATAAACGACTAATGGTTGTTTGGGTTGTTGTTTCGACAATGCTAATAATTTGATATAAACAGCTATGCTACTATCATCAAAAGCTTACGGAGTTGAAAGCAAAGAAAAGTCGAGAGAAAATACTAAGATACTTCATAGTAAGATAGTTATCAATTGCATGCCTCACCGCATGCAATTAATAGTCCACACAACAGCTGTTTTTTCACCAAGTTACATTGAGATATTAAATCGCATGCGTCATTGCATGCAATTTATAATCCACTCGACAGCCGATTTATGATGAATAATTCTAAAGTCTGATTTTTACGGTAATATTGGTGTTCGAAGGAGACTCCTTTTCCTTTTGTATTATCCTTAAAATGCAAAATTAAAAAAAAACTCATGTATACGTCGACGCGAAATTCAAAAAGGAACATATCAGCCAATTTAATGAAAATCTATTGCTGCGTTTCGCTGTAAATGCGGAATATATAAACATAAAGAGAAATGCAAAACCGTCGACTTGAATCTTGGACCTCACTTCGCTCGGTCAATAATTCTGATTTTATTATTTCTATTAAGATTTGAAGAAGGAGGCTCCATTATAAGGGTCAATTCTTTGTAACCAACTAGTGTCATTTGGAATTCTCTTGTGTCAAATTTCTATCAAAGTCTCAATTGGTGGTGGTTGATAAAATTCAATTCACAATTTTAAAATTTCATTGAGAAGATTCATTTCCAATGAAAAGATTGTGACAAACTTACTGTAAATCTTTGTATTCATTATTCAATTCACCATACCATACGATATTTCGAATTGTTTATTACCGCCTCTCAAATGATAGATAAACCTTGGGCCCGTATCGAAGTTGTAAGTAAATACTCACTATTGTGAAAGTGGGCCTACTATATTGCAAGAAGTTGAAGCTCCTTTCTATAATATAGGAAATAGGCTTCGCAGTGAGCTATATCATAGTTATCCAATGATTTAATCATGAAGTGCGGGACATTTGTGAACTTGAAAACTTGTTATTACTTGTAATCTATGGAAGATAGGCTATATATTTTTTATGAAATAAAGTTAATAAAACAACATTCCACATTGTTTTTACCATCTGTATACCAAAAGTAGTAGAATAATATCCAAGTTGAAGTAATCTTGATTTGATATTAGATAGTTCTCTCAACTTTAAAAGACAGAGTCTGAGTTCCTTCTTATTCTAGAAGGAGTCTCAGCTAGAGATCATGTGGTGGAATAAATATTTTATGTGAAGTAAGTACGGGATTGGAGCTATCAACTTTGTCTCTTGTCTGATTAACAGTGACTGGAAAGAGCAACAAAATAACTCCATCTCCATTCAACATTCCAATTACGATGTTTTCTTCGCGTGATCTTTCCATCCCATTTGCTCCAAAACGACGCTCTTATTTCCTCCCAGCAACTTTTTGTTTTTATTTGAAAGCTGTGAATGGTGAAGCGCCCGGCTCACGGAAACCTACTCCAATAAATAAATATTTATTCCGAGGCACCTCTGCCCGATAAGCATGGCATTTGTCTGTCGCAGTAAACCTGACAGGTTGGAGGTAGGATCCTATCTTAGTGCTCAGCTCCCAACACGCACCCCGGGATACCTGCTGAATAATCAACCGGCAAAATGTTGCTCCCCACTATTAATTTATTCATTCCCTTTCGTGGCGATCTTCCAAATCTTCCATTGCGCGCTATCAATCCAGATTAAACATTATCCTCGCCACTTCAATTTGTATTACTCTTGATTGAACCAATCTCTTGAATTTTCTGATTGAATTACTCTTGAATTCTACCAATGATTGACTCCTATCTTAAACTTTATTCATTTATTCAGAATTTGCCACAAAGTTGAGACCAATTCTATAATCTTGATGCTACAGACAACTGTAGTGTGTTCCACGTTATAATGACAGTATTTTATCAACATTGGTGTTACTATCCTTGTTTTTATATTTCCGATACAAATGACTCTGATGTAATAACATTGATAGATAAAATAATAAGGCAATCCTTGTGCTATCCTTTGTCTATCATTTAACAAAACAAATACCGCTATCCTTTTCTAGCCCCGCAACGCTACCAGATCGTGTTTTAACAATGTAGAAATATAATTAACAAAATCATTTAATCTCAATTACGAAAATGTATTATTAAATCATTGAAAAATATATTTTCTTGACGCATAAAATATCATTGATTACTTGAAACAAGAATGAACAGTTAATATTACATCAGATATACCGATATCAGTTATACTCCATAGAGGACAGTGGCAAGGTAGAGAATCGGCAACGCTGTTCCCTCATCTTTCTCCACTGCCATTATAACGAGGACCTCACTATAGTGTTGGAGACGTTCTTCAGATTTGTAGTGTAAGAATTATTCGAGAGTTGGAAAATAATACAGATGAACTTTATAAAAATTAAGAAAATTCCTTACTCATAACTCACTTTCTCAGAGATAAGTTGTGTATTAATACTTTATTGACAAATTCTATGTTGGCTAGCCGCCCTACTATATTATCATACTATCTGTATTATTCCTCTATTCATCCGAATGTGACTACTTTGTTGTTGTGAGGCCCCCATTAGAATGCATTTTTATGTCTGATAAAACCTGTATCCTGTGGTAAGAGGCCTAGCATCTTCATATCGCCAGAGTTGTAATAGCCAAGGGACTATCTGAGATTCAAAGGATGAAAGATTCGTTCAAATGATCCGACTTTAATATTCGTTACTTCGTACCACCCACGTCGGTCGACTCACTGCTTGGTCCATCACCATCGAACAACACGTTTTCAGCCACTCCAACAACTTCATACTATTCAAACCGTGGGATCCTTTATTATCCAAGGTGGCCTCTTACTCTCAGTGAAACAGTGAT